>NC_041384.1:544632246-544764663 GCF_002162155.2 Triticum dicoccoides | reverse complement strand
ATGGGTATCCAGATCCCGCTGTTGGTTATTGACCGGAGAACGTCTCGGTCATGTCTGCATGTCTCCCGAACCCGTAGGGTCTACACACTTAAGGTTCGATGACGCTAGGGTTATAAAGGAAGCTTGTATGTGGTTACCGAATGTTGTTCGGAGTCCCGGATGAGATCCCGGACGTCACGAGGAGTTCCGGAATGGTCCGGAGGTAAAGATTTATATATAGGAAGTCCTGTTTCGGCCATCGGGACAAATTTCGGGGTCATCGGTATTGTACCGGGACCACCGGAAGGGTCCCGGGGGCCCACCGGGTGGGGCCACCTGCCCCGGGGGGCCACATGGGCTGTAGGGGGTGCGCCTTGGCCTACATGGGCCAAGGGCACCAGCCCCTAGAGGCCCATGCGCCAAGATAAAGGAAAAGGGAAGAGTCCTAAAGGGGGAAGGCACCTCCGAGGTGCCTTGGGGAGGATGGACTCCTCCCCATCCTTAGCCGCACCCCTTCCTTGGAGGAGGGGGCAAGGCTGCGCCTCCCCCCTCTCCCTTGGCCCTATATATAGTGGGGAAAAGGAGGAGCAATCATACCCAAGGCCTTTGGTTGCCTCCCTCTCCCTCCCGTGACACATCTCCTCTCCCGTAGGTGCTCGGTGAAGCCCTGCGGGATTGCCACGCTCCTCCACCACCACCACGCTGTTGTGCTGCTGTTGGATGGAGTCTTCCTCAACCTCTCCCTCTCTCCTTGCTGGATCAAGGCGTGGGAGACGTCACCGGGCTGTACGTGTGTTGAACGCGGAGGTGCCGTCCGTTCGGCACTTGATCATCGGTGATCTGAATCACGACGAGTACGACTCCATCAACCCCGTTCACTTGAACGCTTCCGCTTAGCGATCTACAAGGGTATGTAGATGCACTCCTCCCTTCTACTCGTTGCTGGTCTCTCCATAGATAGATCTTGGTGTTACGTAGGAAAATTTTTGAATTTCTGCTACGTTCCCCAACAACTAGGTGATTATAAAGATGCTCTACAGGTTTCCCCGAAGGTGTTTTTTGAGTTGGCATAGATCGAGATTAGGATTTGTCACTCCGAGTATCGGAGAGGTATCTCTGAGCCGTCTCGGTAATGCACATCACTATAATCCTTGCAAGCAATGTGACTAATGAGTTAGTTGTGGGATGATGTATTACGGAACGAGTAAATAGACTTGCCAGTAACGAGATTGAACTAGGTATGATGATACCGACGATCGAATCTCGGGCAAGTAACATACCGATGACAAAGGGAATAATGTATGTTGTTATGCTGTTTGACCGATAAAGATCTTCGTAGAATATGTAGGAGCCAATATGAGCATCCAGGTTCCGCTATTGGTTATTGACCAGACATGTATCTCGGTCATGTCTACATAGTTCTCTAACCCATACGGTCTGCACGCTTAACGTTCGGTGATGATTTGTATTATGAGTTATATGTTTTGGTGACTGAAGTTTGTTCGGAGTCCCGAATGAGATCACAGACATGATGAGGAGTCTCGAAATGGTCGAGAGGTAAAGATTGATATATTGGAAGGTTATATACGCACACCAGAATGGTTCTGATAAGGTTCGGGAATTTTTTGGAGTACTGGGAGGTTACCAGAACCCCTCGGGAAAGTTAATGGGCCTAATGGGCCATAGTGGAGGAGAGGAGGCAGGCCAGGGAAGCTGGCGCGCGACCCCCCTTGCCCAATCCGAATGGGGAGGGGGCGCAGCCCCCCTCTTTCCTTCTCCTTCTCCCTCCATTCCCCTTTGCCCTCTCCGTTGGAAGGATGGGGGGGGCGAATCCTACTTGGACTAGGAGTCCAAGTAGGACTTCCCCCTTGGCGCGCCCCCTTGGGCTGGCCACCTCCTGCTCCCCCTTTATATACGGGGGCGGGGGGCACCCCAAAGGCGCACCAAGATTTCTCTTAGCCGTGTGCGGTGCCGCCCTCCACAGTTTACTCCTCCGGTCATATTGTCGTAGTGCTTAGGCGAAGCCCTGCGTGGATCACATCACCATCACCATCACCACACAGTCGTGCTGACGGAACTCTTCCTCAACCCTCTACTAGATCAAGAGTTCGAGGGACGTCATCAATCTGAACGTGTGCTGAACACGGAGGTGCCGTACGTTCGGTACTTGGATCGGTTGGATCGTGAAGACGTTCGACTACATCAACCACGTTAACATAACGCTTCCGCTTTCGGTTTACGAGGGTACGTGGACACACTCTACCCCTCTCGTTGCTATGCATCTCCTAGATAGATCTTGCGCGATCGTAGGAATATTTTTGAAATTGCATGCTACATTCCCCAACAGTGGCATCCGAGCCTGGTCTATGCATAGATGATATGCACGAGTAGAACACAAAGAGTTGTGGGCGATAATAGTCATACTGCTTACCACCAACATCTTATTTTGATTTGGCGTTATTGTTGGATGAAGCGGCCCGGACCAACATTACATGACCATGTTCGTGAGACCTGTTCTACCGACGTGCTTTTGCACATAGGTGGCTGGCGGGCACTGGTGCGTGTCGGTGCTATACAAACGGTTTTTAACCCCTTCCCACGATGGCATTTAGAACCGTCGCCAAGTGAGTGTGGGAGATAGGGGGTCCTTCCCACACAACCCAGAAACCGTCGGGGATAGGGCCCCTACAGTATTCCTACTCGTTTCTGCACGCATTGCCATCGCAGTCGGTATTTGTCGGATTTCAGGTTCCGGCAGACCCTTGAGGTTCGAACATTGGGGTGCATGTGGAGATCTCTCCCCTACCGATCTACGTCTGATCTCCTCGCATGATCTAAGCTGGAAACAACAAACAACACAAGGGACACGAGGTTTATACTGGTTCGGGCCACCGATGTGGTGTAATACCCTACTCCAGTGTGTGGTGTGGTGGATTGCCTCAGGGGCTGATGATGAATAGTACAAGGGAATAACAGCCTCGCGAGGGGTGTTCTTGAGCTGGTGCGATGAACTACTTGGGTGAGTTCAGTCGCCGCTCTCTCTCTATCTACTAGGGCTCTATCAGATCTCTAGATGTCTAGGTGTGTCGATCTCTCTCCGTCTCGATGTCCCCCCTCTCCCTCTATGGTGGCTAGCTCTATTTATAGAGGCCCTGGGCCTCTCCCCAAATAATGAGCGGGAAGGGCGCCAACAATTGGCCATTTTGAAGGGGAACATCTAGTACAAGTTATCCTGACCAAAGGTGGTCTTCGGCTGCCAAAAGCACTGGTGATGACGCCGTCTTGGGCTCCACGGTGACCTCCATCTTGCCGCTCTGTTGGTCTTGGTCTCGTTGCACCGGAATGGTAACCTTTGCCCGATGCCTTGGCCTGTGCTTGCCCCCTTTGCACCAAAGGGGAAGCAAGGACACTACGCAGGCCGGCGCCCGCCTGGCGCCCGACTGGTCTCGATTGGCATGGCTTGCGTCACGGGCTCCTCGCGAGATACCCCTTCCTTGATCTCTCCGCCTCCTCGCGAGCCTGCCTGATGTGGCTGCCTCTGAGGAAGCTTCCTATCGTCCGCCCCGCGAGGCTTGGCCCCTCGCGAGGGTCTTGAGCTTGAGCTGATGAAGATGGGCCGCGCTGGGCCCCCACTTGAGCCACGCCGCAGGCCGCAGGCTCTGGGCCCCCACTTGAGCCACGCCGCAGGCCGCAGGCAGGCAAGTCTGGGGACCCCCATTCCCAGAATGCCGACAGTAGCCCCCGGGCCCAAGGCACGCCCGGGCTTGGCCTAGCAGGGAAGCAAAGAGGCAAGCGCGAAGCGCCGCGGGCCCCAATAGCCTGCGGCCTTGGGCGCCGCGTGGCGATTGATTGGACGTGGGCGCCTGCGCTTCCCCACGACGCCTCGACAACCGCCCATCTGACAAAAGAGGTGCCCGGGCCAGACTTACCTGCTTTGTTCTCGTTCGCCTCGCCCCAGATCCCATTTATCGCTCTCCTCCTTATTGCTCCCGAAATCCCCGGCACACCATGGTGCCTCGCAAGTCCCCGACCGAGGCCTGGTACTCGCCGGCTCTGGATTCCCCGAACCTGCCGGAGAAGAACCTCGCCCTCACGCGCCTGATGACGGTGGCGCAGGGCAGCAAGGGGGCGACTGCGCTCAAGGCCGGCTCCGACCAGCCTGAAGGCAAGGGAAGCACCTTCTATCCGCTCTTTGTGAGCGCCATCATCGCCGGTCTGGTGCCTCCTTTCTCTGAGTTCTTCTTTGCTATTCTTCGCCAGTACAACTTACACGCTCTGCATCTCCACCCCAACTCTGTTCTTCTCCTGGCGATTTTTGCTTACTACTGTGAGGCTCACGTCGGGGTAAAGCCCTCAGTGGCCCTGTTGCGCCACTATTTTTCCCTCCGGGTTTCTGGTGTCCATATCTCCGGATGTGCGAGCTTCATCGCATACTCCAATTCCAATGCCATCTCGAAGCCAGGGAAGAGGATCGAAGGCTTCCGGAGCAAGTGGGTCATGGTGGACATCGGGCGCCTCCACCCCCGTCTGGTGTTGCCTACGGGGCAGCCCAAGGCTGTCGACACGTGGTCCCGCGTGGAGCTCGTCGACTCCCGTGCGAGGGCGGTGCTGAAGAGGATGAACGCGGACCTGAGGCCGAGCAACTTGGGGGCGGCGAAGCTGACCGGGGCCACGCTCCTGAGGGAGTTTTGGAGCACCGGGTGGCTCCACTCCAGGAGCACTCGCTCCCATTGTGGAGGCTTGGGGAGCAGACGCCGCCTTGCACCTAAGCTTTGAGGCCCTGACCGACGAGAATCTGGTCGTGGCCCTCCATTCCTTGGTTGGGGGAGACGTGGCGAAGCTGGTGGGCACCCCCGTCCCCCTGTTCCTTCGTTACGACCGGGAGCAGGCGGTGAATGACATGCCCACCTTCAATGGTGAGGGGCTGGTGCCCGCGGAAGCTCCCAAGGGTCTTGCGGCGCTGGCGATGGTGAACGTGTCCTCCGACAGCTCCAGCGAGAGCGAGGGGGAAGAAGAGGCGGAGGAGGAAGAGTCTGACTCTGAGGCGACTGGCAAGGAGCCGAGGGAGTCTTTCCCTCGGCGCAGGTCCCAGGCCCTCCTCTCCATGCCGGATGACAACGAGGCCAGCGCCAGACAAGAAGGGGAGGAATCTCCCTTGGTCACAAGGAAGGGAAGGTCGGGGCTGGTTCCCCCAGGGTCTGTTCTGGTCCCTGGGTGGTCTGAGGCCAGCTCCAGCCCTCCTGACGTGCCCTCTGCTTCCGGGCCTCCCAAGGCTGACCCCAGCTGCAGGCTCTCGGGCTTCAAGTTTGGCCGGAGGTTGCTTGAATTCGCGAGCGACGACCAGTAAGTGCTCGATTCGTGCTTTGCTTGGTTTCTGCTGCCGAGGCTTGACGTCCATATTCTTTTATTAGGCCGGCGCCTGCGGCGAAGAGGTTGAGAGGGGCTTCTGCGGCCCTGCTTGGGGCGAGTCCATCTGCTAGGATGGCGCCTTCGTCCGCTGAGGGGAAAGACGGCGAGGCTCGCGCCTCCCCGGTCGGGTCGTCCTCGTGAGGCTGACTGGGACGCCTCGGCGAGGAGTCGGCCCCCGTGGCCCCGCTGACCCTGGAGTCGACTGCGCTCGATGCTTTAGCCGGGGTAGCCAAGGCCCAGGGGGTTCCTTCCTGCCAAGCCATGATCACGCTGCCGTCCTCTTCGCCCGCTCCGCCGGTTCCCGCTTCTTCTATTCCCTCTACCGCTGTCGTGGACCAGGTCGCCAGCGAACTAAGCCACCTGCAGGATGATCTTCTGAGCGCGGACCCTCGCCTAGTGGCCAGGTGCCTGGAGCTAGCTTCTGGCTGGGCCCGTTCCGCTGCCTCCGTCCGAACAGCGCTGAGCCAGGCTGTGGCGGCCTCTGATGGGGAGAAGCAGGCCGCCAACCAAGCCCAGGCCACTCGCGACGCTGCCCTGGGCGATGCTACGGCTGCCAAGGCTCGCTGCGAGGCGCTGGAGACTGAGCTGCAAGGCTTGCACGACGAGCTCGCCAAGGAGGTCCACGGCCTCCAGGAGAAAGAGAAGGAGATGAAGGCTCAGGAGGCTGCCGTCAAGGACCGGGACGCCAAGCTTGATGACCGCCACGACAAATTGGAGACGCTAGAGCGGTCGCTGAAGGCGGAGAGGACCGATCTAGACGCCAAGGCGAAGGCCCTGGCAGAGGATCGGGTGGCCTTCGTGAAGATGGAGGAGAAGGCTCGTGCCGCGCTGACGATGCTTTACGAGAGCGGCTTGGAGGAGCCATTGGCCGGTGCGGAGGATGGCCCCGCCAAGCTGCTTCCCTTCCTGGTTCGTGCACTTGAAGATGTCGTAGACGGCCTTTACCCCACGGCCGAGGCCGAGGCGCGTGCCCTGTCTTCTGCGGCGCTGACACATGTCCTCAGCCACGTCTACCTGCGCGACCCCGATGTCGACTTCGACAGCCTGCTGGAACCCGTGAGCGGCGACCTTGCCGCCGCTGCTTCTGAGGCCGTGAAAGGCCGAGCCGAAGCTTTGCTGGGGAGGTTCCGCGCCTTCAGCGTCTTGCCCGGGAGCGGTGCCGCCAGCTCCGCGGCCCCGGGAGGCAGAGTCGTCTAGCGTGACTCCACCACAGGCGGCGGCGCCACTGTAGAGTGATCCCTTCGTGGCTTCTGTCCTGTTTTTATTCCTGCAACATGCACCATGCCTCGCGGAGGCGTTTAAACTTGTGTTTGGCATCGTGAAATGATCTATGGCTTGTAATATTTGCTTTGAATTTCCTGGAATTTGCATTTTTCTCCCCTACTTGCTCGTGCTCTACGTCGGCAGGGCCCGGCCCCGCGCATACCTCACCCGGCGTTAGCCCCGACTGGAAACCATGACGGGACTAAGGAGCGAGGGGCTACGTGGCAAGTTAGGATCTTGAGTCGTGATGCTCGGGAGTCCCCCTTGACGCGCAAGCAACAAGTAGGAAAGGGGGAACGAGGAGTGGATTGGTGGTTTTGCGTCGGCAGGGCCCGGTCCCGCGCATACCTCACCCAGCGTTAGCCCTGACCGGAAACCAGGATGGGACTAAGGACTGAGGGGCTGCGGGGCAAGTTAGGCTCCTGAGTCACGATGCTCAAGGGTCCCTCTTGACATTCAAATGGGTTTCCATACCTTGGCTCCGCTCAGGGAGGGGCGCGTGACGACCAGGTCTGAGGGACCTGGCTGGGTGGCGTGTGCTCGGGCAAGGCCCGGGCGTAGCCCCCGTGTCTAGCCCCCTCGCGCGGCGCTCCCGAGGGGAGGCGTTACGATGGTGCCGGACACTGAGCTCTGGGCTCCCTGAGGTTGGAACGGCCGTAGGCCGCCCTCAGTTGTTTATCACCAGCGCGGAGCATAGCACTTCCGTATGTGTACGGGCATAGCCGCTCCTCGGCAGTGTCGTCAGCCAGCGCGGAGCATGGTGCTTCCACTGGTACGTGGGAGGGGGCTCCCCTCCGGGTGGAGCCCCCGGGGCGTGTACAGCCCCGCCCTGACACATGGCTGGCACGGTAAGGCTAGGAGAGGTGTATCTGGGCACTCGTGAGCCAGCGCGGGACTCACGAGGCCTTACCTCGAGGCGGGTTGCGCTTGGCTCTAGGCCTTTGTCAATGGTGTGTTCCTGCAGGGTGGTTAGAATGCAAATGCTCTACATCCTCAGGTCCCGGCCCTTGAGCTAGCTCAGCCACCACTGGTATGACAGGTCGCGATGCCGTGGGTCAAGGCCAGGGGGTGAGGGCTGGAGAGCCAGTAGGAGCCCATGAGTCACGATGCTCAGGTACCCCCCTTTTAACGTGCAAGCGCTTTGCATGAATGTAACACCCTCGATGCGGCTATATCTCCCACATGTCGAAGCATGACTTAGAGGCATAACCACATTGAAAGCAATGTCGCAAGTGAGGTAATCTTCACAACAACCCATGTAATAAATATGGGGAAAAGATACATAGTTGGCTTACAATCGCCACTTCACACAATACATGAATAAAGCATTACATTCATCCAAATACACTCAAGGTCCGACTACGGAACCAAAATAAAAGAAGACTACCCCAAATGCTACACAGATCCCCGATCGTCCCAACTGGGCTCCACTACAGATCAATTGAAACGAAACAACACTACGAACAAGGTCTTCATCGAGCTCCTCCTTGAGCTCGGTTGAGTCACCTGCACGGTATCATCGGCACCTGCAAACTGGTTTTGGAAGTAAACTGTGAGTCACGGGGACTCAGCAATCTCACACCCTCGCGATCAAGACTATTTAAGCTTATAGGTAGGGGTAAAAGGTATGAGGTGGAGCTGCAGCAAGCGACTAGCATATTTGGTGGCTAACATACACAAATGAGAGAGAGAAGAGAAGGCAAAGGCACGGTCGAGAAACTATGATCAAGAAGTGATCCTAGAACAACCTACGTCAAACATAACTCCAACACCGTGTTCACTTCCTGGATGCCACCGAGAAGAGACCATCACGGTTACACACGCGGTTGGTGCATTTTAATTAAGTTCAACTTCAGGTTTTCTACAACCGGACATTAACAAATTCCCATCTGCCCATAACCGCGGACACGGCTTTCGAAAGTTCAAATCCCTGCAGGGGAGTCCCAACTTAGCCCATCACAAGCTCTCACGGGCAACGAAGGATATTCCTTCTCCCAAGACATTCCGATCAGACTCGGCATCTCGGTTACAAGACATCCTCGACAATGGTAAAACAAGTCCAGCAACACCGCCCGAATGTGCCGACAAATCCCGATAGGAGCTGCACATATCTCGTTCTCAGGGCACACTCAGATTGTCCAAACTTCCGGTAGGCCAGCCCAGAGTTGCCCCTGGTGGCCACCGGCGGCTGACAAGGTGGACCAACACTCAGAGGAGCACTGGCCCGGGGGGGTTAAATAAAGATGACCCTTGAGTCCGCGGAACCCAAGGGAAAAAGAGGCTAGGTGGCGAATGGTAAAACCAATGTTGGGCATTGCTGGAGGAGTTTTATTCAAGGCGAACTGTCAAGGGGTTCCCATTATAACCCAACCGTGTAAGGAACGCAAAATCCGGGAACATAACACCGATATGACAGAAACTAGGGCAGTAATAGTGGAACAAAACACCAGGCATAAGGCCGAGCCTTCCACCCTTTACCAAGTATATAGATGCATTAATTTAAATAAGAGATATTGTGATATCCCAACAAATATCCATGTTCCAACAAGGAACAAACTCCAATCTTCACCTGCAACTAACAACGCTATAAGAGGGGTTGAGCAAAGCGGTAACATAGCCAAACAACGGTTTGCTAGGACAAGGTGGGTTAGAGGCTTGGCTTAACAATATGGGAGGCATGATAAGCAAGTGGTAGGTATCGCAGCATAGGCATAGCAAAAGAGCGAGCAACTAGCAAGCAAAGATAGAAGTGATTTCGAGGGCATGGTCATCTTGCCTGAGATCCCGCAAGGAAGAAGAACGAGTCCATGAAGAAGACAAAAGGACGAAGTCGAACGAATCCTCACAAACGTGACGTTATCGGAACTAACCCGAAGAAGCAACACCGGAAAGGAGCAAACAACATAGTAAACAACCACCACATAAACATGGCATGATGCACAAAAAAGTATGATGCATGTCCGGTTTAATGAAGTATGGCATGGCAAAGTGCATAAACAATCCTACAAATTAAGTGGAGCACAATATGCAACTACGTTGCATATTGATGGAACACCACATCAACTATTTAGTTCACTCTCGGTTAGGTACTCAACAATATTAAATGTTGGTTAACATGGCAAGAGGTGAAGCATAACAAAACTATACCATCTAAACAATTTAAATGGGGCCGGATATAACAAATAACGAATCCGGTAAATCCCCATATGCATTCGCAATTTAAATGCAAAACAATTTAAGCATTTTAATTGTTGTTATCATGATGCGGATGACATGGACAAGTTTATGCAATTTTTAATAAAAGTTGACAAGAGCATTATGAAGCATTTGTCACCGTGGTGGAAAGAAAAGGGGTGCCACGGCAACGATAACGAAAACGGTGCCACTGCAACGTTCCGGTTCCGGTAACTCGATTGAGATACTGATGCAAATGAGAAGTGTGCGGATGCGTACAAAAGATGGTGGGGCACTCCCGGATACCGGGTGTCCCATGAGTCAATGATGGTGACAAGGCAAAACAGGGGCAACGTGCACCGACAATTCGAGCACGGATCAAGCACGAGCATCTCATACATCACACATGCATTAGTTCACGGGCGGTCGTCTCATGGTTATACCTTTGAAGTGTGCGTTATCGAAGCGGTTCAGGTGAAGTGGTGTAGTCGTTCACGATCGTCGTGGGATGTAGTGGTACTCGGTGATGGTAGAGGAAGCGGTTGTTCATGGTTCGTTGTGGGAAGTAGTCGTTCTCGTGGCGACGGTAGTCGTTCACGTTCTTAGTCTCACAAGTTTCCATAGATGTTCAGGGGCACGGTGAGAAACTTGACGACCACGGAGTCTTCGACGGTCGACGGTAGTTGTTCTCGTATCGTCGTGGTACTTGGCGATTTCGGAGACGGCGGAAGACGAACTTGGCGGTTCTCGTTGACCTAGTACTTGGCGTTATCTCCGGTTCGGTGATCGTTTTAGGCGTCGGACGTTAAGGTCTCCGGCCATAGTGGTACTTGGTGAATCCCGAAACGGTCTTGGCGTCTTCGCGCGTAGGGGTACTTGTTCGTTTACTCCACGGTCTTGGCGGATCCACGCGATGGTAGTGGTACTCGCGAAGAGGTACTCGACGGTCATCGTGTAGACGTTCACGTGTCTTCGGCGACACCAGGATACATCTTGGCGGTCTCGTCTCGGTCTTCAATCCCAAAATGAAGCAAGGCAACGACTCGGGTGTGGTGGTACTTGGCAAACCGAAACATGCAGCCCCGGTCATTGATGGGAGGCGGGTAACGAAGCAGCAGCAACGTGGGGGCAGCGACAGGCACTAAGGCCGTGAGGAGGACGGGCTCTGCACGAGACCAGCAGCGAGGAGGGTCTTGGCCAGCGACGGGGGTTTCATGGCGTTGTGCTTGTCTCCTGGATGAGGCAGAGGGAGGCAGCGGCGCTGAAGAAACGAGGCGGTGGAGCTGGGACTCCTGCGACGAAGCAGGGTGACGCAGAGGTCCTGTGGGCGTCTGGGAGACCGGATCCGGCCACGGCTCCACGGTTCAGGTCGGCCGGCGACGAGGCTTGACCGAAGCGGTGGCGTGGTTCCATGGTGGCTGGAGCAAGGAGGGAGAGGCCGACGCGGGAGGCAGGAGGCGCGCTGGGGAGGAGCCGCGGCGCTTGGGCGACGCTGGTGGCCTCCGGCGGTGTCACATCCCTAGTTCTAGTATGACCTAGACCAGCTAGTCAATTGTGCATCATGTTCAAATTCCATTTAAATTTGAAATGGGGATTTGTGAAACCCTCATAATCATTTCTGGAAATAACCCAGATAAAAATTGCTCCAAAAAGGTCCAAGAAAATGTTCATGTAGCTCTCTAAAAATATTGGTTAGAGGTAAAATTGAAACAAATATTTTCAGGAGCTCATAAGTATTTATTTTGGCCATTTGGAATTAATGCAATAATTATTTGCATTGGATATATATATGCTATATTTATTTATATATGTCCAACAATTCTGATTTTTATGTGAGGGGCTCTGGAATACTTCAACTAGCTCCTACAATAAATTTCAGAAGAAAATAAATTGAGTTAGTATTTTTATTAAGTCAAAACAAATGTCAGACAATAGAAAAGAAAAGAAATGGAAAAACCTACCTGGACCTTACCTGCGGCCAGCTCCTGTGCTGGCCCAGCACTGTGCGGCCTGGCCCAGCCCAACTGGCCAAGCCAGTCATCCTCATCCTTGCCAGGAGGAGGCTAAGGAGGGCACGGCGAGCACGCGCATGCACACCACGCTCCTGCCTGCCTGCCCCCCTTCCCCTCGGCGCTGTCCACCCCAGAGCGCTCCACCGAGCCCCCTGGCCTCTCCTCACTCTCTCCCGAGCTCTCTCCTCTCCTCTGCTCGTCTTCTCTCCCGCGCCCGAACGCCACAGCAGCACGTCGCCATGAGCCACCGCGACCATCGCCACCGCCCCATCCCTTGCTGTTGTCCAGGAGCACCGCCGCCCTCGACTACGCCTCCTCGTCGAGCTAGACGACGCCAGGAGCACTTCAGCATCGCCACCGCCGGCATCCCCTTCGTCGGAGCCGGGGATCGCCGCCGCTAAATTCGTCGCTGACTGATCCTCCCCGAGCTCACCGACGACGCCTTCGAGTTTGCTGTGAGCTCCCCTTCCTCCTCCCCCTAGCCCCATAGCTCGAGCGCCCCCCTAGCCCTGTCGGGCACCTTGGCCGAGAGCTCGGCTCCGCCATTCATGTCGCCGCCGTGGCCACAACTGCCACAGCTCGCAATTGAGCTCATCGTCGTTCTCAGTGCCCTCCCACGCGTCGTTTGCACCCAACCGCAGCCCCCTAGTGCCCCGTAGCACCTAACCGGCACGCACCCGACTCCGGCTGCCGCCGCGAGCTCTGCTCCGGTGAGCTCCGTCATTCCCGCGGTCTCCCCTGAGCGCGGCTGGATGCGCCCGTGCACGGGCTACCCGCTGGTGGCCTCCGTGTGCCAAACCATGGCCTCCAGCTCGTTCCGGCGAACTTCCGCCATGCCTCGAGGTCGTTGCCGGCGAAACTCCGGTGGCTGGCGTGGCGCGTGATTAGCTGCTAACCCTGCCACTTAATCCACCCCCTAAGCCACTGATTATGGGCCCAGGGCTCGGTCAAACCCTGGTCAGCTGGGTTTGACTCGGGTTTAGCCCCGGTGTCACTGACGTGTGGCCCCCACACATCAGGTTTGACCTGGTCAGCCCTGCTGACGCCTCTGTGATGTCATGCTGACGCAATAATGATTTTTTCTGGATTTTAAATAATTCAGAGAATTCCAGAAATTGATATAAACTTCAAAAATTCATATAAATTCAACCGTAGCTCAGATTGAAATAATTTATATATGAAAAATTATCAGAAAAATTCAATCTATCCATCTGTACCTGTTTCATGCATGTCTAACCAACTTATACTTGCTGTATAGGTGAAAACATATAATTGGCATTTATAAAGATTTAATTTAGAGTTGCATTTGAACCTTTGGTTCAAATGGACCTCTTCCAAATAGAATGCTAAATGCATTAGCTCAAAGCACATCACATACTCATGCCATGATCATGCATCTTATTGTTGCATATGCTTGTGTTTGATTATCGACACCGTTCCTTCTCGATAGGTCCTGCTCCGGAGACCCTTCCAGAGTACCTGTCTGAGGAGCAGTGCCTTCCTTGTTGATCTACCAGGCAAGCAAACCCCCTTGTTCATTCCGATACAATCCTACTCTCTCGCTCCTGCTCTCATTTATTGCATTAGGACAACAACGATTCAACTGCTACTTTATGTTGCGGTAGTTGAACCCATTCCTCTGCATGACCTGTTATTGCCACAATAAATAGTTAAAACCCACTAGCATGTGTAGGAGTTGATTGAGCCATGTTGTGTTCTTGCCATGCCATGCCTGCTATTGCTTAGATTTGTGTCAGGTATGATTCATCGGGAATGAATTGGAGTGGTACGATATGTTCTGGTGCTGAGAGTTAAGCGTGTGAACACGATTTGGTAAAGGTAGCGATGAGAGGCCATGTAGGAGTACATGGTGGGTTGTCTCATTGGAACCGTCCTTAAGCATTGAGTTCCGTGTATGTTGTCCAATGACTAGCTACTACCACACATTGAAATGCTTAAGTGCCCCTCTCGACTTATTAGCCAACTTGATCTATGTCCAGGAGTCGCAAATAGTTTCTGGTGTTTGTAGGTAGTGTTAGTAGTCTACCAAGTGGCACCCGGCCAGGTGGCTTGGGACAGACTAGCCACAAGTGGCACGGTGTACCAAGCATAGATCCATCTGGCGAGGTGGGCTTGGGAACCCTACACATATCGTTTGGGGCCGTGAGCGACACCCCGGCCGGATCTCCTTGCAGATGGACCTGAATAGGCGATAAACCTGGACTAGAGTCTTGTGTGGTTAGTCAGGTCATGGCCGACACCCTCGCCAGGCTTCCGTTGAAGGTTGCCGAGATACATGATGTGTACATGGTGATAAGTGGTGAGAGCGTGTGTGAAGAAGTACACCCCTGCAGGGTTATCATGATCTATTCGAATAGCCGTGTCCTCGGTTATGGACTTCTTGGATGCTTACGTGGTACATAGACAACTTAAAGTGGATACCCTAAAATGCTCAAGACAAGTGTGAGTGCTATGGATGGCCTTCTCGTAAGGATACGTGGATGAATCCATAGCAGTGTATTTGATGTGGTGTTTAGTGGACTCATGTGCACTGCCTCACCTCAAAGAAGTTTCTCGTTGTCATAGAACAGGATAGCCACTGAGTCAAAGCTGGCTTGCTGCAACTAAACCCCACATTACTTTCTTGATACAAATGCATGTATGATAGAATCTGATGTAAGTCTTGCTGAGTACCTTTGTACTCACGTTTTCTTTATTTATGTTTTGCATGTGAGACATCTGTCTCACTAGTAGTACTGCTTGGACTTCGACGAGTAGCGTGTTACCTCAGCTACGATCTTGTACCCTTGGGAGGGACTTGTAGATAGTCAGGCTTCTTAGCCTTTTCCTTTTGTAGTTGTCTGTACTCAGACATGTAATGCTTCCGTTGCTTGTATGCTCTGAATGATGGGTCATGTGACCCTTGTTTGTATTAATGTTGTGTGGCTCTTCTAGGCCTTAGCTATATGAGTTGCGTTATGTTGTGATGCCATGTTGTACATCACATACTTGCATGTTATGCGTACGTGAGACGTGTATTGCTATGTGTGGGATCCGAGAATCTAGTTGTTTTTCCTTGGCAGCCTCTCTTATGGGGAAATGTAGTCTAGTGCTTCTTTGAGCCATAGTAGTCCGCTATAGCCCGGTTCATCGGAGTCCTGCTAGCCCAGCACTACTGCTCAGGACACTTGACTGGCCGGCATGTGTTTCATTTCGTTCCTGTGTCTGTCCCTTCGGGGAAATGTCACGCGGTGACCTCCGGAGTCCTGTTAGCCCAGTGCTATAGCCCGGATTCACACGCTGCTGACCGACATGCTCGATGTGAATCATGTATGCCTGTCCCCATAGGTTAGTGCCACTTTGGGTTCACGACTAGCCATGTCGGCCCGGGTTCTCTGTCATATGGATGCTAGTGACACAATCATATATGTGAGCCAAAAGGTGCAAACGGTCCCGGGCCAGGGTAAGGCGACACCCGTGGGAATACCGTGCGTGAGGCCGCAAAGTGATATGAGGTGTTACCGGCTAGATCGATGTGACTTGGGATCGGGGTCCCGACAGTTTTGGTATCAGAGCCTGACTGCCTGTAGGATTTCCAAGCCAACCTAGTCGAAGTTGAGTCTAGAAACTCTTTAGTTATTTAAGGGAATTGATTATGGAAGGGAACGTAAGGCTCTTTTTACTCCTTTCACCTCTTGGCCTTCTGATTTGAGTCATCCTATCTTTCCTACGGGGTTAAGCAACTAGGCTTCCTCTTCTGTCTATCAAGATCACATGTTACTACTCCGTGGTCCCATAGGATTGGTTGATCAGAGTCATATTTTAGTTTTCAAGTACCTCCGGTGTAGTCTGCTTAGTAATATCTCAGAACCCTGAGTGATGATGTTGAGTTTGGTGCTACCCCGTCCTTGCAAAATGTTTCATTTTGAGCATTCTACTGCCGTTATGCTGCCGGAATTGTCCTAGGAGTTCAAGAGATAGTATTTTCCTTGTACTATATTCTACATCCTAATGATGATGCTGAATCCATCCTTGTTTCCTTGGTTTCATTCTTCAGGATGTTGTCGGTTAACCGAAATTCTGTTGCTCGTAGCCGGAACCACGGAGATGGTAGGGATGAGGATCCTCCCGATCAGTCTTTGTTGGCAAAGTTTATGTTAGAAGTTGAGATGAAAAAGCGTGAGACCAACCGCTTGTTAGCACGTGTCGAGGAGAACACCGCACCCCAGTGCAAGGAGTCAGCGACCATTTATGATTTCATTGGTCTGAAACCACCTACCTTCCATCATTCCATCGAACCACTCGATGCAGATGACTGGCTTCGTAGTATCACTCACAAGCTGCGTTCTGCGAACGTAGCTGAAAGTGACAAGGTCACCTATGCTACATATCACCTGGAAGGTCCTGCTAGTCTTTGTTGGCAGAACTATGAGGCTATGCTTCCAGCTGGCCAGATAACCACCTGGAGAGATTTCACTGAGGCCTTTCGCAAGCATCACATTCCTCAGGCTCTCATTGACCGCAAGAGAGAAGAGTTCTGTAGTTTCACCCAGAGTAAGATGGCTGTTGATGCTTACAGTAGGGAATTTGAGAACCTTGCCCGCTATGCTACAGAAGAGGTGTCCACAGACGCCAAGAAGCAGGCTAGGTTCCGGAAGGGTCTCAACCCCAAGTTGCGTCGTGATCTCCACTTGCACCATTGCAATACATTCCAGGCTCTTGTGAATAAGGCCATTAATGCAGAGACAGCTCAACTCACTTACGAGGAGTCTCGTAAGCACACCCGTGATTTGGGTTCTTCCTCTGGTTCTAGTTCTCAGAAGCGCCGGATTTGGGTTCCAAACTCCGCTCTTCCACCCGGTTATACACCAAGGCCTTCTTGTGTGGCACCTCACCTAGTTCAACCGTATGCTACACCCATGCCTATTGGTAGACCACTTGTCAATGCGGGTCCTTGTCCTACCTCCAAGATTTGTTACAAGTGTGGAGAGCCAGGCCACATTGCCCGTAATTGCACTCAGACCCGTGTTGCTCCACCCCAGCCCGATAAGTCTGTTGGCCGTGGTAGTAAGCCATCACGCAAGATAATCAGTGCCAAGTTAGCTTCCACTGAACTTGGACGTGTGCATCACGTCTCAGCTAAAGACGCTCATGATGATCCAGATGTCGTTCTTGGCACACTCCTTGTCAACTGTCATCCAGCTTCGGTTCTATTCGATACTGGAGCATCTCACTCCTTCATTTCCGAAAGTTATGCCCGCTTGCACGACATGTCATTTTTGATATGCCCTCCCCACTACTCATTCAAACTCCTGGATCCAAGTGGCAAACTTCTAGGATAAGTTATGGCAATGAAATACACGTTGACAGACTTGTATTCCTAGCTTCCTTGATATCCCTTAAGTCTTCAGATATTAACATTATCTTGGGTATGGACTGGATGAAAGCTCATTATGCCAAGATTGACTGTTACACCAGGTCTGTTCAGCTCACACACCCCTCTGGCAAGATAGTCACTGTCTCCACCAAAATTGCAAAGCAACAACTATATTCTCTAAATGCTAGCCCTCTTCCTGACCTTGAAGATATCCCGGTAGTCCGCGACTTTCCGGATGTCTTTCCAGAGGAACTGCCAGGTATTCCACCTGACAGAGATGTAGAGTTTGCCATAGATCTTATCCCCAGAACCGCCCCAATTTCTAGGAGACCTTAAAAGATGGCACCCTTAGAGCTAGCCGAGCTTAAGAAACAACTTGATGAGTCCTTGCAAAAGGGTTTTATCCATCCTAGTTCTTCTCCCTGGGCTTGCCCCATCCTCTTTGTCAAGAAGAAGGATGGTACGGACCGGATGGTTGTAGATTATCGCCCCATTAATTTGGTCACGATAAAGAACAAGCATCCGCTCCCCAAGATCAACAATCTGTATGATCAGCTTGCTGGATCCTCAGTCTTCTCCAAGATGGATTTGAGGTTAGGCTACCACCAAATCAAGATCAGAAACAGTGACATTCCTAAAACAGATTTTGTCACTCGTTATGGTCAGTACGAGTACATCGTCATGTCCTTTGGTCTAACCAATGCTCCAGCTACATTCTCTCGCTTGATGAACTCGATCTTCATGGAGTACTTAGATAAGTTCGTCGTGGTTTACCTTGATGATATTCTTATTTACTCGAAGAACGAGGAAGAGCATGCTGAACATCTTAGGCTTGTGTTAGAGAAACTCAGAGAACACCGCCTTTATGCCAAGTTCTCCAAGTGCGAATTTTGGTTGCCAGAAGTGACCTATCTCGGCCACGTAATCTCTGGTAACGGCATTACTGTCAATCCCGAGAGAGTTCAAGCCGTTCTTGATTGGACTCCACCTGAAACGGTTAAGCAAGTTAGGAGTTTCCTTGGCCTAGCCAGTTATTGTCGCCACTTCGTTGAGAACTTCTCCAAAGTGGCCAAACCTCTCACGGAACTTCTCAAGAAAGATAAAAAGTTTGAGTGGTCCCCACAATGCGAGTACAGCTTTCAGGAACTGAAAAGACGCCTGACTTCTGCTCCCATACTTGTGCCACCGGATTTCACTAAGGACTTTGTTATCTATTGTGATGCCTCACGACAGGGACTAGGTTGCATTCTTATGCAAGATCGTCATGTGATTGCCTATGCATCTTGACAGTTGCATCCACATGAGGAGAACTATCCTACACATGATCTAGAGCTTGCAGCCGTAGTCTATGCACTTAAGACATGGCGACATTACCTTCTCGGTAAACGTTGCGAGATATACACCGACCACCAGAGTCTCAAGTATATCTTCACCCAACCAGATTTGAACCTTAGGCAAAGACGTTGGTTGGAGTTGATCTCAGATTACGACTTAGGAATTACCTACATCCCAGGCAAGGGGAATGTCATGGCTGATGCGCTAAGTCGTAAGTCCTATTGCAACAATCTCATGTTGCAACAGGGCCAGCCACTTCTCCATGAGGAATTATGTAAGCTTAACCTTCACATTGCTCCTCACGGATTCCTTTCTACCTTGGTGGAGAAACCTACCCTTGAGGATATTATCATTACTGATCAGAAGTTTGATAGGGGTGTTATCCGCATCAAGAGAAACATTAGGAAGGGAGTTGGTGGATGTTTCTCTATGGATGATCGAGGTGTTGTTTTCTTTGAGAATCGCTTGGTGGTTCCCAAGAATCAACATCTGCGACAACTGATTCTTAAGGAGGCCCATGAATCTCCTTTCACAATTCATCCCGGTAGTACTAAGATGTATCACGACCTGCGCCAGAGGTTCTAGTGGACTAGGATGAAGAGAGAAATTGCTCAGTTTATTGCTAACTGCGACGTTTGTCGTCGCGTTAAGGCAGAGCATCAAAGACCTGCTGGCACCCTTCAGCCTTTAGCTATTCCTGAATGGAAATGGGATAAAGTTGGTATGGACTTCATCACCAGCTTTCCCAGGACCAAGAGAGGGAATAATGCTATCTTCGTAGTCATTGATCGTCTTTCCAAAGTGGCTCACTTCCTACCTGTTCGAGAGAGTATCACTGCTAGTCAGCTCGCTGACTTATATATTTTCTCGAATAGTGTCACTTCATGGTGTTCCACTAGAGATTAATTTAGACCATGGTAGTCTTTTCACTTCTCATTTCTGGGAGAGTTTCCAAACTGCCATGGGCACCCATCTTTCCTTCAATACCGCTTTCCACCCTCAATCAAGTGGTCAGGTGGAAAGGGTCAATAAAATCCTCGAAGACATGCTTAGAGTGTGCGTTATCTCATTCGGTATGGATTGGGAGAAGTGCCTTCCTTTCGCCGAGTTTGCTTATAACAATAGCTATCAATCCAGTCTCAAGAAAGCTCCTTTTGAGATTCTGTATGGACGAAGATGTCGAACACCTTTGAACTAGTCAGAAATCGGTGAAATACAATTCTTTGGACCGGATATGATCTAGGAGGCAGAAGAGCAAGTTCGCATCATTCGTGAGAATTTGAAAACAGCCCAATCTCGTCAAAAGAGCCAGTATGACCGTCGTCATAAGGAAGTGGCTTATGAAGTTGGCGACAAGGCTTACCTTCGGGTTACCCCTTTGAAGGGTATCCATCGTTTCGGTATCAAGGGCAAGTTGGCTCCACGTTACATTGGTCCTTTTCTCATTCTCGCTAAACGAGGAGAGGTTGCCTACCAGTTGGAACTACCCCCACATCTTTCCCGAGTTCATGATGTCTTCCACATCTCTCAACTCAGGCGTTGCTTCTCGGATCCCATCCGCGGAGTGGACCACAAAACGCTTGATCTCCAAGATAACCTCACATATCGAGAGTACCCCGTCTGCATTCTGGATCAAGCAAAGCATGTCACTCGACATCATAACATCAAGTTTCTCAAGGTTCAGTGGTCTCATCATTCCGAGAGAGAAGCTACCTGGGAGCGTGAAGATCGTCTTCGACTTGAGTACCCCGCTTTCTTTCCACCAACTCCTGAATCTCGGGATGAGATTTTTTCGAGTGGGGGCGAGTTGTCACATCCCTAGTTCTGGTATGACCTAGACCAGCTAGTCAATTGTGCATCATGTTCAAATTCCATTTAAATTTGAAATGGGGATTTTTGAAACCCTCAGAATCATTTCTGGAAATAACCCAGATAAAAATTGCTCCAAAAAGGTCCAAGAAAATGTTCATGTAGCTCTCTGAAAATATTGGTTAGAGGTAAAATTGAAACAAATATTTTCAGGAGCTCATAAGTATTTATTTTGGCCATTTGGAATTAATGCAATAATTATTTGCATTGGATATATATATGCTATATTTATTTATATATGTCCAACAATTCTGATTTTTATGTGAGGGGCTCTGGAATACTTCAACTAGCTCCTACAATAAATTTCAGAAGAAAATAAATTGATTTAGTATTTTTATTAAATCAAAACAAATGTCACACAATAGAAAAGAAAAGAAATGGAAAAACCAACCTGGACCTTACCTGCGGCCAGCTCTTGTGCTGGCCCAGCACTGTGCGGCCTGGCCCGGCCCAACTGGCCAAGCCAGTCATTCTCCTCCTTGCCAGGAGGAGGCGAAGGAGGGCACGGCGAGCGCGCGCATGCACGTCACGCTCCTGCCTGCCTGCCCCCCTTCCCCTCGGTGTTGTCCACCCCAGAGAGCTCCACCGAGCCCCCTGGCCTCTCCTCACTCTCTCCCGAGCTCTCTCCTCTCCTCTGCTCGTCTTCTCTCTCACGCCCGAACGCCACCGCAGCACGTCGCCGTGAGCCACCGCGACCATCGCCACCGCCCTGTCCCTTGCTGTTGTCCAGGAGCACCGCCGCCCTCGACTACGCCTCCTCATCGAGCTAGACAACGACAGGAGCAATGCAGCGTCGCCACCACCGTCATCCCCTTTGTCGGAGCCACGGATCGCCGCCGCTAAATTCGTCGCCGACTGGTCCTCCCCGAGCTCACTGATGACGCCTTCGAGTTTGTTGTGAGCTCCCCTTCCTCCTGCCCCTAGCCCCGTAGCTCGAGCGCCCCCCTAGCCCTGTCGGCCACCTTGGCCGAGAGCTCGGCTCCGCCGTTCATGTCGCCGTCGTGGCCACAACTGCCACAACTCGCAACCGAGCTCACCGTCGTTCTCAGTGCCCTCCCGCGCGTCATTTGCACCCAACCACAGCCCCCCTAGTGCCCCACAGCACCTAACCCGCACGCACCCGACTCCGGCCGCGAGCTCTGCTCCGGCGAGCTCCGCCGTTCCCGCGGTCTCCCGTGAGCGCGGCTGGATGCGCCCGTGCACGGGCTACCCGCCGGTGGCCTTCGTGTGCCAAACCATGGCCTCCAGCTCGTTCCGGCGAACTTCCGCCATGGCTCGAGGTCGTCGTCAGCGAAACTCCGGCGGCTGACATGGTGCGTGATTAGCTTCTAACCCTGCCACTTAATCCACCCCCTAAGCCACTGACTATGGGCCCTAGGGCTCGGTCAAACCCTGGTCAGCTGGGTTTGACTCGGGTTTAGCGCCGGTGTCACTGACGTGTGGCCCCCACACGTCAGGTTTGACCTGGTCAGCCCTGCTGACGCCTTTGTGACGTCATGCTGATGCAATAATGATTTTTTCTGGATTTCAAATAATTCAGAGAATTCTAGAAATTGATATAAACTTCAAAAATTCATATAAATTCAACCGTAGCTCAGATTGAAATAATTTATATATGAAAAAATATTAGAAAAATTCAATCTATCCATCTGTACATGTTTCATGCAAGTCTAACCAACTTATACTTGCTGTATAGGTGAAAAAATATAAATGGCATTTATAAAGATTTAATTTAGAGTTGCATTTGAACCTTTGGTTCAAATGGACCTCTTCCAAATAGAATGCTAAATGCATTAGCTCAAAGCACATCACATACTCATGCCATGATCATGCATCATATTGTTGCATATGCTTGTGTTTGATTATCGACACCGTTCCTTCTCAATAGGTGCTGCTCCGAAGACCCTTCCAGAGTACCTATCTGAGGAGCAGTGCCTTCCTTGTTGATCTACCAGGCAAGCAAACCCCCTTGTTCATCCCAATACAATCCTACTCTCTCGCTCCTGCTCTCATTTATTGCATTAGGACAACAACGATTCAACTGCTACTTTATGCTGCGGTAGTTGAACCCATTCCTCTGCATGACCTGTCATTGCCATAGTAAATAGTTAAAACCCACTAGCATGTGTAGGAGTTGATTGAGCCATGTTGTGTTCTTGCCATGCCATGCCTGCTATTGGTTAGAGTTGTGTCAGGTCTGATTCATCGGGAATGAATTGGAGTGGTACGATATGTTCTGGTGCTGAGAGTTAAGCGTGTGAACACGATTTGGTAAAGGTAGCGATGAGAGGCCATGTAGGAGTACATGGTGGGTTGTCTCATTGGAACCGTCCTTAAGCACTAAGTTCCATGTATGTTGTCTAATGACTAGCTACTACCACACATTGGAATGCTTAAGTGCCCCTCTCGACTTATTAGCCAACTTGATCTCTGTCCAGGAGCTGCAAATAGTTTCTGGTGTTTGTAGGTAGTGTTAGTAGTCTACCAAGTGGCACCCGGCCAGGTGGGCTTGGGACAAACTAGGCACAAGTGGCACGGTGTACCAAGCGTAGATCCATCCGGCTAGGTGGGCTTGGGAACCCTGCACATATTGTTTGGGGCCGTGAGCGACACCGCGGCCGGATCTCCTTGCGGATGGACCCGAATAGGCGATAAACCTGGACTAGAGTCTTGTGTGGTTAGTCTGGTCGTGGCCGACACCCTCGCCAGGCTTCCGCTTGAAGGTTGCCGAGATACATGACGTGTACATGGTGATAAGTGGTGAGAGCGTGTGTGAAGAAGTACACCCCTGCAGGGTTATCATGATCTATTCGAATAGCCGTGTCCTCGGTTATGGACTTCTTGGATGCTTACGTGGTACATAGACAACTTAAAGTGGATACCCTAAAATGCTCAAGACAAGTGTGAGTGCTATGGATGGCCTTCTTGTAAGGAGACGGGGATGAATCCATAGTAGTGTATTTGATGTGGTGCTTAGTGGACTCGTGTGCGCTGCCTCACCTCAAAGAAGTTTCTCGTTGTCGTAGAACAGGATAGCCACTGAGTCAAAGCTGGCTTGCTGCAACTAAACCCCACATTACTTTCTTGATACAAATGCATGTATGATAGGATCTGATGTAAGTCTTGCTGAGTACCTTTGTACTCACATTTGCTTTATTTATGTTTTGCAGGTGAGACATCTGTCTCACTAGTAGTACCGCTTGGACTTCGACGAGTAGCGTGTTACCTCAGCTACGATCTTGTACCCTTGGGAGGGACTTGTAGATAGTCAGACTTCTTAGCCTTTTCCTTTTGTAGTTGTCTGTACTCAGACATGTAATGCTTCCGTTGCTTGTATGCTCTGAATGATGGGTCATGTGACCCCTGTTTATATTAATGCTATGTGGCTCTTCTGGGCCTTAGCTATATGAGTTGCGTTATGTTGTGAGGCCATGTTGTACATCACATACTTGCATGTTATGCGTACGTGTGACGTGTACTGCTATGTGTCGAATCCGACAATCTAGTTGTTTATCCCTGACAGCCTCTCTTATGGGGAAATGTAGTCTAGTGCTTCTTTGAGCCTTAGTAGTCCGCTACAGCCCGGTTCACCGGAGTCCTGCTAGCCCAGCACTACTGCTCAGGACACTTGACTGGCCGGCATGTGTTTCATTTTGTTCCTGTGTCTGTCCCTTCGGGGAAATGTCACGCGGTGACCTCCGGAGTCATGTTAGCCCAGTGCTACAGCCCGGATTCACACGCTGCTGACCGACATGCTCGATGTGAATCATGTATGTCTGTCCCCATAGGTTAGTGTCGCTTTGGGTTCACGACTAGCCATGTCGGCCTGGGTTCTCTATCATATGGATGCTAGCGACACAATCATATACGTGAGGCAAAAGGCGCAAACGGTCTCGGGCCAGGGTAAGGCGACACCCGTGGGAATACCATGCGTGAGGCCGCAAAGTGATATGAGGTGTTACCGGCTAGATCGATGTGACTTGGGATTGGGGTCCCAACAGGCGGCACCGGATCGAAGGCGGAGGAGGACGTGGGACGCCGGATCAGGAGGCGGCATCTGCGTTCGTCTCTGGCGGCGCGAGCAGGGAACGAGAGAGAGGGCGAGGGAGGAGATGAACAAGGTAAGTGGGGGCGGCCCTGGGGATCGAGAGAGAAATTGAGGAGAGGGAGATGGGATCGGGCAGAGGGCATCGGGCGGTGCAAGGTGGAGGAAAGGAGGAGTGGGTATCGAGCAGGAGGTTGGGCTAGGGTTAGCAGCAGGACTGGGAAGCGGGCCGGCCTGGACTGAGGCCCAAGTGGCCAGCTGGGCTACTCTCTCTCTCCCCCTCACTCCTTTGTTTTTTTAAAACAGAGAGCTAAAAGAAAGGAAAAAAGGACAGAGGAGAAGGTTGAAGAAGAATTTGGACAAGCGGTTAATTTTCTTGGACTCACAAAAATATGTTTGGTCCGAGAAAATTAGAAGTGGCAAGATCGAATGATAAGAATTCAAACTCATTTGAATTTAATTCAAATGGGTTTGAACTAGGACGAGGTTTTAGGAGTATCCAAAAATGTTGAGAATTTTTGGAGGAACCTCGGAAGAGGAGTGCGGGCAAGGTTTTGAAGTCAAACTTGAAGTAGAAAAGGCATGGGAAATATTTGCAAGTGTGTTTATGGGTGATTCCAAATAAATGGAATATTTTATAATAGCTCCACTAATATCGGGAGGATATGTTATAAAGAGAAGTCATCCTTCCCTCGATTTAAATGGATCGAAGATCCATACGATTTATTTAAAAAAGTTTTGAAACGGTTGCAATATTAATGGCATGATGACATGATGCGGTGCACATGATGCAATGATGAATGCAACAAACCAAACAAATCACCCCACGAAACCCGGAAACCCTGGAAGGCATCTGAAGCTCCGATCTTGGGGCGTTACACTGAAAGCGGAGAAGTCCGCAATAAGCAGCAGGTGACAATTAAGCGCGAAAGAGCAAATTCATTTTAAGTAGACGCGGGAGAAGCAAACGCCGTTGGGCCAGGCCCGAGCAGCCCGAGGATGATGCAGCCCGAGGGGCTCCCCCAACGAGGTAAGTAAAGAGCATAAGCAAAATGGATACATGCCGCAGGGACGGACCCATGCGACCTGGGAATGATGCGGCCCTGTGGGTGCTCCCAGCTAAAAATGAAACTTAGAAAGATGTCACCTGGTGCCGTTGAAGATGCAGTGATGCTGAAGAAGCGGGCGATGCGCGATGAAGACATCGATCCTCACGAGCCCCCATGCCCAGGAGCCTCGGGAGGCTCCGGGGGCACAAGTGGGTTTCCAAGGGCCATCTCCATCTCCGCCAGGAACGCACAATGCCTGACCTCCTGGGCCTCCAGAAGGCTCCTCAGTAGGCGCTGATGAGTGGCGACCGTGTTCGGCAGGCCGAAAGGCATGCGAACGTAGTTGTGAGGTGGACCCACGCAACGCCCCACTCGGGAAGGCCAGAGGCGCTCCTGAGATGCGGCTCGGTTGAGCCTTGGCACGTCGATGCAGACGCGCAGCCCACCATCCTCGCCTGGATGTGGGGCCGTGGTGGGCAAGCGGCAGCTGCCGCGCATGACTCTCAACTCCTGTAGCTCCTCGGTGTTTCTTGCGATGAACTCGTGAGGGTTTGGTCTTCCTTGCCTCGTACCTTCCTGAGGGAAACTTGCCTGGAAGCACCCCTCCAAGTGGTGCCCAAGCGCCTCCCTCGCGACCTTGGCAAAGTCGGTGGCTCTCCAAGAAAGAGCCCCCGAGCCCTGCCTGAGGAGGGAGCCAGGCGCGCCTTCCTATGCAAGAGAGGGTGGCGCTCCCTGATTGGGCGCAGATCCTGACGCAACACCTCCGGAGGCGCCTGCCTCCTTATGGCTTGGGCCAGGCGAAACCTTCTTCTTCTTAATGGTCGCCTCGGGAAGTCTTTCGTTTCTGTGGTCCGGGTCTTCGATTGCTGCGGCTTGGAACACGCGCTCAAGTGAACACACTGCGTCCCTTTCTTCACAGGGTACGGTGATGACTCCACCGCTTCCTGGCATCTTGAGGACATTGTATCCATGGTGAGTCACTACCATGAACTTGGCCAGGGCTGGGTACCCGAGGATGGCATTGTATGGCAGACGGATGTGGGCAATGTCGAAGTCGATGAGCTCGGTGCGGTAGTTGTTGCGCTGCCCGAAGGTGACTGGAAGGCGAACCTGCCCTATTGGAATAATGGAACCATTAGTGACTCCTGAGAAGGGCTTGGTCGGCTGAAGCTAATCGTACGGCACTTGGAGATTGTCGAACATCTCGCTGGACAGGACGTTGAGTCCTGCTCCGCCGTCGATGAGGGTCCTGGTGACCTGCACATTGCTGATGACTGGGGAGCAAAGCATCGGGAGGACTCCAGCCGTTGCCGCGCACTTGAGCTGATCCGCTGAGCTGAACGTGATAGCGCACGCAAACCGCCTGAGAGGGCGCGTGGCCTCAAGCTTGGGGAGGACTGCATTCACCTCGCAAGCAAACTGCTTGAAGATGCGCTGTGAGGCTGGGGCCTGCGCTCCACCCAAGATGCAAGCGATTGCGCGCGGATCCTGGAAGACCCCAGCTCCCTCTTCTTGATGTTGGTCTTCGTTCCTCCTTGCCGGTGGTGGCAGAGGAGGAAGGCCTGCATTGCCGTGTGGGTGATCCTCATGAGGCTGATCTCTCCAGCCTCCCTCGCGAGGCTGGTCCTGCCAGCGATCCTCGCGAGGTCGGTCAAGGGCCACGGTCTTCCCATCGTCCGCCACCTCTTCCTCCTCCTCGGCCATAGCCCCTGTCATTGCGCTCGGGGCATCGGCCGACACGTCCATCTCTCACGACCCTGAGCTCTTGACATTCGTTGGTGTTGTGGGTGTGGAGGTCGTGGTACACGCAGTACCGGCTGCCCTTGGATGACTCAGGCTGATCCCTGCCTCTCTTGGTGTCTGGTTCCGCTGCAAGCACGGCAGCCTCCTTGCGCTTCACGTCCTTGGCCTTAGGCTTCTTCTCTTCTGGGTCGGCAGCCGGGAGTTCGAGGAGGGAAAGGCGCCCTTCCTCAGCCCTGACGCACTTGGTTGCCAAGTTGAACAGCTCCAGGGATGTGCACAGGTCTTCATGGATTGTTAGCTCCTCCTTCATCTTGATGTCGCATACGCCATTGGAGAAGGCCGAGATGATGGCATCTTTAGTCACCTTGGGGATCTTGAGGCGAGCGTTGTTGAAGCGCTGGATGTATTTCTGCAGGGTTTTCCCTTGCTGCTACTTGATGCGGCGCAGATCGCTCATGGCCGGGGGCTGGTCACGAGTGCCCTGGAAGTTGGCGATGAAGCGAGTCCGCATCTCGTCCCAGGAGGAGATTGTGCCAGGTGCCAGGTTCAGGAGCCAGGTGCGGGCCCCGTCCTTGAGCGCCATGGGAAACCAGTTCGCCATGACCCTTTCGTCTCTGTTGGCGGCTTCGATGCATAGCTCGTAGAGCTGCAGGAACTCCGCGGGGTCCGCCGTGCCATCGTAGCAAGGGGCAGGTCAGGCTTGAACTTGTCTGGCCATGCGACGCCACATAGCTCGGGGTGAGGGCTCGGCAGCCTGTTGTGGCCACCGGTGCCTTTTGCTGGTGCTGGGCTTGTTCCTGGGGATTACCGCGCGCCGCTGCTTGGAGCAGCGCGGGGGCTTGGCGTGGAGGTGCAGGGACGCGATCTTGGCGCGCCGGCGCTGGGAGCGCGCGAGCACCTTCTCGGGGACGAGGGATCTCTTGGCAGCTCCTTTCTTGCTGCGCAGGCGCCGGACACGGAGGGTCTCGCCCCGGGGCTGCGGGCTTTGGAGCCAGGGTGCCTTCTTGGGGAGGAGGTGGCGGAGGCACCTCCTGATCCTCGCCTCCTGCGCGGAATGGAGGGCGAGGCAACGAGAAGGACGGCAAGGGGGAGCCCCCTGCGGCGCTGACGAGCTCGGTGATGCGGGCGAGCCAGTCCTCGTAGAGGTCGTCGATGGGGCGGTAGTGCAAGAGCTCTCTTGCCAGGAGCAGCGCGGCGTGCGCGTCCGTGGGGGCGCAACGGGCGTGGGACGACTAAGCGGCTAGAGTCAGCGACGATGTGGCGGTGCGGCCGTCCCGCCGTACCAAAGGATGCTGGGACGAGGCCTGCTGCTCGTTCCCCACCGGGCCGGTGGCGGCGTTGGCGGCAGGCGACAGGGAACGACGAGGGCGTCCGCCGACGGGCGCCATCTGGGCGACGCGGGTGGCGAGAGCAGCCCGGCGCTTGGCGCGAGCCCGACGAGCGTCAGCCATGGACACGACGGAAGATCGCACGCGAACAGCGAAAGAAAGATTCCGGCTGTAACGCCCCGAGACCGTTGCGTCAGGTGTCTTCCGGTGTTTCGTTGTTGTTGCCTTGTCATTTTCTTGCGTGTTGCATCTTGCCATGTCATTATGTGCATTGCATCATCATGTTTTCAAAACTTGCATCCGTCCGGGTTCCCCCAGTTCCGTCCGTTGTCCGTTCTGAGCCCAGACACACTTGCACGCGCCCGCGGCACGTCCGAAATATTATTTTATAAGTGGCCGGAAAATGTTCTCGGATTGGGTTGAAAGTTGGCGTGTGGTCTTATTGTAGTGTAGATAGACCGCCTGTCAACTTTCATCGCATTCGGAGTCTGTTTGATAGCCCAACCGTTAACTATAGCGGCAGTATAGTCGGTCTAACGTCGGACGTTTTCGGTCTCCGGAAACCGTGCCGGGCTGTTTCTCTCCCCTCCTCTCAGACCAACCCGCTCTCCACAGTCCACCTAGGCCCAGCCTAACCCTCTCTGCATAGTGCATCGACCCCTCGGGCGTGTCCGAAGCTGTCCCGGACCCGACCCGGACAGTCGTCACCGTTGGATCCGGATCATCCACAAACGTCTACAAAACATCTCCGTTTTGTTAATGGGGTCCCCTAACCTATGTATCCAGGATCGTCCGATTACTATCGGAGGGATCCATTAGCCCCTGACCAATCCCACCAGCGTATATATTTGGTCCAACCCTAAAAATTAGGAGGTATGTCCCATCCACCCTCCTGCCGCCGCCACCTACCTACCCTCTCCCTCTCGAGATCCTTCCTCTCCTTGTTTTTCAGCGCTGAGCCAACCAGATCCACTCCCCTGCCTTCTCGATCCAACCCCACCAAGCTCCTCTGCTCGACCCCCCTGCTCCCTGCCTTCTCCTCGTCGCGCTTGGGCCCGAGGCCCCAGCCAGCCGCGCCCCGCCTTCTCTTCCACCTCGCGTCGCCGCTCCCTGCGTCAGCCCCGCATGGACGCTGTCCCTCTGCACCTCGTCTTCAACCAGCCCGCCACCACGTCCTCGCCATTGACCGAACCAGCTAGCAAGATGAGCCCCATCGCGCCTCCCCTATCCTTCCTTCCCTCCTGCCTCGTTTCTCACCTTCCTTTATCTCTCTTTTCTTGGATGCAGCGCCACCATGGGAGCCTCGCAGAAGCTCCGCGCGGGTCGCCTCCTCGCCAAGTCCCAACACGGCCACCCACCAGATCCTCGCGGCCTCTCTGTTTCTTCAGACGAACAGGAGCTCCAGGAGTCCATGGCGCCGCCCTTGCCTCGTCTCGTTCCGGGGGATTCGAACGCCAAGTCCGTGCCGCCCCGGATCTCCTCCGTCCTCCCCATCACGCGCTGTCGTCGCCATCAGCGAGCTCGAAAACGACGCGTTGACTCCCCTCGCTCGAAGCCCTGCAGCATCCGTGGTTGGTCCAGCCTCGCCAGGAGCCGCTCGCTCGACGTCTCTCTGCCCGCGTCGAACCGTCCCCTGCTCAGCTCGCCTGCAGTCGCTGCCGCGTTGTACTCTGCTTTGAGATCGCGCGAGACGATGAGTGCTCAGCAACCGCGTTGGCCGGATCGGTCAGATCCAGCTCGGCCCGCGATGATTCCCCGTCGGCCCAGTGCGCATCCTCTCTGGCCCAGCTTCAGTTCGGCCTGCTAGGCCCGATTTGAGCTTTCCCCTCCAGATCCCCTGTTCTTGTTGGGCCAGCTAGATTCGGCCCGAGTGCCTGTTTTTTTTTCGCGACCGAATTTCCTATTTATCCAGAGACTGCAGTTTTACAGAAAAACCCTCCATGTTCATGCATATAATAACTTAATAACCGTGCATCATATTCAAATGATTTATATATGAAACTTGCTCAGAATTTTGTGTAGATTAATAATTTGCAACTTTCATCTATGTTTTAAATGTTTAAAATGATGTTTGATTAAATTTGCTCCTATGCCATGTTAAAAATGATTTAATTCATAACTAAATAACCGTAGCTCTGATTTTAATAAACTTTATATGTAAATGGGGTAGAAAAATGCCTAGTTTAACATGGTGGCAGTACTTTGCATGTTTAACAACTCCAAAATATGGTTTATGGCAGGACAGTACCAAACCTAATATATGCATATGGGGATTTACCGGAATTGTTGTTCGTTGCTTCCGGCCTCATTTAAACTTGACTAGATAGGTAGTTTTACTTTGCTTCACCCTCTTGCCATGTTTAACAACATTTAATATTGTTGGGTACATAAACAAGATCGAACTAAATAAGTCACGTGGTGTTTCGTCAATATGCAACGGAGTTGCATATTGAGCTCCACTTAAGTTGTAGTGTTGTTTGTTGCATCTTGCCATGCCATGCCATGTATCATTAAACCGGACATGCATCATACTTGGTTGTGCATCATGCCATGTTGTTGTGTTGTTTATTTACTATGTTGTGTGCTTCTTTCCGGTGTTGCTTCTTTGGGTTGGTTTCATTAACGTCGCGTTTGTGAGGAACCGTTAGACTACGTCCGTTTGTCTTCTTCATGGACTCGTTCTTTTTCCTTGTGGGATTTCAGGCAAGATGACCATACCCTCGAAATCACTTCTATCTTTGCTTGCTAGTTGCTCGCTCTTTTGCTATGCCTATGCTATGATACCTATCACTTGCTTATCATGCCTCCCATATTGTTGAACCAAGCCTCTAACCCACCTTGTCCTAGCAAACCGTTGTTTGGCTATGTTACCGCTTTGCTCAGCCCCTCTTATAGCGTTGTTAGTTGCAGGTGAAGATTGGAGCTTGTTCCATGTTTGGAACATGGATATTTTGTTGGGATATCACAATATCTCTTATTTAATTAATGCATATATATACTTGGTAAAGGGTGGAAGGCTCGGCCTTATGCCTGGTGTTTTGTTCCACTCTTGCCGCCCTAGTTTCCGTCATATCGGTGTTATGTTCCCGGATTTTGCGTCCCTTACGCGGTTGGGTTATAATGGCAACCCCTTGACAGTTCGCCTTGAATAAAACTCCTCCAGCAAGGCCCAACATTAGTTTTACCATTTGCCACCTAGCCTTTTCTTTCCCTTGAGTCAGCCGGCTCAAGGGTCATCTTTGTTAAACCCCCGGGCCAGTGCTTCTCTAAGTGTTGGTCCAACCCAGAGCACCGTGCGGGGCCGTCCCTTGGCAACTTGGGTTACATTGGCTCCCGTACGCTTAGCTTATCCGATGTGCCCTGAGAACGAGATATGTGCAGCTCCTATCGGGATTTGTCGGCACAGTGGGTGGTCTTGCTGGACTTGTTTTACCATTGTCGAGGATGTCTTGTAACCGGGACTCCGAGTCTGGTCGGGTCTTCCCGCTAGAAGGAATATCCTTCGTTGACCGTGAGAGCTTGTGATGGGCTAAGTTGGGACACTGCTGCAGGGATTTGAACTTTCGAAAGCTGTGCCCATGGTTATGGGCAGATGGGAATTTGTTAATGTCCGGTTGTAGAAAACCTGAACTTGATCTTAATTAAAACACATCAACCGCGTGTGTTACCGTGATGGTCTCTTCTCGGCGGGGTCGGGGAAGTGAACACGGTGTTGGAGTAATGCTTGACGTAGGTTGTTCTAGGATCACTTCTTGATCATAGTTTTATCGACTGTTGCCTTGCTTTCTCTTCTCGCTCTCATTTGTGTATGTTTAGCCACCATATATGCTAGTCGCTTGCTGCAGCTCCACCTCATACCTTTACCTTACCCATAAGCTTAAATAGTCTTGATCGCAAGGGTGTGAGATTGCTGAGTCCCCGTGACTCACAGATACTTCCAGAACCAGCTTGCAGGTGCCGTTGAACCGTGCAGATGATGCAACCAAGCTCAAGGAGGAGCTCGATGAAGATCTTGTCCTTAATGTTGTTTCGTTCTAGTCGATCAGTAGTGGAGCCCAGTTGGGGTCGATTGGGGATCTGTGTAGCTTTTGGGGTAGTCTTCCTTTATTTTGGTTCCGTAGTCGGACCTTGAGTGTATTTGGATGATGTAATGCTTTATTCATGTAATTGTGTGAAATGGCGATTGTATGCCAACTATGTATCTTTTCCCTTATTGTATTACATGGGTTGTTTGTGAAGATTACCTCACTTGCGACATTGCTTTCAATGCGGTTATGCCTCTAAGTCGTGCTTCGACACGTGGGAGATATAGCCGCATCGAGGGCGTTACAAGTTGGTAATCAGAGCCCGCCCCGACCTTAGGAGCCCCCTGCTTGATCGAATCGCTGGCGTTATTGAGTCTAGAAATGTTTTGAGTCATTTAGGAATTATATATATCGGAGAGTTAGGAATTCTTTTTACTCCTCAGTCCCTTCGTCGCTCTGTTGAGGCATCCTGACGTAGAGTTTTGACTCTTCTCTTCTCATATTTCACTAAAAAATTTAGGATCACGCGGGTATTTTGGAATCGTTCCGATGGTTTTGTGACGAGAACATTGTTCTTGGTGCCTCCTGTCATTTAGGGGTTGTGGCAGTGTCCCGGGGAGTTGAGCTCCGAGGTATTGTCATCACAATTTTATCATTGCAGTTCTAGAAATCCTGAGTTTAGTTTTGCCAACATTGAAAATCTCTTTTATGCAGTTGTTGGTGAGATAACCTCGACGCCACCCAGTACTGGGGCGGGAGTTCAGGAGTATTGCCATAACTCGTATAACGGATGCTTTTCGAAGGTTGAGGTAGACGATTTCTGAAGGTTTCTTGGTTATGTGTTGAAGGATGGATACAGCTGGATGTAGGATTTGCTAGCTTTGGGTGAGATATTATGCTTCCCCTGTATCCCCAACACCTGATTGCATAACCGGAAAGTTTCAAGAGTTTATAAGTGGGAATTCAAGTAGTTCTTAGGATATCTTTCCGACAGATGTATGATATGAAATTGGGGTTCGACGTCTAGTGGTCCGCCTATTCACGGTTGGTTTTACAGTGGTCTCGTTGTGTCTTAAAGAGTCCTTGGCTATGCTAACTCGGGGACGCTTCGTATGTCATGTGCACTGCCTTGTACATGATGGTGCTGTACGATCGAGCCCGTGTAGGCCCCACCACGAAAACTTCGGACAAAATCTCTATCATATGTTTGTTCCGGCTTATTCTGCAAGCCAATCCTTTGTTTTGTTTTGAGTTGTGGTATTCGAGTTGCTTCAGAGACAAATGTGGATTCCATCCCTTTCCTAAGCGGTGTTCTCATATTTCTATGTGAATACTAATTCTTCATGATAATCGAGATTGTCATGTTAATCCTTTTCAACCAGTGTGCTTCTCTTCATGTGGATCCGATCATTTTAACATCGCAAGATCACCTCTCGGTTTCTCAAAGGTGTTTGTTTCATCCGTCTCCAAGTTGCCTTTGTTTTTTCCCGCCCACCCACCCTTTTTCTTCAAGGATTCAGATTTCTTGATCATGTGTCCATCTTATTTATGTGAAGTCTCTTCATTCTTTTCTTCCAATGTTCGTATCCGGTGATTCTCAGGAAGTTTCTAACGGAGCTTCAAGTTCGTCACTTTTCACTCGTTTTCTCCTCCGGTGGTTTCAATTCATGTTTTCTGTGTTGATCATATTCTTTTCCTCGTTTCAAATACCCTCTCATGCCGGTGCTCCTCATATTCATTCACTTCTCGCCATTCTATTATTCCGGAGTGTTAAAGATATCTCCAAGATTCGTGTTTCCACTCTGCTTTCATTCAAACTCTTTCGAGGATGTTATCTCTTTCAAGTCATTTAACTCAACCGGCGCAATCCTCTCTTTTAGATCATTTCAACAGTGTTTCTTTTGAGGTGGGCCCTAACCCACAGGTCTTTTCCCAGGATCTTACCTGACTTTTCTTATTTTCCCGGAGCTATCCTCAAATTTCTTTTCGAAGTTTGACGTAAGAATGATTCATCATCAGTCATATGTATTTCTCCAAGATCTTTCAAATTCTTTTCATTGTTGGTTCAACTTTCCATTCTTCTTCATTACGGAGTGCTTCAACAATTCTTCGTGGTGTGTCCCGCCGTAATTCTCAGAATTTGAAGACCGAAGAAGAGTTTTACATCCATATCTTATCCGTTCTCTCAGAGATTCATGGCTCTAGTTCGAGACTATCCTCTCATAATCATTTTCGATTATTAGAATTCTTTTGACCCACCCGGAGAACTTCATGAGTTGTTTTCCATTCATTTCCTCCGAAGGCCATCTTTTCAAATATTATTCATTCTCAGCTTTTAGTTATCATTCTCCAATCTTACCGGTGTTTCGTTCAAGTGATATCTAATCGGCTTGTGATCTCTTCGTTCCCATGTATCTAAATCCTCTCAAGCATCTTCATTCATTTTATAATTCGTCCCGGTGTTTTCTTTATCTTCTCTTCGTTCATTCTTAATTCTTACGGTGGGTCGTTCAAGATCTCTCTTCCTTCGTTGTAATATTAATTTATCCGTTGCTTTAATCCTACCGGTGGTCCATTAAGTTTATGTTATATCTCTCTTAATCTTTTCTACGGGAATAAGTAATATGTCAAATCCGTTGATTATCATCAATTTAAAATGGTGAAGGATAAGCATAATGTAATTCTTATTCTTGTTTCATCCAAGCGTTTAATTCTTTATTCCGGAGGCTCATCAAATTCCCGATTTCCATTTCATCTTCTCTTCTTCCCGGAGTTCCAACCTTTTTCAATTATTTTATCACAGAGATCCATCTAAATCATTACAAGGTTTCACCTTGTGTTTTCAACTTCTCTTTCTTTTCGTTATCCGTTTTGTTACCCAAGTTCTTCATGGAGGTTCTACATGATTGGTTCATCGAGGACTTAAATCTTTCTAGAAGTGTTCATCAAGATTCTTTTCAGAGGAGCTCAAGCATTCTTCATCTTGCTATCCGGAGTGCAATTCTTTCTTCCATATTATTGGAGGTGGTATTATGCCATTCTTGATAATTTGGGTTCATGTTTCATGATTCACATGTTGTTAGGAATGAGGTATTTTAAATCCATCAATCTCTTCATTGAAGTTTTCTTGGGTTATATTTCACCTAAAGCCTTCCCTAAGGATTGTTGCTATCTATGGTGTTTATAAATGACCCAAGTTATTCATCTATCCTCCCGGTGAAATAAGTTTCTCATCTCCTTGTTGTTATCAATCCAATCTATCGTTTCCGTTAGTGGCAGATTTTCACCTCTTGGTTTTGAGATGTTTTCCATGAGCCCACTTCAAGCCTATCTTTTCGTTGTTGGGTTTCCAACAACTCCGTTCGACCCCTCTCCTAAGGATGCTTTCCAAGTTCATTTGTGGTAGGAGTTGTCATTTTCTTCTCCGTTCTTTTGTTCCGATGATCTACCTTTGATTCTTTCATCTGGAGGCATTGTGATGTTGCTCTTTTCAACCAGTAAATGCATCTAGTGCCACCCCTAGTTGGTTTTCGAGTATTGACGACAAACCTAGTTGAGGGACTAATGTGTTTGTGAGAATTGCAGGATAATACAGGTAGAAGTCCCTCATTGATTCGGTTTTACTACCAGAGATGACCCCTAAAAATGTATGAAGACATTGAAGACAAAGGTGGTACATGAAGATATTCACTTTGAAGACTATGACAAAAGAAGACACGTTATGAAGCCTATGGAGCTCGAAGACTTAGATCTTTCGTAGTTCTTCTTCTCTTGTGTTGAGTCATAGGAACCACCGTACTGTTAAGTGGGGTCCAGGAGAACCAGTCAGAATGACTGAAGTGATGCTCAAAATCAAAAACCTATGTCTTCGAGTGAAGACAATGAGAGCGAATCTTGTCCAGAGCCGGACAAGTCAGCTTTTCTTGTAGCCCAAGTAAAGTTGCCATGAGAGTTTGAAATCTGACCGTTGAGACACGTGTCAGTTCCTTAGTGACCCAGGGTCATTTCGGACAAATCAGGTCGGGTTGCCAAGTGGCTATAAATAGCTCACCCCCTACAACCATAAACGGTTGGCTGCTCAGATTTCAGTGCACGGCTTTTGTCGTTTGAGAGCAACCCACCTCGAAGCCTTTGAGAGAAAATTCCTAGTGAGGAGAAAAGCCCTAACCACCCAGAGCCAGAGCAAATTGGGCATCACTTAGGTCTTCTTGTCTGTGTGATCTGAAGACTTATTACACTTGAGGACTGTGAATCCTCCAGACGGTTAGGCATCGCGTTCAGAGCATCCAAGAGACATTGTGGATTGCCAGTGAATGTAGTTTGTGAAGGTTTGGGAGTCTACCTTGAAGACTTACCAGAGTGATTGGGCGAGGACTAAGTGACCTTACCTCAAGGAGAATACGGTGAGGACTTGGTGTCCTGAACTGTGTGTTCAGGACTGGGTGTCCAGGACTGTGTGTCCTAAGGTTTAAATACCTAGCCGCTCCAACCAGACGTACAGTTGTCACAGCAACTGGAACTGGTCCAACATATCATTGTCTTCAACGAGTCACTGGTTTCATCTTCACTTCCTTTTCTCACTGTTACACATTGTGAAGCCATTGCATGCTTGCTTTATCTTTTGTCTTCACAACGTGAATGTATGATCTGTTTGGCTTCATAACTTCTTCCTACCTGATCCTTATTACACTGCAGTTGTTTGTCATTGTGCTTTCACTCTATTGAATACATGACCATGGCTGGCCTAGTGTAATCTAACTTCCGCTGCATAGTAATAGGCATAATCTTCGCTGTTTGTCTTCATAACTCTCACGTTTTGAAGACTTTCATAAAAATCGCCTATTCACCCCCCCTCTAGTCGATATAACGCACTTTCAATTGGTATCAGAGCAAGGTGCTCCCTTGTTCTGTGTGATTCGGTTTAACCACCTGGGGTTTTAGCTATGTCGACTGCAGGGATAATCAAAGTCTCCGTTGCGTGCCCCGTCTTCGATAGAACTGAATATCCCTACTGGAAGAATAAGATGCGCATGCATCTTGAAGCCATTGACGTCGACCTATGGTATGTCGTCGAGAACGGCGTTCCCAAGGCTGGAGAAGGTGTCACTGCTGCTGATGTCAAGAAGTTCACTCAACTGGACTCTACTGCCAAAAATATCATCTCTGGCCATCTGACAAAAGGACAGTATGGCCGTGTGAGTGCCTTGAAGACATCCAAGCTGGTCTGGGACTGGCTCTCCAAGGTCAATGAAGGCGTCTCAACCCAGAGAGATCAAAGAATCAGTGTTCTTCGCAACCTCTTCAACCGCTTCAAGCGAAATGACAATGAGAATGTCCAGCACACATTTGATCGGCTCACTGACATCACAAATGAGCTTCAAGCCCTCGGCGCCACTGAGATCACCGGACATGAAATCGTCAAGACGCTGCTGAGATCACTTGATAGTTCGTTTGACATCCTAGCCCTGATGATTCAAGAACGTCCTGATTTCAAGACACTCGATCCGTATGACATACTTGAGAGGCTCAACACACATGAGTTTCAACTTTCTGAGAAAAGAGATATCTACGGTCCAAACTATGGGCGAACTCGTGCCTTGAAGGCAAAAGCTGTTTCCTCATCCGAAGAAGAATCTGACAGCTGTTCTGATGATCCTGAAGACATTGGAAGAGAACTTGCAATGCTAGTGAAGAAGTTCCAAAAATTCACCAAGAAGAAAGGCTTCAGAAAATCTTCACGATCAAGCTCAAGGAATGATGAAGCTTCTGCTCATGACTACAAGAAGAAAACATGTCACAAGTGCAAGAAAACTTGACACTTCATCTCTAAGTGTCCACAATGGGACAATGAGAACAGAAGGAAGAAGAAGAGCAAGGAATATGATTCTGACGACAAGAAGAAGAAGAAATACTCAAAGTCTTCTTCCAAGTCTTCCTCAAAGTCTTCATCACACAAGAAGAGCTCATCTGGCAAGGCACGTGCATTTGTTGGCAAGGAAATGGATTCAGAGGAGGAGTCCGCTTCTGAGGAGGCGGAGGTGGAGTCTGAGGAGGAGTCTGATTCTGGCATTGCGAGTCTGGCTACAGCATACGTCGCCAAGTCCATCTTCAACAATGAAGACAATGACTGCATCACCGACGCCGATGCAAATGACAAGAACGACTCCACTCCTACCTACTGCTTCATGGCACGCGGTGCCAAGGTAAACTCACGCACTACTCGCTATCAAACATCTAGTGACGATGACTCTGACTGTGATTCAAAACCCAGCTACAAAACACTTGCTAAAATTGCAACTGAACAACAGAAAGCTATGGAACATATTCAAAAACTGTTAGACAGAAGCGATGATCTGTTGGGTGCTGAAATGACTCGATCTGAATCCTTAATTGAAGACATAAAAAATCTTCACGTTAAGTATCAGGAACTTGAAGATCGTCTTGATACTCTCTCAACGACTCATGAAAAGCTTTCTTATGATTATCTTCAAAGGAAGCAAGAACTTGAGAAATTGAGAGCGGCTCATGAAGATCTTCAAAAGGAAAACGAGTCACTTCGCGACGAACAGATCAGTCCCGCTCAGGAAGGATTTGAACCACCATTTCTTAAATGCATTGAGCGTGATAATGCTACTTCTGTTGTTGAATGTTCCACTGCTACTACTGTTGCAATATCTTTAACTGCTGATGTGGTAACTAACCCCTCTGCTGAGAATACCACTGCTATTGCTGATGAGAATGCTAGGTTGAAGACATTGCTTGAAACAGGGATGTACAAAAGTCTTAAAGGACATCAGACATTATGTGATGTCCTCAAGAAGCAGATTCTAAACCGAAACCCCAGGAAAGAGGGTGTTGGGTTCGTGAGGAAAATAAACACAGATGGCTCTTACTGGAAACCTGAGCAGTACCCCAAAACCACATGGGTTGCTGCAAAGGAACTTTCAGCAGATCCATCCAATTTATCTGGCTTCACTTGTGCTAACCCCATTATCATTGATGAATCCTTTGATGCAAACTATAAACTGTTTAAGAATCAGAATGGTGAAGTGTTTGCCAGGTACATTGGTACTAATTGCAGGAATGGACCGCCTATGAAGAAGATCTGGGTTCCGAAAAAGTGTCTGGAAAATCTTCCTGTGAATGTCTTCATGACACCTCACTTGAAGAAGACAAACCTCAGACCAAAGGCTTCATACGGTCCAAAGGCTTCATACAAACAGAGGACTCACCTGAGTCACACTAACGCAAATGTTTTGCAGGGAAACCATACTCAGGCATACGAATATGAGAGCGGTTCTTCGAACCGTCATGTTCATATGACCAAAAATTATTCTGCTTATTCCTATGAGTATTATTGTCCACCTGCTAGACTGTTTGCTAAGGCTTCAAAGCCAAAATTCTCAGATGCTGCACTTAGACTTATAGCTTCTAAGCCACCCTTGAAGATGTGGGTGGTTAAGAAAGCTTAACTCTCTTTTGCAGGGAAAGGTCTCCAGCACAAAAACAAAATCTTCTGATGCTATTGCTGGGGACCTTAAAAATCTTGTGGGGCGCAAGATAAAATGCCCAAATGGCATCATTATGTACTTCGTTTCGGAATCGCATGCTACTCTCCCTATTAGTCCTAATCTGGATCTAAGTTTTCGTAACCCACTGGTTCGTCAAATGTTTTTGCTTCACAATTCTCTTCGTGAAGCCTATCCCCCTAACTGCACTGTAGGGTACGACACCAGCGACTTCAAAGTCTTCAGAATGGATTATTGACAGTGGGTGTACAAATCACATGACTGGCAAAAGAAGCCTTCTTATGGACTCAACCTTACGTCCATCCGACAAGAGTCACATCACATTTGCTGACACTGGTAAAAGTAAGGTATTGGGTCTAGGTAGAGTTGCAATCTCAAAGGATCAACACATGGATAAAGTCATGCTTGTTGAATCCCTTGGCTTCAACTTAATGTCTGTCTCAATGCTTTGAGATTTGAACATGATCGTAATGTTTGGAAAATATCGTTGCCTGGTACTAATGGAATCTGACAAGTCTCTAGTGTTTGAAGGGTATCGAAAAGATGATTTGTACGTGGTAGATTTCTCAGCAGGGCCACAACTGGCAGTATGTCTTCTTGCAAAAGCTTCAGAATGCTGGCTTTGGCATCGGAGGCTTGGGCATGCTGGCATGAGGAACCTCCACACCCTTGCGAAGAAGAAGCATGTCATAGGCATCGAGGGCGTCAAGTTCAAGAAAGATCACTTATGCAGTGCCTGTGAAGCAGGGAAAATGACAAGGGCAAAACATCCTTCGAAGACAATCATGACTACTACACAACCCTTCGAACTGCTCCACGTGGATCTTTTCGGTCCCACTCACTACTCAACTTTTACTACTTCTGCTTGCCTCTATGTCTTTGTCATTGTTGATGATTATTCTAGATATACGTGGGTGCACATAATCCTTTACAAGACTGAAGTGCAGGATGTCTTCAGACGCTTCGCCAATCGAGCTATGAACAATTTTGGCGCCAAGATAAAGCACATTAGAAGTGACAATGGCACTGAATTCAAGAACACTGGCCTTGATACATATCTTGATACCTTGGGCATCACACATGAATTCTCAGCTCCGTACACGCCACAGCAGAATGGTGTCGTCGAACACAAGAACAGAACACTCATTGAGATGGCCAGAACAATGCTAGATGAATACAAGACTCCAAGAAAATTCTGGACTGAAGCCATTGACACTGCATGCCATACAATCAATCGTGTTTATCTTCACAAGCTTCTGAACAAGACATCTTATGAACTCCTAACTGGCAAGAAGCCAAATGTCAGTTACTTCAGAGTATTTGGAGCAAGGTGCTGGATCAAGGACCCACACCACACCTTAAAGTTTGCACCAAAAGCACATGAGGGCTTTATGCTTGGATATGGAAAGGATTCGCACTCCTACAGAGTCTTCAATCTCTTTCATTACAAAGTGGTTGAAACAGTGGATGTGCGGTTCGATGAGACAAATGGTTCACAAAGAGAGCAACTGCCAAATGTGCTAGATGAAGTTCCAGCTAATGAATCAATCAAGCTTGTGGGAACTGGAGAGATTATACCTTCTGAAGCTCATCCTGAAGAAGAACTTATCATCTCAGCACCTGATCAACATGAAGACAATGCTCAGCCTGAAGACATTCCTCCCAACTACAACACAGATCAGCAAGAGCAAAGTCTTCGCCCTGTACACCCTCGTGTTGCCAATGAAGTGCAAATTGATAGAATAATTGACAGCATCAATGCACCTGGTCCACTCACTCGTTCAAGGGCAACTCAACTGGCGAATTTCTGTGGGCACTTCGCATTCGTATCAATATCAGAACCCAAGAAAGTTGAAGAAGCCTTCATGGAACTTGAATGGATTCAAGCTATGCAAGAAGAGCTTCAACAGTTTGAACTGAATAATGTATGGAAACTGGTTAAGCGTCCTGATCCACGGAAGCACAACATAATAGGCACCAAATGGATATACCGCAACAAGCAAGATGAGCATGGTCAAGTTGTCAGAAACAAAGCTCGTCTCGTTGCTCAAGGATATACTCAAGTGGAGGGCATTGACTTCGATGAAACATTTTCTCCTGTGGCTAGGCTTGAAGCCATACGCATACTGCTGGCCTATGCAAATCATCATAACATACTTCTATATAAAAATGGATGTGAAAAGTGCCTTTCTCAATGGCAAGATTGAAGAAGAAGTGTATGTTGCACAACCACCTGGCTTTGAAAATCCAAAACATCCTGACATGGTATACAAGCTCAACAAGGCACTGTATGGCCTCAAACAAGCCCCTAGGGCCTGGTATGACACACTCAAATACTTCCTGAAGAGCAAAGGCTTCATACCTGGTTCCCTGGATCCCACTCTCTTCACAAAGACATATGATGGTGAACTGTTTGTGTGCCAAATATATGTGGATGAGATTATCTTCGGCTGCACCAATCAGAAGTACAGTGAAGAGTTTGGATATATGATGCAAGAGCAATATCAGGTGTCCATGATGGGGGAGCTGAAGTTCTTCCTTGGTCTTCAAATACGACAACAACGCAATGGCATCTTCATATCTCAAGAGAAGTATCTCAAAGATTGCCTGAAGAAGTTCGGTATGCAAGACTGCAAAGGCTTCACAACACCAATGCCAGCCAAACATCATCTAGGTCCTGACGACAATGGTAAAGAGTTCGATCAAAAGGTATACCGCTCCATGATTGGGTCGTTGCTTTATTTATGTGCATCTAGGCCATATATTATGCTTAGTGTTTGCATGTGTGATCGATTTCAAGCGGCACCAAAGGAGTCGCATCACTTAGCTGTGAAGCGAATTCTTCGATATTTGGCTCACACCCCAGCTCTAGGATTATGGTATCCCAAGGGCTCAGAGTTTGATTTGGTTGGATTTTCGGATGCTGATTATGCTGGTGACAAAGTTGATCGCAAGTCTACATCAGGCACATGTCACTTTCTGGGACGATCACTTGTATGTTGGTCTTAAAGAAGCAGAACTGTGTATCTCTCTCCACTGCTGCATCTGAATACATTGCTGCTGGATCTTGCTGCGCTCAGCTTCTGTGGATGAAGCAAACACTCAAGGACTATGGCATTCATCTGAAGCAAGTGCCACTTTACTGTGACAACGAAAGCGCCATCAAGATTGCCAACAACCTAGTTCAGCACTCGAAGACAAAGCACATTGAAATTCGTCATCACTTTCTCAGAGATCATGTTGTGAAGGAAGACATTGATATCATACACGTCAACACTGAAGAGCAATTGGCAGATATCTTCACCAAGCCCTTGGATGAGAAGAGATTTTGCAAGTTACGGTGTGAGCTAAATATCCTGGAATCCTCAAATGTCCTGTGATCAGGCACACATCCTAACACTTATGCATATGATGACTTAGATGTGCAACACACAAAGTAAAGTATATCTTCAATCAATGAAGACATACATTCTAAGTGTGAATACATTAATGCGGAATTTGACTTTGGAGCGCCACGATAATTGTGCACCGTGTCTGGGTCTAATACTTCCTATACGGTGGGTAACACCACCACCAAACGTTCTATTTTGAAGTGTTTCACTCATGGCGTTACCTTGCAATATCTTCACATTTGGTTTGGCTTCGAACTCAACATGTCTTCATTATTATCTTCACTACGTTGATTATATAGATATATACATACTAGTGTTCTGTCCTCTACATCATTCACTTATAGCTATGTCTTCTTGGTTGAATCTTTTGAACTAAGTGAATGTGATCGGACCCTAATCTCTCTATGCTTTCTATCTCAAATTCTATCTCTCCAAGTCATATGCATTCTATTGAAACTGTCGAATGTCTTCACTGCGTCCTTGTTAGCAGAAGATAAAGAGACAACCATAAAGTCCGTTTTTAATGCTCATTCCTCCACATAAAATCTGGAGAAGCAGGAACGACCGCCCGACAATTCAGGCGTGCGTGGGACGTGGAACAAACCCAAAACTTCCGCAAACTGGCCGCGCGTTCCTTAGATGCGAACCGCCGGGGGCACCTGTGTAATAGCACAGTGCCGCCCCTGAGCCTATAAATTCACACTTACCGCGGTCATTATCTCCTTCTTCCACCCTCGCACGAATCCTAGCGCCACCGCTAGCACTCGACGACGCCGGAGACGAAGCGCTTCACTGCCGCAACTTCTCTGACGCTGTCTTCACGCCGATCGCGAACATCGTTCTCTCTGCCGTCGCCGTAGGTGTCTTCCGTCGCCAAGTTAGGGCACTGAGGACTGAACTGCTTGGCATCATCTCCCACTCCGTCTAGCAGTTCCAAGTGTGGTAAATAAAACCTCTTTTTACAGCCCCATTTGATCTCATGGTTCTGTCACTTTCTACCATAAGAGGTTTATCTTCACACAAGTTAGATCTCTCAATCTGCATCTCATAACATGCCTAGTAGATTCACTTGTGCTTCATCAAGTAGTTAGATTCCTCACTTGTACTGATCTGTGGGTTCGTACAAATTTGGAACCAACTTCTTATCTATGAGTGAATGTCTTCGCACGATGAGGTCAATGTCTTCTAAACTGATTAATCTTGAAAACCTTCTGAGAATGCATATGACCTCTTCCCCTTCCCTCGCACCTTAATGCTGTCACAGGTACATGTCCGTGGGAGAATCCTTCGGTTCTCATAGTCTGCATTCATTTGCAGAATTCCTAAAGCATCACATAAACTCTCCTGAAGCCAGTTCCTGTTGGTCCAGCAAAAGAAAGCCTTTGAAGCCTTTGAAAGTTTTGAAGCCTTTCAAGTTAAAGTTTATGACTTCAGAAGTAGCAGTAAGGAAGGGGGGCAAACAGCGACGTGAAGGAACTTCCAAAGATCTGCCTGAAGACCTGGCAGAAATGTATAAAACAGATCCAGAAGAGAGTTATGGGCAGCGCAAGACCCGAATCCAATGGATTCGACGCTATTGGGCAGAACAGTGGTTCAAATACCGCTTCGTCACCCAGGAGTATGCTGAGAAATGTGCCCCAAGAAGCCATGGGGGGACATCCTTTACAAGAATCTCATACCCAAGACTAGAGGTGAAGCCATTGCTCAAGGCTTCTACCCATGCATGGTCCGAGGACCACAACCTGATGATGCGCATCCGTCGTCACTCCTCTGGTGTCGTGACGACAATCTCTTCAAGCGCAACTTCCAGTTTGCTCAACAGTCAGCGAAGCTGAACAAGAAGAAATTTGGGTTAGACTTCAACCCTGGCCCCTCAGCACCAAGGGCAGATGGCACACGTTATGCAGAACCCAATATCATCGGTCCGTTTGCAAATCTTGAGGGCCTGATCACCCACATCTTAGTCCAAGGGACTGCCGTGAGTGACCCTCCAGCTGACTCTGAGTCTGATGAAGCTCCTGCTGTGCCGAAGCCAAAGCAGTCAAAGAAGCCAAAAGCTTCAAAGCCAGGCCCTGCCTCAAAAATCTCAAGGGCGAAGCCATTGAAAACTGCACCTCCTGAAGTCAGTGTGCAGTCTGAAGACGTATCCCGCATCTCCAAGCCCCAGAAAGAAAAGGAGCCCCAGCAACAAACCGGAAAAGAGATCACTGCTGCTGCCATTCTGCGCAGCGAAGCCATTGATCTATCAAGCGATGAAGATCTTGGAGATGACGCTCTAGAGCAGCTTATCAAAAGCAAAGAAGAAGCTGAAATCTTCAACAATTTGCCTCTCTTTGATGTCGCCATCATCCACAACTTCATCGACGAATGGTTTGCCTCCCCAGACATAAGCTTCGAAGATCTGCAGCTGCCTGCCGGCCTCAGCGTCGCCTTCCAAGGCGCAATTGCTTCCAAACTTGCCATTGCTCAGCGCATAGTTGAGCTGAAGCAGAAAATTGATCATGAAAAGGCTCAGTTCAAGAATCACATGGCCAGGCTCAGCGTGCAGGAAGTGAAGAGCTTCAAAACCATGTTGCATGAGTTCAAGGAAAATTTCCTGAAGAAGCATGCTGAAGCTCAGGGCTCGCGTGAGCGGATGAAGTCTCTGGCAGAACGATGTGTGCAGGCCTACAATGAGGCCGAGAAGCACAAGGCACTTGGGCGTCCTGGCATCGACCCCAAGATGGCCGCGAAGAAGAAGAAGCAGCCTACTGTGAATGAACCAGAGGCACCAAGACAAGAAGCTATTCCGATTGTCTTCCCAACCGCCACGACTGGCTCGAAACCAAAGAGCCGGTCAACCGCTTCAGAGCTTAAGAAGACACGGAATGCAGAGGCTGAAGCTAGGAAGAGGAAACACTCTGAAGCCTCTCCTTCTGACCCCAGCAAGAAGAAGCGCAAAGTCAAGAAATCTCGGGCTGCTCCCACAGAGCCCTTGATGGTTGAACCTATCTCTATGGTTCGCCCAAACCCAGAACGCCAATTGACAGTTCATGAGCCTGCTTCCACAGAGGCTCCTAAAGCGGAAGACATTCCAGCAGCCGACCCCATCGCTGCTGAAGACATTGGTCACCAGGACAATGTACAAGATGGTGCAGCCCTTCCTCAGCTTGAAACAAGCGAACTCATCAGCATTGGTTGTCCTCTGACGCCAATGGCACAAGATGAGTCATGGGCGGATCGCCCTCAGGAGGAAGAAGACTTTGAGGCCCAGCCCACTCCAACCCCACAAGCGTCGTCTGCGTTTCGTAGGCTTCGCAAAGGTCCAAGGCCTCAAGTTCATACTGAAGAAATTCCGGCTGCATCAGCCGAAGACAATGAAGAAGCACCACCAGAACCCACTCCCCCGCTACATCAAGATGTAGTTCTCCAGGAGAACATGCCTAAGGTTGTCCCTCCAACTACACAAGCGGAGGAAGAAAATGTTGAGGCTGCCACCACAAACACTGAAGCCAATGTGGAGCCCGCCCCACCAAATGCTTCAGCAGACAGCGAAGCTACTGAGCCAGACACTTCTGTTCCTGAGTCTGCTGCAGGTCCTCAATTTGATTACCATGTTGAGCACAAGCCTCATGTTCAGAAGCCAGTCCCAAGGCTGCCAAGGTTCCCAGGTCCTGCATCAGCACCTGGCTCCTTTGATATTAATAGCTTCAAGGCAGACAATACATTTTTCAACAGCTCCAAGAACCCCTATTCAAGGGAAAGGATTGTATCAGATAGGTTCTGGAGCTATCCTCAGCGCAGCTACTACTCAAGCATCCTATACAACCAAGGTCGCATCTTCCCACACAAGCGCCTTGAGGTTGAAGCCATTGCTGGTCTGCCATGTCTTGAGGAAGCCTTGGATTGCTTTAAGCAAGTGGGTTTGCTGCCGTTTGTCACAGATGAAGAGCACTAGAATGAAGAGCTTCTGCTTCAGTTCTATGCCACCCTCCATATAAAAGGATACAACAGAGATCTGAAGACTTGGGTCCTAGAGTGGATGACTGGCAATGTCCATCATGAAGCCAATGCATTTGATATCATTGAGCTCACCGGCCTGCCCACTCCTGGCGAATTCTTCCAGGAAGGCTGTCAACCACATTCTGAAGCTATTGAGAGCATATTCCAGAGGCCTGAACCAAATATGAGTCAGATGCTCTCAATGATGAAGCCATTGCCTCATGATGCACCCTATCCAACTGAGTTCTTCGTTGAAGACCTTGAGTACCTGCCCAGGACCATATATCACATCATACGGCGGACTCTCTGGCCCATTAAGGGACACTCTCCACATGCCAAGATTGAGGGTGCAATGAAGACTCTCATATTCTATATCCTGCATGGCAAATGCTTCAACGCACAGGATCTCTTCATACGCCAACTTGCAGCGTCAGGCTCAGAATTATTTGGTTTGAAGTTTTATGCTCCTTGGGTGATGAGGCTGATCAAACTGCACTCTGCGATCTCGTATCAGCCCTCAGCCCGAAACCATCGGATCTTCTTGCCAGATATGGATACCTCTGTGGAAGCTATATATCCAGAGCCTGCCAAGCAACCGTTGAGTCTTCAGAATGCAGAACACCAGAGCTTCACTCAGAACGATGAAGGTGTTGAAGCCATCTCCAGGGTGTATCCTTTGGCTGGCACTACACGTGCGCCACACCCTGCTTCAACTGAAGCCACTGATAGTGCACCTGCTTCAAGACCCAAGAAGCGCACTCGTGTTCTCACTGACCGAGAGCTTCTTGTGGCCCTTCATCAAAAACAAGATAGGCATCACGACTGGCTAAAGCGTCAGATGAAAAGCCTCTTGGTGGATGTTAATTGACTTCGAAATCTTGCCACCAAGAATGCCTTCGTCACTCATGAAACCTGTCGTCGTACCTGGAAAGGGCTCTCAATGATATGTACTGAAGCTGAACTTGAAGAGGATGGCTTCACAGAGCGATTCAAGTTTGACACCACACCTCCTAGAAGGGCTGTGATGCGCAACACACCATTACTTGAAGACTCTGAGTTTTCTTCATCTGCTGCCACAGTCACTGCCAGAATCATTGATGAAGAAGACGATGCTACATCACCGCCACCTGCTTCAGCACCTCCAAGCTCTTCTGCACCGCCACACACCTCCAACGACCCTGTTGCTCCTGGGAACACGTAGAAAACTCTATGTCTTCAAACCTTTTTGGTCATCACTGACAAAAGGGGGAGAAGCATATGATGTTTATAGTCTTCAAGCGGGTCACAATGGGCGGGTGCCTTTATATTTTGCTACATTTTGCTTCGTGCTTACAACTCCTGTTTTTGCTACATTTGCTTCTTTGAGTTGTAACACTAAAACTCGATGGTCGTCTGCTACTTGTTTGCCACTCTGTTTGCGAAGATAAATTCCGCATGTGCGACGATAAATTCCGCACTTATCTCATTCTGCAGACGTCCATTTTCCATTATGCATGTCATTATCTTCATATACTTTCACATGCATAGTGGATTGTCATCATAAGCTGAAGTGGATCTCCACAAGTACAACCTGCCATGTGCATTTGCATTCCAAAAGCAAATTAACTTATATGCACATCTTCAGGGGGAGCCCTTGCAACTTATGAAGACAATTCCTTTACAATTTCACAGACTATATTCCCCGTTGAAAACTTCAACTAGTTTGTCATCAATCACCAAAAAGGGGGATATTGTAAGTGCATCTAGTGCCACCCCTAGTTGGTTTTGGAGTATTGACGACAAACCTAGTTGAGGGACTAATGTGTTTGTGAGAATTGCAGGATAATACAGGTAGAAGTCCCTCATTGATTCGGTTTTACTACCAGAGATGACCCCTAAAAATGTATGAAGACATTGAAGACAAAGGTGGTACATGAAGATATTCACTTTGAAGACTATGACAAAAGAAGACACGTTATGAAGCCTATGGAGCTCGAAGACTTAGATCTTTCGTAGTTCTTATTCTCTTGTGTTGAGTCATAGGAACCACCGTACTGTTAAGTGGGGTCCAGGAGAACCAATCAGAATGACTGAAGTGATGCTCAAAACCAAAAACCTATGTCTTCGAGTGAAGACAATGAGAGCGAATCTTGTCCAGAGCCGGACAAGTTAGCTTTGCTTGTAGCCCAAGTAAAGTTGCCATGAGAGTTTGAAATCTGACCGTTGAGACACGTGTCAGTTCCTTAGTGACCCAGGGTCATTTCGGACAAATCAGGTCGGGTTGCCAAGTGGCTATAAATAGCTCACCCCCTACAACCATAAACGGATGGCTGCTCAGATTTCAGTGCACGGCTTTTGTCGTTTGAGAGCAACCCACCTCAAAGCCTTTGAGAGAAAATTCCTAGTGAGGAGAAAAGCCCTAACCACCTAGAGCCAGAGCAAATTGGGCATCACTTAGGTCTTCTTGTCTGTGTGATCTGAAGACTTATTACACTTGAGGACTGTGAATCCTCCAGACGGTTAGGCGTCGCGTTCAGAGCATCCAAGGGACATTGTGGATTGCCAGTGAACGAAGTTTGTGAAGGTTTGGGAGTCTACCTTGAAGACTTACCAGAGTGATTGGGCGAGGACTAAGTGACCTTAGCTCAAGGAGAATACGGTGAGGACTTGGTGTCCTGAACTGTGTGTTCAGGACTGGGTGTCCGGGACTGTGTGTCCTAAGGTTTAAATACCTAGCCGCTCCAACCAGACGTACAGTTGTCACAGCAACTGGAACTGGTCCAACATATCATTGTCTTCAACGAGTCACTGGTTTCATCTTCACTTCCTTTTCTCACTGTTACACATTGTGAAGCCATTGCATGCTTGCTTTATCTTTTGTCTTCACAACGTGAATGTATGATCTGTTTGGCTTCATAACTTCTTCCTACCTGATCCTTATTACACTGCAGTTGTTTGTCATTGTGCTTTCACTCTATTGAATACATGACCATGGCTGGCCTAGTGTAATCTAACTTCTGCTGCATAGTAATAGGCATAATCTTCGCTATTTGTCTTCATAACTCTCATGTTTTGAAGACTTTCATAAAAATCACCTATTCACCCCCCCTCTAGTCGATATAACGCACTTTCACAACCCATCATCTCGTTTCGTCAAAGATCATGTTCTTTTCATGCTTATCCTATTTAACCGGAGTATCGTGCCCTCTTTTCAAGTTCTCTCATCTTATCAAGTTTTGCCTCACTTTTCAACTGGAGTGCCGTCTCAAATCGTTCTTACCCCTAGTACCATTCTTTCAATAGTTCCGAAGTTAGTATGTTTGATCTCATCAAGTATCCTCTCATCTTGCCAAGTTCTTATTCAATTCCTTTTCCTTTCAATCGGAGTGCTGCCCGAAGTTGTTCTTCCTTGTTTCTCTTTTCTAACAGAGTTTTTTTCAACTTCGCTCATCTCCGCTGTATTCTTTTCTTGAAATGGCTTAACCTTTTCAAGGTTCTTTGGTTTCACTCGTTTGTCAAAGAAGCAACTTAGCTTTACCTCTTCTCTTTCCCTTCCGTTTTCCCCTCCGGTGCCATTCTAGATCTCGGGACGAGATCCTCTCATAGTGGTGGAGTGTTGTAACGCCCCGAGACCGTTGCGCCAGGTGTCTTTCGGTGTTTTGTTGTTGTTGCCTTGTCATTTGCTTGCATGTTGCATCTTGCCATGTCATCATGTGCATTGCATCATCATGTTTTCAAAACTTGCATCCGTCCAGGTTCCCCCAGTTCCGTCCGTTGTCCGTTCTGAGCCCAGACACACTTGCACGCGCCCGCGGCACGTCTGAAATATTATTTTATAAGTGGCCGGAAAGTGTTCTCGGATTGGGTTGAAAGTTGGCATGTGGTCTTATTGTAGTGTAGATAGACCGCCTGTCAACTTTCATTGCATTCGGAGTCTGTTTGATAGCCCAACCGTTAACTATAGCGGCAGTATAGTCGGTCTAACATCGGACGTTTTCGGTCTTCGGAAACCGTGCCGGGCTGTTTCTCTCCCCTCCTCTCAGACCAACCCGCTCTCCACAGTCCACCTAGGCCCAGCCTAACCCTCTCTGCATAGTGCATCGACCCCTCGGGCGTGTCCGAAGCTGTCCCGGACCCGACCCGGACAGTCGTCACCATTGGATCCGGATCATCCCCCAAACGTCTACAAAACATCTCCGTTTTGTTAATGGGGTCCCCTAACCTGTGTATCCGGGATTGTCCGATTACGATCAGAGGGATCCGTTAGCCCCTAACCAATCCCACCAGCGTATATATTTGGTCCAACCCTAAAAATTAGGAGGTATGTCCCATCCACCCTCCTGCCGCCGCCACCTACCTACCCTCTCCCTCTCGAGATCCTTCCTCTCCTTGTTTTTCAGCGCCGAGCCAACCAGATCCACTCCCCTGCCTTCTCGATCCAACCCCACCGAGCTCCTCTGCTCGATCCCCCTGCTCCCTGCCTTCTCCTCGTCGCGCTTGGGCCCGAGGCCCCAGCCAGCCGTGCCCCGCCTTCTCTTCCACCTCGCGTCGCCGCTCCCTGCGTTAGCCCCGCATGGACGCTGTCCCTCTGCACCTCGTCTTCAACTAGCCCGCCACCACGTCCTCGCCACCGACTGAACCAGCTAGCAAGATGAGCCCCGTCGCGCCTCCCCTATCCTTCCTTCCCTCCTGCCTCGTTTCTCACCTTCCTTTATCTCTCTTTTCTTGGATGCAACGCCACCATGGGAGCCTCGCAGAAGCTCTGCGCGGGTCGCCTCCTTGCCAAGTCCCACCACGGCCACCCACCAGATCCTCGCGGCCTCTCTGTTTCTTCAGACGAACAGGAGCTCCAGGAGTCCATGGCGCCGCCCTTGCCTCGTCTCGTTCCGGGGGATTCGAACGCCAAGTTCGTGCCGCCCCGGATCTCCTCCATCCTCCCCATCACGTGCTGTCGTCGCCATCAGCGAGCTCAAAAACGACGCGTTGACTCCCCTCGCTCGAAGCCCTGCAGCATCTGCGGTTGGTCCAGCCTCGCCAGGAGCCGCTCGCTCGACGTCTCTCTGCCCGCGTCGAACCGTCCCCTGCTCAGCTCGCCTGCAGTCGCTGCCGCATTGTACTCTGCTTTGAGCTCGCGCGAGACGATGAGTGCTCAGCAACCGCGTTGACCAGATCGGTCAGATCCAGCTCGGCCCGCGATGATTCCCCGTCGGCCCAGTGCGCCTCCTCTCTGGCCCAGCTTCAGTTCGGCCTGCTAGGCCCGATGTGAGCTTTCCCCTCCAGATCCCCTGTTCTTGTTGGCCCAACTAGATTCGGCCCGAGTGCCTGTTTTTTTTCGCGACCGAATTTCCTATTTATCTAGAGACTGCAGTTTTACAGAAAAACCCTCCATGTTCATGCATATAATAACTTAATAACCGTGCATCATATTAAAATGATTTATATATGAAACTTGCTCAGAATTTTGTGTAGATTAATAATTTGCAACTTTCATCTATGTTTAAAATGTTTAAAATGCTGTTTGATTAAATTTGCTCCTATGCCATGTTAAAAATGATTTAATTTATAACTAAATAACCATAGCTCTGATTTTAATAAACTTTATATGTAAATGGGGTAGAAAAATGCCTAGTTTAACATGGTGGCACTACTTTGCATGTTTAACAACTATAAAATATGGTTTAGGGCAGAACAGTACCAAACCTAATATATGCATATGGGGATTTACCGGAATTGTTGTTCGTTGCTTCCGGCCTCATTTAAACTTGACTAGATAGGTAGTTTTACTTTGCTTCACCCTCTTGCCATGTTTAACAACATTTAATATTGTTGGGTACATAAACAAGATCGAACTAAATAAGTCGCGTGGTGTTTCATCAATATGCAACGGAGTTGCATATTGAGCTCCACTTAAGTTGTAGTGTTGTTTGTTGAATTTTGCCATGCCATGCCATGTATCATTAAACTGGACATGCATCATACTTGGTTGTGCATCATGCCATGTCGATGTGTTGTTTATTTACTATGTTGTGTGCTTCTTTCCGGTGTTGCTTCTTCGGGTTGGTTCCGTTAACGTCGCCTTTGTGAGGAACCGTTCGACTACGTCTGTTTGTCTTCTTCATGGACTCGTTCTTCTTCCTTGTGGGATTTCAGGCAAGATGACCATACCCTCGAAATCACTTCTATCTTTGCTTGCTAGTTGCTCGCTCTTTTGCTATGCCTATGCTGCGATACCTATCACGTGCTTATCATGCCTCCCATATTGTTGAACCAAGCCTCTAACCCACCTTGTCCTAGCAAACCGTTGTTTGGCTATGTTACCGCTTTGCTCAGCCCCTCTTATAGCATTGTTAGTTGCAGGTGAAGATTGGAGCTTGTTCCATGTTTGGAACATGGATATTTTGTTGGGATATCACAATATCTCTTATTTAATTAATGCATCTATATACTTGGTAAAGGGTGGAAGGCTCGGCCTTATGCCTGGTGTTTTGTTCCACTCTTGCTGCCCTAGTTTCCGTCATATCGGTGTTATGTTCCCAGATTTTGCGTCCCTTGCGTGGTTGGGTTATAATGGGAACCCCTTGACAGTTTGCCTTGAATAAAACTCCTCCAGCAAGGCCCAACATTGGTTTTACCATTTGCCACCTAGCCTTTTCTTTCCCTTGAGTCGGCCGGCTCAAGGGTCATCTTTGTTAAAGCCCCGGGCCAGTTCTTCTCTAAGTGTTGGTCCAACCCAGAGCACCGTGCGGGGCCGTCCCTTGGCAACTTGGGTTACGTTGGCTCCCGTACGCTTAGCTTATCCGGTGTGCCCTGAGAACGAGATATGTGCAGCTCCTATCGGGATTTGTCGGCACAGTGGGTGGTCTTGCTGGACTTGTTTTACCATTGTCGAGGATGTCCTGTAACCGGGATTCCGAGTCTGATCGGGTCTTCCCGCTAGAAGGAATATCCATCGTTGACCGTGAGAGCTTGTGATGGGCTAAGTTGGGACACCCCTGTAGGGATTTGAACTTTTGAAAGCCGTGCCCGTGGTTATGGGCAGATGGGAATTTGTTAATGTCTGGTTGTAGAAAACCTGAACTTGATCTTAATTAAAACACATCAACCGTGTGTGTTACCGTGATGGTCTCTTCTCGGCGGGGTCCGGCAAGTGAACACGGTGTTGGAGTAATGCTTGACGTAGGTTGTTCTAGGATCACTTCTTGATCATAGTTTTATCGACCGTTGCCTTGCTTTCTCTTCTCGCTGTCATTTGCGTATGTTTAGCCACCATATATGCTAGTCGCTTGCTGCAGCTCCACCTCATACCTTTGCCTTACCCATAAGCTTAAATAGTCTTGATCGCAAGGGTGTGAGATTGCTGAGTCCCCGTGACTCACAGATACTTCCAAAACCAGCTTGCAGGTGCCGTTGAACCGTGTAGATGACGCAACCAAGCTCAAGGAGGAGCTCGATGAAGATCTTGTCGTTCATGTTGTTTCGTTCTAGTCGATTAGTAGTGGAGCCCAGTTGGGGTCGATCAGGGATCTGTGTAGCTTTTGGGGCAGTCTTCTTTTATTTTGGTTCCGTAGTCGGACCTTGAGTGTATTTGGATGATGTAATGCTTTATTCATGTAATTGTGTGAAATGGCGATTGTAAGCCAACTATGTATCTTTTCCCTTATTGTATTACATGGGTTGTTTGTGTAGATTACCTCACTTGCGACATTGCTTTCAATGCGGTTATGCCTCTAAGTCGTGCTTCGACACGTGGGAGATATAGCCGCATCGAGGGCGTTACACTGGCGCACCCCTACCTGGCGCGCCAAATGTCAGATTTCGGGTTCTGGCAGACCCTTGAGGTTCAAACACTAGGGTGCGCGTGGAGATCTCTCCCCTACCGATCTATGTCCGATCTCCTCACGTGATCTAAGCTGGAAACAACGAACAACACAAGGGACACGAGGTTTATACTGGTTCGGGCCACCGTTGTGGTGTAATACCCTACTCCAGTGTGTGGTGTGGTGCATTGCCTCAGGGGCTGATGATGAATAGTTCAAGGGAAGAACAGCCTCGCGAGGGGTGTTCTTGAGCTGGTGCGATGAACTTCTTGGGTGAGTTCAGTCGCCGCTCTCTCTCTCTCTGTGTGTGTTAGGGCTCTATCAGATCTCTAGATGTCTAGGTGTGTCGATCTCTCTCCGTCTCGATGTCTCGATGCCCCCTCTCCCTCTGTGGTGGCTAGCTCTATTTATAGAGGCCCTGGGCCTCTCCCCAAATAATGAGCAGGAAGGGCGCCAACAATTGGCCATTTTGAAGGGGAACATCTAGTACAAGTTATCCTGACCAAAGGTGGTCTTGGGCTGCCAAAAGCACTAGTGATGACGCCGTCTTCGGCTCCACGGTGACCTCCATCCTGCCGCTTTGTTGGTCTTGGTCTCGTTGTGTTAGGACCCCGATTCCAAGTCACATCGATCTAGCATGTAACACCTCATATCGCTTTGCAGCCTCACGCACGGTATTCCCACGGGTGTCGCCTTACTATGGCCCGGGACCGTTTGCGTCTTTTGGCTCACGTATATGATAGTGTCGCTAGCATCCATATGACAGAGAACCTGAGCCGACATGGCTAGTCGTGAACCCAAAGCGGCACCAACCCATGGGGACAGGCATACATGTATCACATCGAGCATGTCGGTCAGCAGCGTGTGAATTCGGGCTGTAGCACTGGGCTAAAAGGACTCCGGGAACCCGGGCTGTAGCAGGCTAGGCAGGACTCCGGATGTCACCGCGTGACATTTCCCCGAAGGGACAGACACATGAACGAAGTGAAACACATGCCGGCCAGTCAAGTGTCCTGAGTAGTAGTGCTGGGCTAGCAGGACTCTGGTGAACCGGGCTGTAGCGGACTACTATGGCTCATGGAAGCACAAGACTACATTTCCCCATAAGAGAGGCTACCAAGGATAAAGAACTAGGTTGTAGGATCCCACACATACCAAGGATTTCAATCATACACACAATATGCTCGACATGTGAAAATACAACATGGCATCAAAACATAACTCTACGACTCAAGTATTTATTCATTAGGCTCCGAAGAGTGACATATTACAAACATGGGTCTCATGACCCAACATTCAGAGCATACAAGTCAAAGCACATGCGGAAGCTTAACATGTCTGAGTACAAACATCTACAAATGAAGAAGGCTGAGAAGCCTGACTATCTACCAGATCCTGCCGAGGGCACAAGATCGTAGCTAAGGTATCAAGCTAAATGTCGAAGTCCACACGGAACTACTAGCGAGACTGACGTCTCTCTACAAAACATAAAATAAGCAAACGTGAGTACAAATGTACCCAGCAATACTTACATCAGGACTATCTACATATGCATTGGTAACAATAAAGGGGGTGGTGGAGTTTAACTGCAGCAAGCCAGCTTTGACTCAGTGGCTAACCTGAACTACGACTGCAAGCAACTCTTTGAGGTGGCGCACACGAGTCCACATATTCACCATATCAATACACCACTATGGATCCGCTCCCGTCTCCCTACGAGAAGGCCATCCATAGCACTCATGCTTATCTTGCGAGTTTTAGAGTATCCACTTTCACTTGTCTATGAACTATGCAAGGGGTCCAAGTTTCCATATCCGAGGAATCCGGCTATTCGAATAGATAATGATAACCCTGCAGGGGTGTACTTCTTCACACACGCTCTCGCCACTTTCATGTACCTCGGCAACCTTCAAGCGGAAGCCGGGCGAGGGAGTCGGCCACGACCTGACTAACCAACAAGTCTCTAGTCCAGGTTTATCGCCTATTCGGGTTCCATCCGCAAGGAGATCCGGCCGGGGTGTCGCTCACGGCCCCAAACGATGTGTGCAGGGTTCCCAAGCCCACCATCTGGGTGCCACTTGGTACACCGTGCCACTGTGCCTAGTCTGTCCCAAGCCCACCTGTACCGGCTGCCACTTGGTAGACTACTAACACTACCTACAAACACCAGAAACTAGTTGCAACTCCTGGAGAGAGATCGAGTTGATTAATAAGCTGAGAGGGGCCGAGTTACCGGAACCCAATGTGTGGTAGTAACTGTTCATGGATCACAAACACAGGACTCAGTTCCTGAGGATGGCTGCAATGAGACAACCCACCATGTACTCCTACAAGGCCTCTACCAAATCGTGTTCACACACTTAGCTCTCAACGGCAGGACATGTTCACCACATTCCAATTCATTCCCGATGAATCAGACCAGACTCAACTGTAAGCAGTAGCAGGCATGACAACAAGCATGAATGAGTAGGCACATCAGGGCTCAAACAATTCCTACTCATGCTAGTGGGTTTTTCATCTATTTACTGTGGCAATGACAAGTCATGCAGAGGAAAGGGGTTCAACTACCGCAGCATGTAACAGTTGAAACAATGTTGTCCTAATGCAGTAAAAGAGAGCAAGAGCGAGAGAGTGGGGTTGTATCGGAATGAACAAGGGGGTTTTGCTTGCCTAGCACTTCTGAAGATAAATTGAGTCTTCATTAGTGTCAACGATCACAGCGTCGGAGCAGCGTCTACCGAGAGGGGACAATTACCGGCAAACAAGGAAGAACACAATCAATGCGATGCAACAATATGATGCATGATCATGACATGGCAATATGCTGTTGATTGAGCTAATGCAACTAGCAACAAGTTAAATGGAGTTGGTTCGAACACTAGGTTCAAATTCAAATTCAAACTATGAATTCAAATAGTGCATTATCATGTTTTGGACTAAACAGTGAGGTTAACTTGCTCAAACATGCATGAAAATGGTACAGATGGATTCCTTCAATTTTTCTGATAATTTTTCATATATAATTTGTTTGATTTGGAGCTATAGATTAATTTCTATTATTTTTAGAAGTTTAGGCAAATTCCTGGAATTTCCTGAATTATTTAAACGCCAGAAAAGCTTTATTACGTCAGCACTGGATCATGATGACGTCAGCTGGTCAACAGAGTCGGCTAGGTCAAACCTGACGTGTGGGGGCCACACGTCAGTGACACAAGGCTGTTTAGCTCGCTGACAGGTGGGCCAGGTCAACGACCACGTCAGCAGGGTCAACTCTGACGCGTGGGTCCCTCTGGGTTAATCTAAACTAAACAGGAAATAAAACCTGGGGTTAATTAGGGCATGGGGCCCATCCGTCAGTGGCACCAGCATTAGTTAACTACGGTTAGCTCCTAAACTAATGACGCCACATCGGCCATCGGCGTTTAACCACCGGCGACCTCAGATCGTGGAGGCGTTCGCGTCGGGATTGCGCTACAGGGCACGGTTTGGAGCGTGGTTGGGTTCTATGGAGAGCTAGGGCTGAGCCGCATCTTTGGGTGGTGGAGCTGAACCAGATGGTCGCCGGAATCAACGTCGGCGATGAGGTTTGCGGCGGCCGTGGTTCGGCCGTGCTCGAGTTCCTCGCTAGGGTGTTCGGGAGGAGGAGCTGGTGGTGGCTACGGGTGCGCGGAGAGGTTCTGAGCACACTGGTGTGCTCGGGCACGGGCTGCAGTGACCATGGCCGCAGCATTGACATGACCGGCGGGCGGAAGCTCACGGCTCTGGCGGATTCGATAGCTACGCGATGCAAACGAGGCAGGGGAGAGGGGGGTTCAGGTGAGGGGCTCACGGCGGTTGCAGCGGCGGCCTCTTTGAGCTCGGGGAAGGGCTGAAGACGACGGAAGGACGCCGGCGATCTCAGCGGCCGTGGTTGAAGAAGACGACAGGGAGAGCGCTCGGGGGCGTCCAGCGATGCGTAGCACGTCGAGGACGAAGAAGAGGTCGTAGAGGAGCTCTAGGGCATGGAGATTGGTCGAGGGGAGACTCTGGGTGCGGTGGTGCTCGTTGGCGCTCTCAGACACTCTCGGACCCGGGCGAGAGAGAGAGCAGAGGAGGGGGAAGAGGTCCAGGGAGAGAGAGAGGAAAACGAGAGGGGATCGAGGGGGGGGGGTCGCGTGGCGTCTCCAGCCAGCCTCCAGCATCGGCAGAAGCAGGAGGTGGCTCGGGTGCGTGGATGCGCGCAGCGAGCACGCGACTCTCGTCCTTCTGGCGAGAGGAGGGAGATGACTGGCGTCGGCCAACTGGGCTGGGCCGTGCTGGGCCAGGCCAGGTGAGCGCTAGGTAAGTGACTGCATAGGTAAGCCTCTGCTCTGTTTTATTTTCTGTGTTGTTTTCTTTTTATTTAATCATTTTGCCAATGATTCAAATTCAAAAGAATTTCAAAACAGTGACAAAACCCTTTGAACAATTTTATGTTGCTAGATGGACTTTTCCAACAGCACATAAAACATTTCAAAGTTAATTGAAAATATATCCCATATATTATGAATATAATTCCAAATTCAAATACAATAACGATTTAAATTCAGTGCCAAAATAATTCCTTAAAAATGTTCAATATTTTTGGTTTGGATACAAACCCTTGCCAAAATTATCAAACATTAATGAAGGCCATTTTGGTTTCACTGAATGCAAGCTTAAGGGTTCTTGCCCCCTTTTTTATTTAAGTTTTTGAGGCTTCCACTTTCCTCAATTCAAGTTTCAGAAATTTAGACATGATGCAGGATGCTTATGAAACTAATTGCAATCAAATTCTAGGGCTGTGACAACTCACCCCCACTAAACAAGAATCTCGGCCCGAGATTTGAGATGTGAGGTAAGAAGGAAGGGGGGTCACAAAACTATCACAGTCTTCTCGATCCAACTGCCCTTCCCAAGGATGTTGATTCATTGCATCATCTTGATCTTAACGTCTTTGCTTTCGGGATCTTCATCCAGCATGATGACGGCAGAAAGAAATTCTACAGGAATCGATCTCCTCAAGGATCAAGCACTCAAGATCAACTCATGGAGTGAGATAAAAAACATCTCTTGAGCGGAGACACGAAACACACATCAGGGGTGATGGAAAGAAGCGGATGATAAAGGTTCAAATTTGGTAGGCAACAATTCCACGCTTAAGATGATGGTGCATGGTTTCAAAGTAGCCAGGAGATAATTGCCATGATACCATAACGGGCCATCTTAAAGAAGGTGAGTCGCAGAAATATTCCCTTAAGTGGCAAAAAGAATTACTTTTGATTCAGAGATCATTGAAACCCTTCTCACCAGCCTGAGGCAATCACAAATGATCGTGTGAAGGAGCTTGAAGAAATGGCATACTCATACTAGAATGGATGATGTGGACTACCTTGTTGAAGACAACACAATGGATGATTTCTTCTTATCATCGAAAAAGGATAGGGTCTAGGGTAAGCCCACTTTTGAGGATGATCCTAAATTAAAAATTACTGAGAAGGCAGACCATAGTAAAATGGCACAAAGGCGGGTGCAAGCTGGGAACAAAATGCAAATGCTGGGAATGATTCTAGTAACTAGAGAAAAACTCAAAGTGATTCCACTTTTTAGTTATAGAATAACTGAAGAAACTAAGAGCACAAGAATCCCCAAGGAATAACTCCTAGAATAAGTTGCACTAAATCCTCATGGAGAAGATGGTAAAATAACTCAATCAAGTTACTACAATGATAGACCTTCCGGCTAGGTGTGTCGGCCAGAACATCAGCCTTGTCGGGGCCTACATCATAGATCTTGGAAAAATTCCAACCATCATATCTGCCCGAGATTCAGATCTGGTTGGTAACACGATATCCCAGACTCATCAAGTCTAGAAAGACAATTAAAGTTTGCAACACAAATCAACGAGATGACATTGCGAGATTCTCAGGAAATGGACTATGGTAGTAAGCTCCAAAACATGAGCTAGTTCTGCTAAACACACGTGAACATGTCCGAGACAAGCATGACCACATGGTGGTCTTACAATGAAACACTACCGAGTCCTGGTTGGGAACCATCATCAAGGATATCGAAGTCCTGTGCACTTAAATTAGACTTCTTTACCTAGAACAAGTCAATCAGTGGCTTGGTGGGCTACGGAATTCATATGGAGTGGAGGTAATTAATCTACCAAACCATAGTATACTTTGCACATGCATGACTGACTTGGCACGATTCCAAACAAAGCAAAACTAACTCTCTCAAATTCACGGCGGCAACTTGCATCGGATGCACATGAATGAGAGGAAGTCACTTCTTTCATCCAAACATATGCTTCATGAGCGGAACATGAAGGCATTGTTTACAAAGTTTCCAACACTAGCTTAATGTTTAACACGAATCATGGGGGAGACAAGATGCTGCTGATGGGCCCAATAGCAACTCATCGGAATTTCCATATCACTGGACTTCCACCATCATGTGAACACGGTGATAGCATTGGTCAGACCAAAAGACGTAATAGTGTATGCTCTAGGGATGAACCACGAGTAAGACAACATTACGAACATTGTTGGTTCTGATTTGACTTGAGGATAGCCCATACTCAAGTCAAAGTTTTGACAAGATAGATAGATCCAACAACTGATCATGAGGACCAATCGATGAAGATATCATCTTTCTTCAACACACACACAACACACAAGGATATCCCTTTGGAGATGAACTAAGCAGGACAAGCTTTCATCTTCCAACTCTCCAAGTTGTTCTCTAGCTCAACCAACTAGCTCAGGGGTATCCAACATAGATTCTTGGAGAATGGATGGTTTAAAGAAAAACCAACATGATCATGAACTCAACATAGCGATCAGGGAACAACCTGGTAATACTTCCGAGAAGATATTCGGAAAATCACAAACCACCGATATATTATTAAGCTTGAGAACAATCTTGCTTTTTAGGGCAAGACGATATGATCAAGGAGCAAGGGATTGTCACAATCCTAACTCATTGGTCGATGAGTGCACCCGGAAATATGGACTAGGTAGCACGATCAATCTTAGGATGATGATTCGATAACCAACATGCTAAGAATGATAATAATGTCCATAACTACCAAGCAACACAGTTGCTAGGAGTATTGATTTCACACATCATGGTTCACTCATCGGCATTCCGGTTACAACAACACGGGACCGAGGAATGAATAATGATGGAGAGAAGCATCACTGCATCAAGAATTCACAAGGGGTGGTGCAATTCTCATGACATTCTTGACATAAGACGGTAATACTTCAGGGTAGAATAGAATCAAAGGCTGGGTTGCCATTTGATTTGCAGATTACAACTGCTTTGACCCAATCCTGGAGATGGATAAGGCACTGGAGTTTGTTTCTCCTAGTCATTCTGGAATAGGATGGCTTGACGGACCACAAGAATAATAAGCATCGATAACACGGATGCACAATTACTCTTGATCAACAATTGATAGACGAAGGTCAGATAACAGCTAAAGAGGGACAACTCAAAGGAACATATATCTTTATGAGTTGTAGATGCATAGATTAGCATGTCGAACGAGTTCAACATAATTCTTCCGGATAACCCATGCAGAAGGGTAGAACTGGCAGAGTCATAATATAGAATCGAGAACTCATCAAGAGCTCTGGTCGTGATCTTTGGTTCAAGAACTTCTGCCATATTGGTTCATGGTACTGGAAGAATGATGTACCACGAACCTCGAGGTCTATCACAAGGTTTACTAATGTCCTAAGGAACTAGCAAACACTATCAACATGAAGCAAGTAGGGTGAGTCTCAGGTTCAAAACCCAGGAATAGAATGCCTACTAACTAAATGGCATCACGGGATGCTCTCGAGAATGGTGGCCAGATTCATCATACTGGGAACACAAAACATGGCCATATTACTAGGTGGTTCTCTAGGATGCCTAGGGTCATAATACTAGCTCCAACATATATGTCAAGGCAATAGAGTACCTCAACAGACCGATTAGTGTGCTTAATCTGGCCCAAAGGAACATCGAGAATGGAAAGAAGGGATTTGCAAATGCATCAGACTCGTTAGAAACCTGGGATGACTCGGACAGCATAACGGCTGTATATGCTCAAAAATATTTGTGACATCCTGCAAAATAGTGGCATAACCACTCAGAAGCACAATATCAAGATTCTGAGATCAACTATGAACACACGGAAGTGGTAGGAACTGAACTGGGGCTTGAAACCATCAATTCTATAAGTCTACGGATTAGTAACATGTGATCCTGATAGAAGAGGAGAAAGCCTAGTTCTTAATCCCCGTAGAAGAGAAGAGGATGACTCAGATCAGAAGGACATAAGGTATAAGGAGTAAAAAGAGCCTTACGTTCCCTTCCACAATCAATTCCTGTATATAACTAAAGCATTTCTAGACACAACTTCGACCAGTTGGCTTGGTAATCCTGCAGGCAGTCAGGCTCTGGTACCAAAGCTGTCAGGACCCCGATTCCAAGTCACATCGATCTAGCATGTAACACCTCATATCGCTTTGCGGCCTCACGCACGGTATTCCCACGGGTGTCGCCTTACTATGGCCCGGGACCGTTTGCGTCTTTTGGCTCACGTATATGATAGTGTCGCTAGCATCCATATGACAGAGAACCCGGGCCGACATGGCTAGTCATGAACCCAAAGCGGCACCAACCTATGGGGACAGGCATACATGTATCACATCGAGCATGTCGGTCAGCAGCGTGTGAATCCGGGCTATAGCACTGGGCTAACAGGACTCCGGGAACCCGGGCTGTAGCAGGCTAGGCAGGACTCCGGATGTCACCGCGTGACATTTCCCTGAAGGGACAGACACAGGAACGAAGTGAAACACATGCCGGCCAGTCAAGTGTCCTGAGTAGTAGTGCTGGGCTAGCAGGACTCCGGTGAACCGGGCTGTAGCGGACTACTATGGCTCATGGAAGCACAAGACTACAATTCCCCATAAGAGAGGCTACCAAGGATAAACAACTAGGTTGTCGGATCCCACACATACCAAGCATTTCAATCATACACACAATATGGTCGACATGTGTAAATACAACATGGCATCACAACATAACTCTACGACTCAAGTATTTATTCATTAGGCTCCGAAGAGCGAGATATTACAAACATGGGTCTCATGACCCAACATTCAGAGCATACAAGTCAAAGCACATGCGGAAGCTTAACATGTCTGAGTATAGACATCTACAAATGAAGGAGGCTGAGAATCCTGACTATCTACCAGATCCTACCGAGGGCACAAGATCGTAGCTGAGGTATCAAGCTAAACGTCGAAGTCCACACGAAACTACTAGCGAGACTGACGTCTCTCTACAAAACATAAAATAAGCAAACGTGAGTACAAATGTACCCAGCAAGACTTACATCAGGACTATCTACATATGCATTGGTAACAATAACGGGAGGTGGTGGAGTTTAACTGCAGCAAGCCAGCTTTGACTCAGTGGCTAACCTGAACTACGACTGCAAGCAACTCTTTGAGGTGGCGCACACAAGTCCACATATTCACCATATCAATACACCACTATGGATCCCGCTCCCGTCTCCCTACGAGAAGGCCATCCATAGCACTCACGCTTATCTTGCGAGTTTTAGAGTATCCACTTTCACTTGTCTATGAACTATGCAAGGGGTCCAAGTTTCTATATCCGAGGAATCCGGCTATTCGAATAGATAATGATAACCCTGCAGGGGTGTACTTCTTCACACATGCTCTCGCCACTTATCGCCCTGTACACGTCATGTACCTCGGCAACCTTCAAGCGGAAGCCGGGCGAGGGAGTCGGCCACGACCTCACTAACCAACAAGTCTCTAGTCCAGGTTTATTGCCTATTCGGGTTCCATCCGCAAGGAGATCCGGGCGGGGTGTCGCTCACAGCCCAAATGATGTGTGCAGGGTTCCCAAGCCCACCATCTGGGTGCCACTTGGTACACCGTGCCACTGTGCCTAGTCTGTCCCAAGCCCACCTGTACCGGGTGCCACTTGGTAGACTACTAACACTACCTACAAACACCAGAAACTAGTTGCAACTCCTGGACAGAGATCGAGTTGATTAATAAGCTGAGAGGGGCCGAGTTACCGGAACCCAATGTGTGGTAGTAACTGTTCATGGATCACAAACACAAGACTTAGTTCCTGAGGATGGCTGCAATGAGACAACCCACCATGTACTCCTACATGGCCTCTCACCGCTACCTTTACCAAATCGTGTTAACACACTTAGCTCTCAACGGCAGGACATGTTGTCAGGACCCCGACTCAATGCCACATCGATCTAGCATGTAACACCTCATATCACTTTGCGGCCTCACGCACGGTATTCACACGGGTGTCGTCTTACCTTTGCCCGGGACCGTTTGCGTCTTTTGGCACACGTATATGGTAGTGTCGCTAGCATCCATATGGTAAGGAGCCCGGGCTGACATGGCTAGTCGTAAACCCAAAGTGGTACAAACTTACAGGGACAGGCATCCATGACCCAACATCGAACGTGTCGGTCATCAGCGAGTGAATCCAGGCTGTAGCACTGGGCTAGCAGGACTCCGGTGAACCGGGCTGTAGCGGGCTAACAGGACTCCGGTATTCATCGCGTGACATTTCCCCGAAGGGACAGACACAGGAACGAAGAAGGACACATGCCGGCCAGCCTAAGTGTTCCGGAGCAGTAGCAAGCTACCAAGGCTCAATGGAAACACTAGGAGACATTTCCCGGTAAGAGAGGCTAGTAAAGATAAACAACTAGATGGTCAGATCCCACACATACCAAGCATTTCAATAGCATACACACAATATGCTCGATATGTGCGAATACAACATGGCATCACAACATGACTCTACGACTCAAGTAATTTATTCAATAGGCTCCGAGGAGCGAGATATTACAAACATGGGTCTCATGACCCAACAATCAGAGCATACAAGTCAAAGCACAAGCGGAAGCTATCATGTCTGAGTACAGACATCTATAAATGAAAAAGGCTGAGAAGCCTGACTATCTATCAGATACTGCCGAGGCACAAGATCGTAGCTGAGGTAACGAGCTAAACGTCGAAGTCCACGCGGAACTACTAGCGAGACCGAAGTCTCTCTGCAAAAACATAAAATAGGCAAACGTGAGTACAAATGTACCCAGCAAGACTTACATCAGAACTAACTACATATGCATCATTATCAACAAAGGGGTGGTGGGGTTTAACTGCAGCAAGCCAGCTTTGACTCGGTGGCTATCCTAAACTACGACTGCAAGCAACTCTTTTGAGGTGGCGCACACGAGTCCACATATTCACCATATCAATACACCACTATGGATCCGCTCCCGTCTCCCTACGAGAACGTCATCCATAGCACTCACGCTTATCTTGCGTATTTTAGAGTATCCACTTTCACTTGTCTATGAACTGATATAAGCAACCCAGAAGTCCTTTACCGCGGACACGGCTATTCGAATAGATGATATTAACCCTGCAGGGGTGTACTTCTTCATACATGTTTCCACCACTTAGCGTCTGCACACGACATGTGCTCGGCAGACTTCAAGCGAAAGCCGACGTGGGTGTAGACCACGACCTACCTAAACACTCAAGTCTCTAGTCCAGGTTTATCGCCTATTCGGGTTCCATCCATGAGGAGATCCGGCCGGAGTTTCGCTCACAGCCCCAAACGATGTGAACAGGGTTCCGTGACACCAAACGGGTGCCCGGTTTACCCGGCCACGTGCCTACCGCATCACAGCCCACCCCTACGGTCAGCGCTGTCCACGGCCTCCAGCATACTACAAACACCAGCAACTACTTGCAACTCCTGGACAGAGGACAAGGGTGATTAAGAAGTTGAGCGGGGTCATATTTCAGGGCCCAATGTATGGTAGTAGCTGAGTCATGGATCACAAACACAGAACTCAGTTCCTAAGGACGGCTTCAATGAGACAACCCACCATGTACTCCTACATGGCCTCTCACCGACACCTTTTACCAAATCGTGTTCACACACTTAGCTCACACACAGTAGGACATGTTCACACACCTCTGATTCATCCCGGATGAATCAGACCTGACACAACTCTAAGCAGTAGCAGGCATGACAAACAAGCATGAATGAGTAGGCACAACAGGGCTCAAACAACTCCTACTCATGCTAGTGGGTTTCATCTATTTACTGTGGCAATGACAGGTCATGCAAAGGATAAAGGGGTTCAGCTACCGCAGCAAGTAACAAATATGTCGTTGTTGTCCTAATGCAGTAAAAGAGAGCAGGAGCGAGAGAGTGGGATTTTATCGGAATGAACAAGGGGGTTTTGCTTGCCTGGCACTTCTGAAGATAACATTGAGTTTTCATCAGTGTCAACGATCACATCATTGGTGTCACGTCTATCGAGAGGGGATAAATACCGGCAACACAGAAGGGAACACAATCAATGCAATGCACAATATGATGCATGATCATGACATGGCAAAATGAATGTGTTTTGGGCTAATGCAACTAGCAACAGATTAAATGAAGTTGGTTTGAATACAAGATTCAAATTCAAACTCCATATGTGATTATTCAAATGCCATTTAATTGATTTGTGCTAAACAGCAGCTATAAGTTGTTCTAACATGCATGAAAGTGGTACAGATGGATTCCTTGAATTTTTCTGATAATTTTTCATATATAATTTATTTAATTTGGAGTTACGGTTAATTTTCTATGATTTATTGAAGTTTAGGGCATTTTCTGAAATTATAAATCATTTCCTAATTTATTTTAATTCCAGAAAGGAATTATTGCGTCAGCATGACCTCATGCTGACCTCAGCAGGTCAACGGGCACCGTCCAGGTCAAACTGACCTGTGGGACCCATATGTCAGCGTCACAGTTAGTTAACAGGGGGTTATCTGCTTAATTAAAGGATTAGGGGGGGTCGGGGCCCACTGGTCAGTGTTAGTGGCTAATTAGGTTTAGTTAATGGCCTGGGGCCCACACGTCAGTGAGAGAGAGGGGAGGGTCAAACCGGGCAGTGGGTTAACCCACGCCGGTCAACGGTCAGCGGTCGCCGGCGTTTAGCCGCCGGCGAGTCCCGACGCGGTGGTGCGCTGCGGAAATGGCCTACAGAGCGCCGTTTGGCGCGCGGAGCATGACTACGGGATGCGGACGCTCGTCCGCATCCAACCAGGGTGGTGGCGCGGCCGGGGAGTGGCCGGAGAGTGGTCGGCGACGAGCTTTAGCGGCGGCCGGAGTTTGGGCGAGGTCGGGGTTGGCGTTAGGGGGCACGGGAGGGGAAGCTGGTGTGTGAGTTAGGTTCCTGGTGAGGTGTGGAGCATGTTGCCGTGCTCGGTAGCTAGCTCCGGTGGCTCTGGCCTTGTCCGCATCATCGCCGGCGGTGAGGAGCTCACGGCCCCGGTGAAAAGGGCGGCTAGCATGCGGGAACGAGCACGGGGAGGAGGGGAAATGGAAGAGGAGCTCACAGCGGATCCGGTAGAGGCAACGGCGAGGCCGGGGAGGGGCTGGAGCTCGCGAATCCTCGAAAGTTCGCCGGCGGCCGAAGGTTGGGGACGAGCTCCGGGAAGACGCTACAGGGCTCCCGCGGTCGAATGGGTTGGTGTAGAAGACGCAGAAGGCGATGGCGGTTCCTCTGAACTCATCGGAGAGGCACGGGGTGGACGGTGGCCGCGGTGATGCTCGTCGGCGGCGACGGGTGTGTTCGGTGGCTGCGCGCGAGAGAGCCAGAGGAAGAGAGGAGCTCGGGGAGAGAGTGAGAGGCCTGGGGGGGGCGTGGCTGTCTCCGTGGCACTAGAAGGGCCTCGAGGGCGTGAGGCAGGCAGGGAGGAGGCCACGGCGTCGCTAGCGCTCTCGCCACGCACCTGCCTGTCCTCCTGGCAGGAGGAAGAAGACCACACAGCCCCTGGTGGGCTGGGCCTCTTCTGCCAGGTAAAGCCCAGGTGAGGTTTCTGTCTTTCTCTCTTATTTCTGTTTGTTTTATTTTTATTTAATTCTTTTGCCACTGTTTTGAATTTAAAATAATTCAAACAATGCCAAAAACTCCTCTGAATATTTTATATTGCTAGATGGACTTTTCCAAAAGCTTATAAAATATTTCAGGGGTATTTGAAATTATATTCTAATTATATGAATATAATTCAAATTCAAATAGCTAATGATTTAAATTCAAAGTCCCAAAAATAAATCCTTTTAAAATGTTCATTATTTTTGGTTTGGATCAAAACCCTTGCCAAAAATATTAAACATCTAAGAAGAGCATTTTGGAACAATGAATGAGATTTTTAGGGTTTTTGCCCTTCTTTTATTTAGGGTTTTGAGGCTTCCAATTTTCCTCAGTTCAAGTTTCGAAAATATAGACATGATGCACACATGAAGCTAGCCTAGAGCACTACCAGCAGCTAGGGATGTGACAACTCACCCGCACTAAACAAGAATCTCGTCTCGAGATTCAAGCGTAGGGTAGGGTGAAGGGGGAACGCAACTAGTACAATCTTCACGATCCATGGTGCACTTTATCAAAGCGTTGATTCGATCACCATCTTTGTCTCGAAGTCTTGCTCTGAGAACTCCAACTAACATGACAACGAGAGGAAAGGAAAGATCCTAAAAGAATGGTTCTTCTCGAAGGTCGAACAACTCAGGATTAACTCACGGAATGAGACATAGCAACATCTCTCGAGCTGAGAGGCGAAGCACACATCCATAGGAATGGAGTGAAGCAAATGACGAAGGTTCACTAGGTAGACCACAATTCCACACCTAAGAGGGTGGTGAACGGTTGTCAACGTAGCGAGGAGTTGAGTTTCCATGATACCATAACGATGCACCTTAGGGAAGGTGACTCGTAGAAATATCCCCTTAAGTGGCAAAAAGAATTACCTTTGATTCAGAGATCATTGAGACTCTTTAAACCAGCCTAAGGCAATTCTCGAGCAATCGTTTGGAGGGGGTCGGTGGAATGGTATACTCGGACTTGGCTGATGTGGATTACCTTGTTGAAGACAACGTAATGGATGAACTTGCTTACCACCGGAAATGGAAGAGACCCATGGTAGAATGGCACATTGGCGGTGCAAGCTGGGAACAAAATGCAAATGATGGGAATGATTCTAGTAACTGGGGAGAACCCAACAATAGAGAGTGAATCCACTGTTGAGAAGTTATAGCATAACCGAGGAAGTTGAGAGCAAACCTAGCTGGTGCCGATGGTAACACCTAACGCTTGTGCGTGCTCTCAAGAACTTGAGCATTTCCATAATCATCAAGGTTTTACCAATATCCGTGTCAAGGATTTTGGCAACACAACTTACTACCATGATGAATACCGGTGGAAGATGCCGATGCAAAGGAAGATAACACCTTCTTAGATTTCACCTTGGCGAGGCCAAGGAAACAAAATCTGGATGATCGACCGAGAGACATTTAGCACTCCGCTTCTAATGTTCTCCTTGATGTGCTAGCGTAACCCATTCATAGATATGGTTTGATATCTAGAACATCAAGTAAAAGGTCGGACTTCGGGAGCAATAGAATCCATAAGGAATAGTTACGGAGGTAAATCCTACGAAATCCTTATGGGGAGGTGGCCAACTTCTTCAATCAAGATACTACAATAATAGGTCTTTCGGCTGGGTGGTGTTGGCCACGACATCCACCTTACCAGTTATCGAGGAACCAATATTATAGTTCTTGGGGAAATGTTCCAACCCATCATATCTGCCTGAGATTCAGATCTGGTTGGTGTCAGGATATTCCAGACTCATCGAGTCTAGGAAGAAAAATGAAAGTTTGCAACACAAATCGACGAGATGACGTTGCGGGATTCTCGGGAGATGAACTACGATAGCAAGCTCCAAAACATGAGCTGGTTCTGCTACAAACATGTGAACACGTTGTCCCAGACAAGCATGACCACGTGGTAGTCTTATAATAAAACACTACCGAGTTCAGGTGGGGAACCATCATTAATGACATCGAAGTCTCCACGCGTGGAAGTCCAAAGAGTTCACCTTGGACAGACTCCTTTATCTTTGAACAACTCAATCAGTGGCTTGGTGTGCTAGGATATACATATAGAATGGAGGTTGCAAATCTCCACACCACAGAATACTTCGCACGTATGCATGACTGACTTGGGATGATTCCAGAGGAAGCAAAACTAACTTTCTCAAATTCACGGCGGCAACTTTCACCAGATGCACATGTATAAGAGGAAGTCACTCCTTTCATCAAACAAATACTTCATGAGTTAGCATGAAGAAATGCTTTCAAAAGTTTCCAACACTGGCTTAATGTTCAACAAATCATGGAGGGGATAAGGATGTTGTCAATGGGCTCAACAACAATTCATCCGGGTTTCCTTTTAAAAGGAATTCCATAGTTAAGTGAACACAGTGATAGCATTGGTCAGACCAAAGATGTAATGGTGTATGCTCGAGGGATCAACCACGAATAAGACAACATTACGAGCATCGTTGGTACTGATTTGATTTGACGATAGCCCACACTCAATTCAAAGGATTGATAAGACAGTAGGTCCAGCAACTGATCACAGGGACCAATCGATGAAGATATCATCTTTCTTCAACACACACTACACGAGGATATCCCTTTGGAACAAACTAAGTCAGGCAAGCTTTTATCTTCCAACTCTCCAAGTTGTTGTCTAGCTTAACCAACTAGCTCAGGGATATCTAACACCGATTCTTGGAGAGAAGGTGGTTCACAAGAAACCAACTCGATCACGAGCTCAACATAACGGTCAGGTGACGACCTGGTAATACTTCCGAGAAGATCTTCGGAAATCACGAACCACCGATATGTTACTAAGCTCGAGAACAATCTTGCTTTTCAGGGCAAGATGATATGATCAAATGAGCGAGGACTTGACAAAATCCTAACTCATCAATCAAAGAGTGCACCAGGAAATAAGGACTAGGTAGCACGATCAATCTTAGAATGGTGATTCAATAACCAACATACTAAGAATAAGATTATTGTCCATTAACTACCAAGCAATGGGGTTGCTAGGAGTATTGAGTTCACACATCATGATTCACTTGTCGGCACTCCGGCTGCAACAACACGGAACCGAGGAATGAAAAGGATGGCGAGAAGTATCACTATGTCAAGAATTCACAAAAGGTGGTGCAATTCTCATGAAATTCCTGTCATAAAGAAGGTAATACTTCAGGGTAGAGCAGACCAGAAGCTGGATTGTAACTTGATCTGCGGAACACAACTACTTTGACCCAATCCTAAATATGGATGAGGTACTGGAGTTTGTTTCTCCTATTCATTCTGAAATAGAATGGCTTGGCGGACCACAAGGGTAATAGGCATCGACGAACGAATGCACGCATACTCTTGACTATCAATTGATAGACGAGGGTCAGAAGACAACTAAAGAGGGACAACTCAAAGGAACATACGATTTTCTGAGTTGTGGATGCATGGTTTAGCATGTCGAACAGATTCCACATATTTCTTCCGGATAACCCATGCAGAAAGGTAGAACTGGCAGAGTCACAATGTAGAATCGAGAACCCATCGAGAGCACTCTGATTGTGATCTTTCGATCAGCGAGGAACATCTGCCATAAGCGGTTCATAGTATTTGGAAGAAAGGAATACCACGAACATCAAGGACTAATGCAAAGGTTACTAATAACCTAAAGGAACGAGCAAAACTATCAACATGAAGCAAGTAGGGTGAATCTCGGGTTCAAAACCCAGGGATAGAATACCTACTACTAAATGGCATCACGGGATGCTTTCGATAATGACGGCCAGAGTCATCACACTGGAACATAAATCATGGCTAGACTACTAGATGATCCCCTGAGACACCTAGGGTCATAATAGTAACTCCAACATAATGTCAAGGCAATAGAATACCTCAACTCAACAATTAGTGTGATTGAGCTGGCATAAAGGAACATCGAAACCAGAGGGAAAGGATTTTGCAAATGCATCAGACTATTTAGAAACCTGGAATGACTCGGACAGCATAACGGCTATAAATGCTCAGAAAGATTTGAGACATTCACAAAAATGGTGACATAACCACTCAGAAGCACAATATCAAGGTTTCGAGATCAACAGTTAACGTACGGAAGTAGTAGAAACTGAACTCAAGCTTAAATCCAACAATCTATAAGTCTACGGATTAGTAACACGTGATCCTGATAGAAAGAAGAGATAGCCTAGTTCTTAATCCCTGTAGGAAAGATAAGATGACTCAGATCAGAAGGGCATAAGGTATAAGGAGTAAAAAGAGCCTTACGTTCCATCCCACAATCAATTCCCTTATATAACTAAAGAATTTCTAGACTCAACTTCGACCAGTTTGGCTTGGTAATCCTACAGACAGTCAAGCTCTGATACCAACGCTGTCAGGACCCCGACTCAATGCCACATCGATCTAGCATGTAACACCTCATATCACTTTGCGGCCTCACGCACGGTATTCACACGGGTGTCGTCTTACCTTTGCCCGGGACCGTTTGCGTCTTTTGGCACACGTATATGGTAGTGTCGCTAGCATCCATATGGTAAGGAGCCCGGGCTGACATGGCTAGTCGTAAACCCAAAGTGTCACAAACTTACAGGGACAGGCATCCATGACCCAACATCGAACGTGTCGGTCATCAACGAGTGAATCCAGGCTGTAGCACTGGGCTAGCAGGACTCCGGTGAACCGGGCTGTAGTGGGCTAACAGGACTCCGGTATTCATCGCGTGACATTTCCCCGAAGGGACAGACACAGGAACGAAGAAGGACACATGTCGGCCAGCCTAAGTGTTCCGGAGCAGTAGCAAGCTACCAAGGCTCAATGGAAACACTAGGAGACATTTCCCGGTAAGAGAGGCTACTAAAGATAAACAACTAGATGGTCAGATCCCACACATACCAAGCATTTCAATAGCATACACACAATATGCTAGATATGTGCGAATACAACATGGCATCACAACATGACTCTACGACTCAAGTAATTTATTCAATAGGCTCCGAGGAGCGAGATATTACAAACATGGGTCTCATGACCCAACAATCAGAGCATACAAGTCAAAGCACAAGCGGAAGCTATCATGTCTGAGTACAGACATCTATAAATGAAAAAGGCTGAGAAGCCTGACTATCTATCAGATACTGCCGAGGCACAAGATCGTAGCTGAGGTAACAAGCTAAACGTCGAAGTCCACGCGGAACTACTAGCGAGACCGAAGTCTCTCTGCAAAAACATAAAATAGGCAAACGTGAGTACAAATGTACCCAGCAAGACTTACATCAGAACTAACTACATATGCATCATTATCAACAAAGGGGTGGTGGGGTTTAACTGCAGCAAGCCAGCTTTGACTCGGTGGCTATCCTAAACTACGACTGCAAGCAACTCTTTTGAGGTGGCGCACACGAGTCCACATATTCACCATATCAATACACCACTATGGATCCGCTCCCGTCTCCCTACGAGAACGTCATCCATAGCACTCACGCTTATCTTGCGTATTTTAGAGTATCCACTTTCACTTGTCTATGAACTGATATAAGCAACCCAGAAGTCCTTTACCGCGGACACGGCTATTCGAATAGATGATATTAACCCTGCAGGGGTGTACTTCTTCATACATGTTTCCACCACTTAGCGTCTGCACACGACATGTGCTCGGCAGACTTCAAGCGAAAGCCGACGTGGGTGTAGACCACGACCTACCTAAACACTCAAGTCTCTAGTCCAGGTTTATCGCCTATTCGGGTTCCATCCATGAGGAGATCCGGCCGGAGTTTCGCTCACAGCCCCAAACGATGTGAACAGGGTTCCGTGACACCAAACGGGCGCCCGGTATACCCGGCCACGTGCCTACCGCATCACAGCCCACCCCTACGGTCAGCGTTGTCCACGGCCTCCAGCATACTACAAACACCAGAAACTACTTGCAACTCCTGGACAGAGGACGAGGGTGAATAAGAAGTCGAGCGGGGTCATATTTCAGGGCCCAATGTATGGTAGTAACTGAATCATGGATCACAAACACAGAACTCAGTTCCTGAGGACGGCTTCAATGAGACAACCCACCATGTACTCCTACATGGCCTCTCACCGCTACCTTTACCAAATCGTGTTCACACACTTAGCTCACACACAGTAGGACATGTTCACACGCCTCTGATTCATCCCCGATGAATCAGACCTGACTCAACTCTAAGCAGTAGCAGGCATGACAAACAAACATGAATGAGTAGGCACAACAGGGCTCAAACAACTCCTACTCATGCTAGTGGGTTTCATCTAATTACTGTGGAATGACAGGTCATGCAAAGGATAAAGGGGTTCAGCTACCGCAGCAAGTAACAAATATGTCGTTGTTGTCCTAATGCAGTAAAAGAGAGCAGGAGCGAGAGAGTGGGATTTTATCGGAATGAACAAGGGGGTTTTGCTTGCCTGGCACTTCTGAAGATAACATTGAGTCTTCATCAGTGTCAACGATCACATCATTGGTATCACGTCTATCGAGAGGGGATAAATACCGGCAACACAGAAGGGAACACAATCAATGCAATGCACAATATGATGCATGATCATGACATGGCAAAATGAATGTGTTTTGGGCTAATGCAACTAGCAACAGATTAAATGAAGTTGGTTTGAATACAAGATTCAAATTCAAACTCCATATGTGATTATTCAAATGCCATTTAATTGATTTGTGCTAAACAGCATCTATAAGTTGTTCTAACATGCATGAAAGTGGTACAGATGGATTCCTTGAATTCTTCTGATAATTTTTCATATATAATTTATTTAATTTGGAGTTACGGTTAATTTTCTATGATTTATTGAAGTTTAGGGCATTTTCTGAAATTATAAATCATTTCATAATTTATTTTAATTCCAGAAAGGAATTATTGCGTCAGCATGACCTCATGCTGACCTCAGCAGGTCAACGGGCGCCGTCCAGGTCAAACTGACCTGTGGGACCCATATGTCAGCATCACAGTTAGTTAACAGGGGGTTATCTGCTTAATTAAAGGATTAGGGGGGGTCGGGGCCCACTGGTCAGTGTTAGTGGCTAATTAGGTTTAGTTAATGGCCTGGGGCCCACACGTCAGTGAGAGAGAGGGGAGGGTCAAACCGGGCAGTGGGTTAACCCACGCCGGTCAACGGTCAGCGGTCGCCGGCGTTTAGCCGCCGGCGAGTCCCGACGCGGTGGTGCGCTGCGGAAATGGCCTACAGAGCGCCGTTTGGCGCGCGGAGCATGACTACAGGATGCGGACGCTCGTCCGCATCCAACCAGGGTGGTGGCGCGGCCGGGGAGTGGCTGGAGAGTGGTCGGCGACGAGCTTTAGCGGCGGCCGGAGTTCGGGCGAGGTCGGGGTTGGCGTTAGGGGGCACGGGAGGGGAAGCTGGTGTGTGAGTTAGGTTCCTGGTGAGGTGTGGAGCACGTTGTCGTGCTCGGTAGCTAGCTCCGGTGGCTCTGGCCTTGTCCGCGTCATCGCCGGCGGTGAGGAGCTCACGGCCCCGGTGAAAAGGGCGGCTAGCGTGCGGGAACGAGCGCGGGGAGGAGGGGAAATGGAAGAGGAGCTCACAGCGGATCCGGTAGAGGCAACGGCGAGGCCGGGGAGGGGCTGGAGCTCGCGAATCCTCGAAAGTTCGCCGGCGGCCAAAGGTTGGGGACGAGCTCCGGGAAGACGCTACAGGGCTCCCGCGGTCGAATGGGTTGGTGTAGAAGACGCAGAAGGCGATGGCGGTTCCTCTGAACTCATCGGAGAGGCACGGGGTGGACGGTGGCCGCGGTGATGCTCGTCGGCGGCGACGGGTGTGTTCGGTGGCTGCGCGCGAGAGAGCCAGAGGAAGAGAGGAGCTCGGGGAGAGAGTGAGAGGCCTGGGGGGGCGTGGCTGTCTCCGTGGCACTAGAAGGGCCTCGAGGGCGTGAGGCAGGCAGGGAGGAGGCCACGGCGTCGCTAGCGCTCTCGCCACGCACCTGCCTGTCCTCCTGGCAGGAGGAAGAAGACCACACAACCCCTGGTGGGCTGGGCCTCTTCTGCCAGGTAAAGCCCAGGTGAGGTTTCTGTCTTTCTCTCTTATTTCTGTTTGTTTTATTTTTATTTAATTCTTTTGCCACTGTTTTGAATTTAAAATAATTCAAACAATGCCAAAAACTCCTCTGAATATTTTATATTGCTAGATGGACTTTTCCAAAAGCTTATAAAATATTTCAGGGGTATTTGAAATTATATTCTAATTATATGAATATAATTCAAATTCAAATAGCTAATGATTTAAATTCAAAGTCCCAAAAATAAATCCTTTTAAAATGTTCATTATTTTTGGTTTGGATCAAAACCCTTGCCAAAAATATTAAACATCTAAGAAGAGCATTTTGGAACAATGAATGAGATTTTTAGGGTTTTTGCCCTTCTTTTATTTAGGGTTTTGAGGCTTCCAATTTTCCTCAGTTCAAGTTTCGAAAATATAGACATGATGCACACATGAAGCTAGCCTAGAGCACTACCAGCAGCTAGGGATGTGACACATGTTCACCACGTTCCAATTCATTCCCGATGAATCAGACCGGACTCAACTCTAAGTAGTAGCAGGCATGACAACAGGCATGAATGAGTAGGCACATCAGGGCTCAAACAATTCCTACTCATGCTAGTGGGTTTCATCTATTTACTGTGGCAATGACAGGTCATGAAGAGGAAAGGGGTTCAACTACCGCAGCATGTAACCGTTGAAACAGTGTTGTCGTAATGCAGTAAAAGAGAGCAGGAGCGAGAGAGTGGGGTTGTGTCGGAATGAACAAGGGGTTTTTGCTTGCCTGGCAATTCTGAAGATAACATTGAGTCTTCATCAGTGTCAACGATCAAAGCGTCGGAGCAGCGTCTACCGAGAGGGGACAATTACCGGCAAACAAGGAAGAACACAAGCAATGCGATGCAACAATATGATGCATGATCATGACATGGCAATATGCTGTTGATTGAGCTAATGCAACTAGCAACAAGTTAAATGGAGTTGGTTCGAACACTAGGTTCAAATTCAAATTCAAACTATGAATTCAAATAGTGCATTATCATGTTTTGGACTAAACAGTGAGGTTAACTTGCTCAAACATGCATGAAAATGGTACAGATGGATTCCTTCAATTTTTCTGATAATTTTTCATATATAATTTGTTTGATTTGGAGCTATAGATTAATTTCTATTATTTTTAGAAGTTTAGGCAATTTTCTGGAATTTCCTGAATTAATTAAACGCCAGAAAAGCTTTATTACGTCAGCACTAGGTCATGATGACGTCAGCTGGTCAACAGAGTCGGCTAGGTCAAACCTGACGTGTGGGGGCCACACGTCAGTGACACAGGGTTGTTTAGCTCGCTGACAGGTGGGCCAGGTCAACAGCCACGTCAGCAGGGTCAACTCTGACGCGTGGGTCCCTCTGGGTTAATCTAAACTAAACAGGATATAAAACCCGGGGTTAATTAGAGCGTGGGGCCCATCCGTCAGTGGCACCAGCATTAGTTAACTACGGTTAGCTCCTAAACTAATGACGCCACGTCGGCCATCGGCGTTTAACCGCCGGCGACCTCAGATCACGGCGGCGGCCGCGTCGGGATTGCGCTACAGGGCACGGTTTGGAGCGTGGTTGGGTTCTATGGAGAGCTGGGGCTGAGCCGCATCTGTGGGTGGTGGAGCTGAACCAGATGGTCGCCGGAATCAACGCCGGCAACGAGGTTTGCGGCGGCCGTGGTTCGGCCGTGCTCGAGTTCCTCACTAGGGTGTTCGGGAGGAGGAGCTGGTGGTGGCTACAGGTGCGCGGAGAGGTTCTGAGCACACTGGTGTGCTCGGGCACGGGCTGCAGTGACTGTGGCCGCGGCGTTGACATGACCGGCGGGCGAAAGCTCACGGCTCTAGCGGGTTCGACGGCTACGCGATGCAAACGAGGCAGGGGAGAGGGGGTCTCGGGTGAGGGGCTCACGGCGGTTGCAGCGGCGGCCTCTTTGAGCTCGGGGAAGGGCTGAAGACGACGGAAGGACGCCGGCGATCTCGGCGGCTGTGTTCGAAGAAGACGACGGGGTGAGAGCTCGGGGGCGTCCGGCGATGCGTAGCTCGTCGAGGACGAAGAAGAGGTCGTGGAGGAGCTCTAGGGCACGGAGATTGGTTGGGTGGGAGACTCTGGGTGCGGTGGTGCTCGTCGGCGCTCTCAGACACGCTCGGACCCGGGCGAGATAGAGAGCAGAGGAGGGGGAAGAGGTCCAGGGAGAGAGAGGAAAATGAGAGGGGATCGAGGGGGGGTCGCGTGGCATCTCCAGCCAGCCTCCAGCGTCGGCAGAAGCAGGAGGTGGCTCAGGAGCGTGGACGCGCGCAGCGAGCACGCGACTCTCGTCCTTCTGGCGAGAGGAGGGAGATGACTGGCATCGGCCAACTGGGCTGGGCCGTGCTGGGCCAGGCCAGGTGAGCGCCAGGTAAGTGACTGCACAGGTAAGCCTCTGCTCTGTTTTATTTTCTGTGTTGTTTTCTTTTTATTTAATCATTTTGCCACTGATTCAAATTCAAAAGAATTTCAAAACGTTGACAAAACCCTTTGAATAATTTTATGTTGCTAGATGGACTTTTCCAACAGCACATAAAACATTTCAAATTTAATTGAAAATATATCCCATATGTTATGAATATAATTCCAAATTCAAATACAATAATGATTTAAATTCAGTGCCAAAATAATTCCTTAAAAATGTTCAATATTTTTGGTTTGGATACAAACCCTTGCCAAAATTATCAAACATTAATGAAGGCCATTTTGGTTTCACTGAATGCAAGCTTAAGGGTTCTTGCCCCTTTTTTATTTAAGTTTTTGAGGCTTCCACTTTCCTCAATTCAAGTTTCAGAAATTTAGACATGATGCAGGATGCTTATGAAACTAATTGCAATCAAATTCTAGGGCTGTGACACGTTGCACCGGAATGGTAACCTTTGCCCGATGCCTTGGCCTATGCTTGCCCCCTTTGCACCAAAGGGGAAGCAAGGACACTGCGCAGGCCGGCGCCCGCCTGGTCTCGATCGTCATGGCTTGCGTCATGGGCTCCTCGCGAGGTACCCCTGCCTTGATCTCTCTGCCTCCTCGCGAGCCTGCCTGATGTGGCTGCCTCTGAGGAAGCTTCCTGTCGTCCGCCCTGTGAGGCTTGGCCCCTCGCGAGGGTCTTGAGCTTGAGCTGATGAAGATGGGCCGCACTGGGCCCCCACTTGAGCCACGCCGCAGGCCATAGGCAGGCAAGTCTGGGGACCCCCGTTCCCAAAATGCCGACAGTATTCTGTGGTGCTACGTTTACGATGGACGGCCCATCAAAAATGGTTCACTGTTAAGAAGATTAGATAATCGTCGTAAGAGTGTCGGACAGGATTACGAAACGTCAGACCATCGTAACATCGTCGTACACGACAACTATCGCACACGCTATTCTATGGTGCAACGTTTACGATGCATACTTCATCAGAAATAGTTCACAGTTGCGAATCATGTACGATAGGGCAACTAACACAAACGTTTAGTTTGTCCGCACCGTTCGTGATATTGTCTGACATCACACACGCTTTGCAAACGGCAACTGTGTGCATGCTTGCACACGTTTCCTCTTTGTGAACCATCTCAGATTATGGTGTATATCACAAACTTTTGTGTTTTACCAACCGTGTGTGCCGTAACAACCTCGAGAGCATAATTTCACTGTAATTTAATTCTTGCTATTTCAAATTGTACCGGATTTGAATTTGAATGTATGCTACAACTTTATTCATATCCATCAGGTTCAAACAACCAATGCATTATTCGATTCATAGGTACATATGTTCAATAATTACATAAGAACCAAATAAAGAATGATGAACTACAGTTGTATACTTGTACTATTAAAGACGGTAAAGAAAGAGGCAAAATATATTCTGGTTGTTGAACAAGGTGAAGCGGAATGCCCATATTGTGCCCTCCTCCATGCAGTAGGCACGCATGACTCTAGTCCAACCCCTTGTGATGGCCGACCACCCATCCTTCACGGTCTTCATGAAAACATCTAGATAATCATCGTGTTCTAGTAGAAATACTTTAACCTTTGCATGCCCACCAATCATGTAGTTTGAGAGGTAATCTTGAGTAAACTGCTTTGGCAACCACTTCAAAGGAAAAAGATTCAGACATTGTCATCTAACAAAACTCATTATGGGCAGTAAAAAGAAGGCTGCAGAGTTCTTACTTACCATCATGCAGTTCGCTGTTGTCTTGGATAAAGTGTAAACAAATAGTTTAATTGCCATCTTTGGAACCATTTTACTAACGATCTTTATCAGCTTCCTCACTTGATGCCTGTTCATCGATATCTCATTGCTCATACGCAAAAAGGGTCGAAGCACGGATCTTTACCAATGACATATGTACCTAAAAGCACCAAGTTAATATTAGAAGCTAAACAACAATTGCACAATGATGTAGCACAACACTCTTTTATAATATGTATATATACATCCGTATGTGGTAGTCCATTTGAAATCTCTAAAAATACAAATATTTAGGAACAGAGGAAGTATCTTATAACATCCAATATACTCACATATTAGATGAATTAACATCTTATATTATCGGCCGGAAGGAGTTTAGTGCGTTCTTACAAATTATCGGCTGATTAACTGATGTTGTATCCATGGGTTACAGTTAGTTTGAGCTAGTTCGGGCTCAAATAGCCCTAAAGTATATCTAAACATGAGGGCAAGTTTGAGCTAGTTGCATCATAACCCACCCAAAAAAAACTATCCAACCTAAGAGGTGCTAATTGGAGCTAGTTCTCCTAGTGCATTTATTGTCAATCTAACCCTGCCATCCAAACAACTCTTTGGATGGAGTTAGTTCAGGGTTAGTCATGAGCTAGAAACTAACTCGAACCTCTAGCTAAGTTGAGTATCCAAATAGGGTTGTGTTGTTGTTGTTGCTGCTGCTCTTATACGTATATCTAGACATCATTAGAACATTAATGTAACACTCTTCCTTGTTGCTATGTAGCCTAGGATTGCATATTTAGACATTAAGTACAATGCATGTTGCTATGTAGCCTCGGATATATTACATATGGCCCTAGTTAACCTATTGATAAATGGGTTACAGATATATTCAGTTAAAAGTCTGATTCACTGAGTCCCTTATCAGTCGCCGACCTATATGGTACCAGCTACCGATATCCTGAACAGTGAGCAGATATAAGCCATGGGATGAAACTAACCTCGATGGAAAATAGTAGTCGTTCCCAAAATTGTCCTGTGTAGGTACATCGAGAAGCATGTTAAGCACAACAGGCTAAACATCAACCAAAATTATCCATGGCAGACAAAATAATCTCCAAAAGATAGCTTCAGTGTGCAGGTTTAAGCATGCTAGTAAAGAAAAACAAGTGGAAATGTGTGCTAACTACAACATGCCTAACATTTAACAACGAGCAAACATAGTCATTCAAACTAGTATTGTGCCGGTCTAAGTACACTGGTTATTGTAGTCATTCATAGTGGTATTGTTGAAACTGGTACTGATGAAATTGAACTGCACAGTTCATACTTGCACATATAGAACATCACGTTGTGTATAACTGGAATAAACAGAGCATACTACAAACAACCAAAGATGGCATTTGAAACTGGACATATGCTAACTACAAACAATCGAACAATCAAAAAACTTTAAAAGAGGCATATTCTAGCTATAAGAGGCTTAACAAACAAGCAAATATATGCATTCCTATCAGTATGTTTAAAACTGGATTGATGAAATGTACTACACGGTAAATAATTGCACATATAGAGCGTCACATTGTGAACAACTGAAATAAACAAGGCATACTGCAAACAACCAGATATAGCAATTAAAACTGGACATATTCTCACTACACTACAAAAGGGACTCGACAAAACAAATCATGGGTTTCCCCCTGTGAAGAGGCACGACAAAACAAATCATGGGTTTCCTCACTTGTGACAGAAGGGCTCGTTCCCGTGGGAAGAGCACAGACCCTAGATGCGCTCCATGTTGTCGCAGATAGGATCCTTCCCCTTAGAAGAGCACGGATGTAGGGTGCCCTCACTGATATCGTAGACGGGCACTTTCCCCTTGGAAGAGCAGATGGGCTCTTTCCCCTTGGAAGATTCGAAGAGGGTGCCCTCCTCGTGGTCGCCGTCGATGAGGTCTGACTTGGAAGCTGTGGATCCCAAGCCAGCGTCGCTGAACGTGTCCTTCAGAAATGATTAAAGGGGCTAGATGGCGATGTAGAATGGAAAATTGTTGACAACGAGCCAGAGGAGATCAACGGCGGGGCCATGGATGAGATCGACGGTGGTTGAATCCGAGGGGTTGGGGGTGCGTGCTACCTCTTGAGCATGCGTTGGTTTTCCCTTGAAGAGGAAAGGGTGATGCAGCAAAGTAGCGTAAGTATTTCCCTCAGTTTTTGAGAACCAAGGTATCAATCCAGTAGGAGATTACACGCAAGTCGCCTAGTACCTGCACAAACAATCAAGAACCTTGCAACCAACGCGATAAAGGGGTTGTCAATCCCTTCACGGCCACTTGCTAAAGTGAGATCTAATAAAGATAATAAGATAAATATTTTTGGTATTTTTGTTGTGTAGATTTAAAAGTAAAGATTGCAAAATAGTAAACGGGATGTGATAATAAAAAGAGATGCAATATAATAAGAAAGAGACCCGGGGGCCATAGGTTTCACTAGTGGTTTCTCTCATGATAGCATGTATTATGGTGGGTGAACAAATTACTGCCGAGAAATTGATAGAAGAGCGCATAGTTATGAGAATATCTAGGCAATGATTATGAAATATAGGCATCATGTCCATGTTAAGTAGACCGAAACGATTCTGCATCTACTACTATTACTCCACACATTGACCGCTATCCAGCATGCATCTAGAGTATTAAGTTCATAAGAACAGAGTAACACATTAGGCAAGATGACATGATGTAGATGGATAAACTGAAGCAATATGATATAAACCCCATCTTTTTTCCTCGATGGAAACAATACAATATGTGCCTTGCTGCCCCTACTATCACTGGGAAAGGACACCGCAAGATTGAACCCAAAGCTAAGAACTTCTCCCATTGCAAGAAAGATGAATCTAGTAGGCCAAACTAAACCAATAATTCGAAGAGACTTGCAAAGATATCAAATCATGCATATAAGAATTCAGAGAAGAACCAAATATTGTTCATAGATAAACTTGATCATAAATCCACAATTCATCGGATCTCGGCAAACACACTACAAAAGAATATTACATCGAATAGATCTCCAAGAACATCAAGGAGAACTTTGTATTGAGAAGCAAAGAGAGAGAGAAGAAGAAGCCATCTAGCTAATAACTATGGCCCCGAAGGTCTATGGTCAACTACTCACACATCATCGGAGAGGCTATGGTGTTGATGTAGAAGCCCTCCATGATCGGTCCCCCCTTCGGCAGATCGCCGGAAAAGGCCCCAGATGGGATATCATGGGTATAGAAGGTTGCGGCGGTGGAAAAGTGGTTTTGTGGCTCTCCTGGCTGTTTTTAGGGTATATGTCGGGGGTTAGGTGCGACATATGCCAAAGGATGGCTTATCATGGTGGGGGCGAGTAGAAAGTCGCCGGTGCCTAGAAACGGGATGAGGCAAAGACATGCACGCCGGCGAATCTTACCTAGCTTCAGGGCTCTCCGGGGAGATAATACCCCTACTACTGCTCTGCGGGGTCTCCGCATGATCACTATGGCAAAGTGTCTACACGGTTGCTCCTTGAGCTGTTTCTGGAGGCAGGAGAGGGCAGGGCTAGCTCTCTCCCTTCTATATGATCTGGTCTAGAGCTAATGGGTTCCAACCCTTTGCAAGGGTGCCCTGGGGGGTTTATATAGGACTACCCCCCGGGGGTACAATGGTAATCCGGCTGGACACGGGCCTAGCCGTCAGCGCCTCTGTCCTCCGTCTTCCCCGCCGACCGCTGGGGCCCGCCGACTGGCCTGGCATGGAGCCGACAGGCCGTGTCCACCGCGGGCGGGTCTTGCCGGCTGCTGATTACTGTAGCCGTGCTTTTGATGACGCGGGCTTGATCATAGGGTCATGGCAACAGCCCCGCCGCCTGGCGAGCGATCACTATTGCCACTCTCCAACACATCTTGATTAATGGCATGTGGGCCCCGGGGGAGGGCTCGGCCGACTCCTCGGGGCCGACTCCCGACGGGTCCGACTGGTGGTCCTTTTGCCGTCTCCTGGGGTCTCACTGACTGGTGGGACCCGCTGCCTTTGGGCCGTACAGACAAGTCTTCATGGGTACATGATTCAGTCATGTGGTGCTCATGTCAGGGCCGGTATGGCAACAGTGCCACGCCACACGGAGATCCTCCGGGGTATGGCGTGATGTGTCCATGCCTGCCCTTGGCAAGGGGCGGGAGTGGGCTCCACTGTAGCCACTTCCCTACCCCGTCCCTCTCGATGAGGTCATGGGGTTTGTTGGAGTTGCAGGCCGACTCCCCAATGTCGGCTTCTCTGGAAGTCGCCAGTCAGGAGTCAGCTTATCCTTGCAGTCGTACCTGGGACTTGGCCGTGAGTGGTCAGTCGGCCGTCTTGCCGTCGGCTCCTTAGAGGGCGGCTCGTCGTCTTGGGGTCTTGAGGGGCGCAGCCTGCCCCGATGCTTTGAAAGGTTCTGGGCCTCGAGTTGGCCTACCCGTGGCCCATTACTCCGACAGTAGTCCCCGAAGCTGGTGAGGCGCCGCGGACGATCGGCCGAGAAGCCTCAGCAGTTTCTCTTTCCAGGTGACCAACACAGGGCTCTTGGTTGACTTCTGCCGGACCGGCTGAACGGAGTCGGACTCGCCCAACTCTGACTCGCACAATATTTCGAACGTCGCGGCAGGATTCAAGTAGCGTGCTTGCTAAGCCTCTGGGCCGCCGCCCGTTCTAGGCATGTCATGCGATGACACGTGGCTGGGCCATTCTGCTAGCCTACGCGTGCAACGGGACAGGCCCATAGGCGGGGCCCGCCACTACCGCGCCTCAGCGCCCGAGCGGATCCGCCGCGGCCCCAGCGGACGGTTGGGATTCCCGTGGAGTTACTGCGCGCAGTAACTTTGTCGTGGAACGTGGGGGTCGTGGGGCCGTGGGCGCAGTAAATCCCACGACCGCCCCCTCGGCTTCGCAGCCCACGAGGCTATAAGTAGGGGAAAGAGGGGGGCACGCGCGCTCCTCCTTCCCACCACTCCTCGCTCTCCTCCTTCTCACTACTCTTTGTTCTCCTCCTTCTTCTTCTTCTTCGCGTCGCCGCGCGCCCAAGCTTCGGCGAACGCCGCGGCGATCAGCTCGCGATGAGCTCCTCCTCTGCCGCCGCGCCTCCCCCGGTGCGCTCCGGCACGTGGGACTGCTCTGAAGTTCATGACGACCACATCGAGTTCCTCCGCCGAACTCGTCAGCTCCCCGGCGAGGATCACGTGCGGGTGCATCTTGCGCCGAAGGGGGAGATTTCCCCCGCGCCGCAGGAGGGCGAGCGGGTCATCTTCCGCTCGCACTGCTTGCGCGGGTTGGGGCTGCCGGCGAGCAGTTTCTTCCGATCCTTCCTAGAGTTCTATGGCCTCCAGCCGCACCACCTCACCCCCAACACGGTGGTGCTGATGTCTGCCTTCGTGGCCTTGTGCGAAGGCTTCCTCGGAGTCCTCCCCACCCTCGAGCTCTGGGGGGAGTTCTTCTTCTCCAAGCTCGGGACCCAGGCTGCAGGCGTGCCGGCTCAATGCGGTGCTTTCATCGCCATGCAAAGGTCGGGGGCCGACAACCCCTTCCCCTCCATCTCGCTGATAAAGTCGGTGAAGATGTGGCAGAGATCGTACTTCTACGTCAGGAGCGTCTCCACAAGGGGTTGCTGGGTCAACATGCCGGCTTTTGAAGCCGGCCCGCCGGCTAGGAGACTGCCCAACTGGTCGTACCGGGCCAAGTCGCTGACGCCTGCGGGAGTCGGCGCCATCGCGCGACTCCGAGTGCTGCCGCAGTCGGAGGGCTTGACTGGTCCAGACCTGCTGGCCGCCTTTGTGGCGCGCCGAGTTCTCCCGCTCCAAGGCCGCCCCCATATGATATGCCAAATGAGCGGGCACCGCGACCCGAGTCGGATGTGCACCAAGGACATGCCTCACGAGGAGGTGGCCTTCATGGTGAACTACCTCTCGGACAACAAGCTCTTGGAAGATTGGCGGTTCGGCAAGGAGCCGTACTCCCGCGTCAACCCCCCGCCCGTGGTGAGTTGGCTTTCCTTTCTTTCTTTGGATTGTCTTCTTTTTCGCCGAGCTTGTTTTGACCAGTCGGCTTTGGTCAGAACCCCCTCCTTCACTCGCCAGCCGGCACCTCAGGGCCGGCCCGCGAGTTCCTTGCCGACCGGGCGGAGAGCGACGTTGACGACCCCGATCTGGGGGCAGCGGCTCTGGAGGATGATGCCGAGGAAGGAGGAGGAGCAGCAGGCGACTTTAGGCCTTCGGCCACCTTCTCCGACTGGCCTGATGACGACGCCGAGGGAGAAGTCGCCCCCCGCCATCGGCCAGGAGCCAGCCAGCCTGGCGCGGGCTCTTCTGCCGCGTCGGGTGCTCCAGGCGGCGGGAAGAAGCGTAGGGCCGTGCCGACCTTGTTCGGCAGTCGGCCGAAGATACCCAAGGGTTCAGCTGCAGCGACCCGGCGGGATGAGGTGGCTGCGAAGGCCATCCGCTTCCGTAACGAAGTGAAGAAACCGCCATTGGTTTCTGCGTGAGTATTCTATCTCAATGCTTTATTCTTTCTTTGTGGCTTTGCCTGAGTCTTTTGCTTGCTTCCCTTGCTTCAGGGCTCCCCTCACTCTTGAGAGGGTCACCGCCGCCCTCATCATGGGGTCAGCAGAGACGTCCGCCACTACTCGGCGGATTGACCCAGCTGCTGACCTCCAGGAGGCGACAGAGCGGAATGCGCAGGAGAAGTGCAACGAAGAAGAGGCCGCTCGCCTGGAGAAGGCGGAGGCCGATAGGGCGGAGGCCTCCGCCAAGAAAAAACTGGCGGAGGCCGAAGCCGTCGCCGTGACGAAGCGGCAGGCTAAGGAGGCCGCACGCCGCCAATCGGCGGTGTTCGTCACCCCGTTGAACTATGCGCCGCGGCGTACCTGGCATCGTGGGCAGCCGTCCGGGTATGTTTTTTCCTTTGGTCCTTGTTTCCTTGTTCCTCTCTGTGGGGGCGTGCTAGCGCACCCACTGGGTGTAGTCCCCGAGTTTCGGGCTGGCTGCTGAGCAGGCGGCCCGGAACTCCAACTGATGAACTCTGGGTATTAACTTTTTGTCTGAAAACACTTGACGCAAGATTACCACAACCTCCGCGTCACTGCCTTCAACCGCAACGTTGAAGAGCTGGGCAAGCGGACCGCCAATTTGTCGGAGAGCCGGAGTAAGTCCTTTTCCTTCTTTGCAGGGGCGCGCTGGCGCACCCGCGGGCTATAATCCCCGAGATTCGGCCGACTGTTGAGCAGTCGGGCCGGATCTCTCCGGCGATCTTCTTTATTGATGACTTAACGCCTTCTTTCTTCCTTCTTTTCAGGAGCCAACGCTGCTCTTCAAAAGCAGCTAAGCGAAGCGAACTCCGCACTGCGCGCCAAAGGAGAGGAGTGCAGCAAGCTCGCCACAGAGCGCGACCTGCTAGCCACTCAATTGGCAGAGCAGAAGGAGCTGCTTGCGAAGACGCAGAGGGAGGCGGAAGAGACGGAAACCGCCCTCCTGGCCGAGTTCGCGAGCGAGCGCTCCTCCTGGTCTGACAAGGAGGCGATGCTGGCCTCCGGCTTCCATGAGATTGAAGACATCGTTGATGGTGAGTTTCTTTACTTTCTTTCTTCGAGTTGTCGATTATAAGTCGTGCCGACTCCTGGTTTTTGACTTGCTTCTTCGTTTCTTCCATCTTGGCAGACTTCTTTCCTGGGCACTCGCAGGCCGCCATCCAAGCCATCGAGGCTGACCGTGAAGGTCAGAGGGCGGAGGGTGCAGAGATCGCCGCCGACGCCCCCCGAACCCTTGACGAGCACATCCTGAGCATCGAGGCTCACCTTCGGGACGGCTCACCGGATGCTGCGCCGGCTTCAGCGTGTCGGTGCTCAGGCGATTGCCGCCCTGTGGCCGGACATGCAGGCTCCGCGCACCCCCAGCCTGACGGCCGACTGGCTAGCGACTAGTCGTCTTGAGGCCTGGAAGGGTTCTTCAGCCCGAGCTGGAGTGCGCTGGGCCTTGGAGTTCATCAAGGCGTGGTATCCGGGGCTGGATCTAGACCGGCTGGCCACACTTCGGTCGGAGGCCCAGCCGGAGCTGGCAGCTGCGGAAGACGCCCTTGTCAAGCATGCTGCGGCGATCGCCGAGTACACTGACACCAGCATCTTCGTCCCTGAGCGGTCTGAAGACAGCAAGGATGTACCGCCGGAGTGGTTTGCGATGAACACAGACTACGGCGAAGACTCGGCGGAGGTGATTGGCTCCAACGTCGAGGAGGAAGGCGAGGCGGAGGACGGAGGCGAGACGGAGGCGCCAGAAGACAGAGAAGACGGCCAGGCTCAGCTCAACTGCGCCTCCAGCAACGAGCCACATGCGACAGACCCGACTGCCGCCGGAGGCGATCAAGCCGAGACTAGCCAGCCGGCCACCCCGACACCTGACGCTGCCGCCTCCTCCGACCCTCTGAATCCGTCTGCTGCTTCTTAAGCTGCCGCTTTACCTTTATTTTATCTGCTTCAGTAGTCTTTGAAGAACTTGTTAATTTGCACAATTCCACCCGCGGGGTGTATTTTGAACTTCTGCTCGAAGATTCGGCCAAGGGCCTATGCTATGTAAATATATTTATCCAAGTTCTATCTTTTCTTGCTCATTGCTCTTTTGGCTTTTTTCCTTTGCCGCTTTCTCTTAGTTGCCTGCCTTGCCAATTGGACAGCCGCTCTGCGGATTGCCGCTGGATCAAATGCTTGGCTACTTTGGGAAGGCAAGTACTTAGTCATTTTTAAGAGTTTTTGAGCAAGTTGAATAGAAGGCGGCAGTCCGACTACTCGAGAGTCGGTTTGCAAGAAGGCAGGAGGCCGTCTTGAACTATGCTTTATGCTTTGAGTCCTTAGCCATTTTTCATGTGAATGCCCATTCTACCTTACTTCTGCCCACCATACAGTCGCTCTGCGAGCTGCGGCTTCTGACAGGAGACGGTTTAGGCGTTTACACACTACTTGTCCGACTGCAGGAAGCATTTCATAGTGCAAGGCGGCAAGTCCCCGGGCCGACTTGTCGAGCCCGGTGCCAAATGGCATAACAAAGAGTAACATACTTGTAGGCATAATTTTTATCATACAGACAAAAGAGGGCAGTCCCCGAGCTCGTCTCGGGGGGCCCGAAGTCTTGGTACTTTAATACAAAAGGTAGCATGGTACATACTGCATTAACTGTAAAATCTTTGGAGGAGGTTTGCATTCCATGGCCGCTCCGTCTCTTTGCCGGAGTCGTCCCTCTTGCGTGCTCGGGGCTTCTGAGCGTCAATTAGGTAGTAGGAGTCATTGCCCGGTACTTTGCTAATGATGAAAGGGCCTTCCCAAGGCACCGACAACTTGTGCTAGCCAGCTGTTCGCTGGATCAGCCGGAGCACAAGGTCGCCTTCTTGGAAAGATCTTGGCTTGACCTTCCTGTTGTGGTATCGGCGCAGGCTCTGCTGGTAGATACTGGACCGGCTGAGTGCCAACAGCCGGCCCTCTTCCAGCAGATCGACGCCGTCTTGTCGTGCTTCTTCTGCTTCCTCCTTGGTGTACATGGTGACTCGTGGGGAGTCGAACTCTATGTCCATTGGGATGACGGCTTCGGCACCGTAGACGAGGAAGAAAGGCGTGAAGCCGGTTGACTTGTTTGGAGTCATGCGCAAACTCCAGAGGACGGCTGGTAGCTCGTCGAGCCAGCAGCCAGCCGAGCGCTCCAGAGGCTCGATCAGTCGGGGTTTGATGCCGGACAGGATGAGGCCGTTTGCTCGCTCCACCTGGCCGTTTGACTATGGGTGGGCGACGGACGCTAGGTCCAATCGGATGCCCTGTGTTGCGCAAAAACGGGCCAAGGCGCCTTTGGCAAAATTTGTGCCGTTGTGGGTGATGATGCTGTGTGGTATGCCGTACCGAATTGTGATATCGGCGATGAAAGTTACGGCAGTCGGACCATTCAGCTTCTTGATTGGCTTTGCTTCTATCCACTTGGTGAACTTGTCCACTGCGACAAGTAAGTGAGTTAAGCCACCTCGTGCTGTCTTGAATGGTCCCACCATGTCTAGACCCCAAACTGCGAAAGGCCAGGAAATGGGGATGGTCTTGAGTGCAGAAGCCGGCTGGTGCGGCTTGGAGCTGAACTTCTGGCACCCTTTGCATTTTTGGACCAACTCCTTGGCCTCTTCTAGGGCAGTCAGCCAGAAGAAACTGTGTCGAAAGGCTTTGGCGACGAGTGCTCTTGAAGCCGCATGGTGGCCGCAGTCGCCTTGATGGATGTCTTTGAGAATTGCTTGGCCTTGCTCTGGCTCTACGCAGCGCAGGTAGACACCAGTCACGCTGCGCCTGACCAGCTCTCTATTGACTATGGTGTAGGCTGCCGCCCGGCATTGTACTTGCCGAGCTAAGGTCTCATCAGTCGGCAGCTCTTTGCTCACCAGGAATTTGAGGATGGGCTGGGCCCATGAGGGTGCTACTATTTCTTCAACGGCCAGAACTGCGACTTGGACGAGGGCGGTTGGGCTGGGAGGCGGCGGGTTGGAGTCAACAACCGCTTGCTGGGTCGATGAAGTCCCCAGGCCGGCTGGCGCGGCCCTTGGGTCGAGTTCTACAGTCTTCGAGTCTGCCGCCGCAGTCCCCGGGCCGGGCTCGACTGTGGCGGCTTTGGAGCTATCTGCCAAAATCCCCGTACCGACTGCCGGGGCTCTGGAGTCGGATCCGACATCTTCGGGAGGAGCTGGCACAAAAATGGAGTCTGATTATGGTGAAGGCTTGACAGACGGCTTGAGGAGTCGTTGAAGGGCGACGCTGGATGGTATTGCTTGGCAGGTAGAGCCGATTCGTGCCAAGGCATCTGCTTGGTCGTTGCCGTTTCTTGGCACATGGAGGAACTCGCACCCTTCGAAATACCCGCTGAGTTGCTGCACAAGGAAACGGTAACTCGCCATGTTTGCATCTTTCGCGTCCCAGTCACTAGATGACTGCTGGACCACTAAGTCCGAGTCGCCATAACACAAGATCCGGCGGATGCCAAGCTCTTTGGCAAGCCGGAGCCCGTGAATGAGCGCCTCGTACTCAGCGATGTTGTTGGAGGTGGCAAAATGGATTTGCAGTGCGTATTTGAGCCTGTCGCCCTTAGGAAAGGTGAGGACGACGCCGGCTCCCAAGCCGGTGCACATCTTGGAGCCGTCGAAATGCATCAGCCAATGGATGGAGTCAGGTGCTGGAGGTAGGTATTGGGTCTCGGCCCAGTCGACGAGGAAGTCGGCCAGTGCTTGTGACTTAATAGCGGTGCGGGCCTGGTAGTGGATGGGGTAAGGAGCCAGCTCTATGGCCCACTTGGCCACTCGGCCAGAGGCATCTCGGCTACCAATGATCTCGACAAGTGGGGCCGTGCAGACCACCGTGATTGGATGCTCTTGAAAGTAAGGCTTCAATTTCTTGGCAGTAAAGTGTACGCCATAGCACATCTTCTGGTAGTGGGGGTAGTTCTTCTTGGAGGTCGACAGCTCTTCGCTCAGGTAATATACCGGTCTCTGGATAGGTAGTGCCTTGCCTTCCTCCTTGTGTTCTACTACAATGACCGTGCTGACCACCCAGCTGGTGGCGGCGATGTATAGGAGCATAGGTTCCTTGGGAGTCAGAGCCGCCAGGACGGGTGGAGTAGTCAGCATCTTCTTCAACTGGAAAAAAGCTTCGTCTGCCTTATGGTTCCACTCAAAAAAGTTGTCTTCTTCATGAGTTGGTATAAGGGGAGGGCTTTCTTGCACAGCCGACTGATGAATCGGCTAATGGACGCCAAGCAGCCGGTGAACTTTTGCACATCCAGTAGTCGGCTGGGTACCTCCATTCTCTCAATGGCCTTGATCTTTACTGGGTTGCATTCTATGTCGCATTCAGAGACCAGGAATCCAAGGAGCTCGTCGGCTGGTACTCCGAAGACACACTTCTCGGGATTGAGCTTGATCTGGAATCGGCGCAGGTTCTCAAAGGTCTCCTTGAGGTCTTCCAGCAGTGTTCCATGCTTTTCCATCTTCACCACCACGTCATCCACGTAGACGTGGGCATTTCTGCCGAGCTGCTTGAGAAGGCACTTCTGCATGCAACGCTAAAAGGTGGCGCCAGCATTCCTTAAGCCGAACGTCATGGTGAGGTAGCAGAAGGCTCCAAACGGCGTGATGAAGGCGGTCTTCAGTCTGTCAGCCGGGTTCAGCTTGATCTGGTGATATCCTAAGTATGCATCAAAAAAACTTAACAGCTCGCATCCGGCTATGGAGTCTATCACCTGATCGGTTCTTGGTAGAGCAAATGGGTCCTTTGGGCAGGCCTTGTTGAGGCTCGTGTAATCAATACACATTCGCCACTGCTTATTCTTCTTCAGTACCAGGACCGGATTTGCTAGCCATTCTGGAAAGAATACTTCCATAATGAAGCCGGCTTCTAGGAGTCGGGCTATCTCTTCTCCGACAACTCTTCTCTTCTCTTCTGATAGGCGGCACAGGGGCTGCCTGACCGGCTTTGCATCAGATCGGACATGTAACTTGTGCTCGGCGAATTCCGTCGGTACACCTGGCATGTCTTTGGGGGACCATGCGAAGATGTCCCGATTCTCACGGAGGAAATCGACGAGCTCGCCTTCCTATTTGCTGTCGAGGTTTGCACCTACGACGGCGTACCTCTCTGGGTGCTCCGGATCCAAGGGTATCTTCTTTGTCTCTTTGGCCGGCTTGAATGAACCCTCAGCCTCCGACTCCTTTGGGTTGGGCGATACCTCAGGCTGCTTGCCGGCCATCGCCACAACTCACTCAAGGAGCCGCTTCTTGGCCGCGATTACCAGGGACTTGGCCAGCCGACTGCTCTCAGCCGCATAGGCAGACGACTTCCGGTAGTCACCGGCTACAGTTAGAATTCCCCTGGAACTGGGCATCTTCATCTTGAGGTAGGCGTAGTGGGGGACCGCCATGAACTTGGCCAAGGCGGGTCGGCCGAGTAGCGCCTGGTATGGGCTCTCGAGGTTCACCATCTCAAACCAAACAGACTCTCGGTGGAAGTGATCTTTGTCTCCAAAGAGGACGTCCATCGGGATCTTGCCGATTGGTGAGCAGGAAAGCCCAAGAACAATGCCGTGGAACACAGTTCGGCTATTCTGAAGCTGTCTTTGCTTGATTCCTAACTTCTCCATGGTGTCCTTGTACAGGATATTGATGTTGCTGCCTCTGTCTATCAGAACTCGCGAGAGACGCGCGGCTCGTCTATCCATAGCAAAGGTGGCGTCCAAGACCAAGGCATAGGAGCCCGGACTCGGCATCACCTCTGGGTGGTCAGCCCTGCTCCAGCTGATGGGCTTCTCGGACCAGTGCATGAACTCAGGCGTCTCTGATGCTACCGCATTCACCTCTTGTCGCTGCAGCCGCCTGCTGCGTCGATCATCAGCCATACTGGTAAACACCATGTAGGCTCCGTGTTCTTCAGGGTACTCGTCTTGTACTGCGCCGACTGGCCTGGCAACCGGCTGCTAGGGCGGAGGCGGCTGCCCAGCAGGCGTGGGAGGCAGGAGGCCGTCTCCCTTGGCGATCCTGGTGAGCCAGTGGCACTTTCAGGTGGTGTGATTCGATGTCTTCGCACCGCTATGGAACTTGCAAGGTCCATCCAAGGTCTGCTCGTAGGAGAAGGCCGGCAACCAGTTTGGCTTGCCGCCTTTCTGTCGCTTGGGTGGAGGCTGCCCATCCGGCTGCTGGGCTTCAACGGTCGCGACCTGCCGGCTGCTGGAAGCCGGCTGCGGGGCCTTGCGCTTGTGGTCGCCCTGTTGTTGTCGCCGGCTGGCATCTCCCGCCGAAGTTCTTGGAGCTTGACGGGCCACTTTGCCAGTCGTGCTGATTTGAATCTCCGCCTTCATGGAGGAGTCAGCCGTGGCGTACTTGTCCGCTACGATCAGCAGCTCGTCGAGGGTTTCTGGCTCGTCGCAGAGGAGCTTGTGCTTGAGGAGGGTGCCTTCTCTGCACCCGGCTGTGAAGTACTCAATGGCCTGCACCTCATGCACGCCCTCGCATGAGTTCCAAAGGTCGGACCAATGCGTGAGATAACCGCGAGTCGACTCATCGGGGCCTTGCACGCACAAGCAGAGCTGACGAGGCTTGGGAGGACACTTGTACGTGCTAGTGAAGTTGCGGACGAACGCTTCGGTGAAGTCGACCCAGCTGTTGATGCTGCAGGGCTTCAGGCTGTTCAGCCATGTCCGGGCCGTGCCCTGGAGCATGAGCGGAATGTACTTTACGACGACACGCTTGTTGCCATTTGCTATACTGACAGCCGTCGAGTAGTCGACTAGCCAGTCTTCCGGCTTCATGGAGGCGGTATACTTGGGCGTGTCTCTTGGGAGCATGAACCCTCTGGGAAAGGGCTCGTCTCGAATGCGAGGCCCGAAACAAGGCGGACCCAGCTCGTCTTCTTCTTCCAGCGCTAGGGATCGGTGAAGTCGGTCGATCCGGTGGCGGGCGTCATTTTCTCCGACTCCCTCTCGGCGGCCAAGGCGGTCGCTGAGAGTCGAATGGTCAATAGGCGGTGGGGAGACTCGCCTCTCCTGGCGAGGAGGGGGAGGCGGACAGTTGTCCCGTCGTTCCACTGCTCTCGGGCGGCCGTCTAGGTCGCGCTCCATGGTAATGTGAGTCCGACTATGGCTGACAGCTGGATCCTTGTCTCTTCTTCCTCGGGCGCCGCCAGTCGGCGTCCGAGACGTCGCGCCTTGATCTCGGTGAAGGTCGTTGTTTTGCCGCTGCAGTGCCTCTGTGCGGTAGACGACCTCGTTCTGCGCGACGGCCGCGTCGAGGAGCCGCTGGACTCGCTCCATCATGAGGCGGCGTTCTTCGCCCTTGAAATTGTCCAGCTCGTCCGCCGCTTCTTGGGCGGCTCGGATGTTCTCCGCTGGTGTAGCGTACACAGGGCGGCTTGCCCCAAACACATTGGCGATGGCTACGCCACACTGCTGGACCGCACCAAGGTGGCTGGGCCCCGCCGGGGCCGGCGAGCCACCGACGGCGCGATCCATCTCCCGCTGGTAGGCTTCCGACAAGCGTCTCATGCTGGCCAGCTTCTTCACGCCTTCAACGAGCTGAAGGCGGCGCGCCTCCAACGTCTCTGCGTCAGCGTCTTCCGGAATGGGCGCAGTTAGGTCTTGTAGCACCGCGCTGAGTGAGTCGTGCGCTCCTCCGCCGGGGGGCTCGTCATGACCAATGACGAGCACCTCGGTGACGGTGCTTCCGTCGCTCTCCGCGCGAGGGAGAGGTTTGTCGTAAACCACCACATTGGTGGGGAACGCGTCGAGCGACGTGGTGTCGGAGTCGACCAGCATCGGGTCGGTGGAGCCTACAGACTCCAAGTCTACGGCAGGCTCGCCGGAAACGTGGAGTTGATTGAGGAGGCCCACGAGGAGGCTCTCAGAGCCGCCCGTGCCTGCGTTGGATGCAGGTTCATCCGAGAGGCGAACCTCGCCAACAAGTTCGGCCAGGCAGCTGGCCACGCAAGCGATCTCAACGCCGCGCAGTGCGTCGGCGCAAACCCCGTCTGGCGTGCTTGGCTGGCTGCGCTTGCTAGGGAGGAAAAGGGTTCCCATCTAGAGCAGGTCTCCGGACGGTGGTGCACCATGCCCCACGGTGGGCGCCAAATGTCAGGGGTTAGGTGCAACATATGCCAAAGGATGGCTTATCATGGTGAGGGCGAGTAGAACGTCGCCGGTGCCTGGAAACGGGATGAGGCGAAGACATGCACGCCGGCGAATCTTACCCAGCTTCAGGGCTCTCCGGGGAGATAATACCCCTACTGCTGCTCTGCCGGGTCTCCGCATGATCACTATGGCAAAGTGTCTACACGGATGCTCCTTGAGCTGTTTCTGGAGGCAGGAGAGGGCATGGCTAGCTCTCTCCCTTCTATATGATCTGGTCTAGAGCTAATGGGTTCCAACCCTTTGCAAGGGTGCCCTGGGGGGTTTATATAGGCCTACCCCCCGGGGGTACAATGGTAATCCGGTTGGACGCGGGCCCAGCTGTCAGCGCCTCTGGCCTCCGTCTTCCCCGCCGACCGCTGGGGCCCGCCGACTGGTGGGCCCCGCCGACTAGCCTGGTACGGATCCGACAGGCCGCGTCCGCCGCGGGCAGGTCTTGCCGGCTGCTGATTACTGTAGCCGTGCTTCTGATGACGCGGGCTTGATCATAGGGTCGTGGCAACAGCCCCGCCGCCTGGCGAGCGATCACTATTGCCACTCTCCATCACATCTTGATTAATGGCGTGTGGGTCCCGGGGGAGGGCTCGGCCGACTCCCCGGGGCCAACTCCCGACGGGTCCGACTGGTGGTCCTCTTGCCATTTCCTGGGGTCTCACTGACTGGTGGGACTGTCGGATTTCGGGTTCCGGCAGGCCCTTGAGGTTCGAACACTGGGGTGCGCGCGGAGATTTCGCCTCCTACCTACCTGCACCTCTCCGCCCCGCTAAGGTCTAAGCTATGGAAAGAATAACACGAGGGACATGAGGTTTATACTGGTTCGGGCCACCGTTGTGGTGTAATACCCTACTCCAGTGTGTGGTGTGGTGGATTGCCTCTTGGGCTGATGATGATGAACAATACAAGGAAGAACAGCCTCGCGAGGGTCTGTTCTTGGCTGGGGGGATGAACTGCTGGGAGGAGTTCAGTCACCCTTCTCTCTCTCTCTCTGATCCCTTGATCCTTCGATTGATCGATTGATTGATCCCCCCCTCTCCTTGGGTGGCTGGTCCTATTTATAGAGGCCCTGGTCCTCTTCCCAAATATCGAGCGGGAAGGGAGCCAACAATGGCGAGCTAATTTGAAAGGGGACAGCTAGTACCAGCTATCCTGACAAAAGTAGTCTTTGCCTGCACAAAGCTCTGGTGATGACGTCGTCTTGGGCTCCACGATGACCTCCATCTTGCAGTCCTCCTGGTCCTGGTCTTGTTGCACCGAAATGGCAACCTTTGCCTAATGCATCGGTACTCCGCGGCTGCGTTTGCCCCCTTTGCACCAAAGAGGAAAGGAGGACACTGCGCGGGCTGGCACCCGCCTGGCGCCCTTGGTCGTCATGGCTTGTATCACGGGCACCTCGTGAGGTACCCCGCCTTGGTCTCTCCGCCTCCTCGCGAGCCAGCCTGACGAGGCCGTGCCTAAGGAAGCTTCGCGTCGTCCGCCCCGCGAGGCTTGGCCCCTCGCGAGGGTCTTGGGTTTGTGTTGGTGAAGATAGGCTGTGCTGGGCCCCCCTTTGAGCCACACCGCAAGCAGCAGGCAGGCAAGTCTGGGGACCCCCGTTCCCAGAACGTCGAGAGTAGCCCCCGGGCCCAAGGCGCGCCCGGACTTGGCCGTGCAGGGAGGCGGAAGGGCAAGAGCGAAGCACCGTGGGCCCTAACAGCCTGCGGCCTTGGGCGCCGCGTGGCGGTTGATTGGACGTGGGCGCCTTAGCAACCGCGCAAGTTGATAAAGGAGCGACATCCACCTAGGCTTTGCTTCCTGCTTTCCCCGGTTGCTGCTCAGATCCCCTTTCTTGCGCCTCTCCTTCCTTCCTCCAAAATTTCCAGATCTACTCTGACCGTGTGACCTAGGAAGCCATGGCGCCTCGTCAGCCCCCGGCCGTAGCTTGGTACTCGTCTGTCCTCGACCCGCCGAACGTGTCGGAGGCGAGCCTCGCCCGGTTGCGCTGTATGGCGACGGCGCGGGGCATCAACGGGGCGTAGGTGTTCAAACCCGGCTCCACCACCCCTGAGGGTCAAGGGAGCACCTTCTATCCGTTCTTCGTAAGTGCCATTGCTGCTGGCTTGGTGCCTCCCTTCTCCGAGTTCTTCTTCTCTGTCCTCCGCCATTATAAGCTACAGGCTCTGCATCTCCACCCCAACTCCGTCCTTCTCCTAGCAATCTTCGCCTATTACTGCGAGGCTCGCGTAGGGGTGCAGCCCTCAGTGGCCTTGCGGCGCCATTACTTCTACCTCCGGACCTCTCGCGGTACTGCTTCCGCGTGCGCGAGCTTCGTCACGTAGGGTGGCGCCATTGCCATTTCGAACCCCGGGAAAAGGATTGAGGGCTTCAGGAGCAAGTGGGTCTTGGTGGATGCTGGGCGCATCCACCCTCGGCTGATCTTGCCCACGGAGCAGCCCACGAGCTCCAGCTATTGGGGTCGAGCGGAGCTCGCGGACCCCCGCGCGAAGCTGGTGTTGGAGAAGATGGACGGGGATCTGAGGCCGGCCAACATGGCGGCGGCGAAGCTGACCGGCGCGTCGCTGCTGAGGGAATTCCTGGAGCACCAGCTGGCTCCGCTGCGGCAGTACTCACTTCCGATGTTGCCCTTGGCCTTGGCCCCACGGCCGAGGCTGAGGCGCGTATCCTGTCTTCTGCAGCACTGACGCGGGTCCTCACCCACATCTACCTTCGCGATCCCGGCGTCGACCTCGACAGCCTGCTAGAGCCAGTAAGCGGCGAGCGTGCCGCTGCTGCTGCCGAGGTCGTGAAGGGTCGCGCGGAGGCTCTGCTGGGGAAGTTCTGGGCCTTCAGCACCAAGCTGAAGCAAGGCGCTGCCGACCCCACTACTCCATGAGGCGAACCCACTCCGTGCTGCTCCACCGCCGACAAGTGACTCCGTCGTGGCTCCTGTCCTGCTTTTAATTCCTGCACATGTATCATGCCTCGGGGAGGCGTTTAAACTTGCATTTGGCATTGAGATAACAGTGTGGACTGTAATATTTGCATTTGAATTCCTTGAAATTGGTGCTTTTCCTTCCTACTTGCTTATGTTCTAGGCCGGCAAAGCCCGGCCCGCGCATGCCTCACCCAGCGTTGGTCCCGACCGGAAACCAGGACGGGGCCAAGGAGTGAGGGGCCACGTGACAAGTTAGGCTCCTGAGTCGCGATGCTCAGGAGTCCCCCTTGGCGCACGAACAGCAAGTAGGGAGGTGTGATGTGGGTGGATCTACCGTTCTACGTCTGCAGAGCCCGGCCGCGCGCATGCCTCACCCAGCGTTGGTCCCGAACGGAAACCAGGACGGGGCCACGGAGTGAGGGGCTACGTGACCAGTTAGGCTCCTGAGTCGCGATGCTCAGGAGTCCCCCTTGATGCTCAAATGGCCTTCGTACCTTGGCTCTGCTCGGGGAGAGACGCGCGACGAACCAGGCCTGGGGGGACCTGGCTGGGCGGCGTGCGTCTGGATGTGACCCAGGCGCAGCCCCCATGCCCAGCCCCCTCGCGCGGCACTCCCGAGGGAAGGCATTATGATGAGGCTAGACACTGAGCTCTGGGCTCCCTGAGGTTGATGCGGCCCGGGGGCCACCCTTAGTTGTTTATCACCAGCGCGGAGCATAGCGCTTCCATATGTGTACGGGCATAGCCGCTCCTCGGCAGTGTCGTCATCCAGCATGGAGCATGGTGCTTCCACTGGTACGTGGGAGGGGGCCCCCTCTGGGAGGAGCCCCCGGGGCGTGTACAGCCCCGCCCTGACACGTGGCTGGCATGGTAGGGCCTGGCGAGGTGTATCTGGGCACCCATGAGCCAGCGCGGGACTCACGGGGCCCTACCTCTAGGCGGGTTGCGCCTAGCACTGGGCCTTATCTTGTGATGTGTCCCTGCAAATTTGGCTAGATGTCGGCACTCTAAGTCCTTGGGTCCCGGCCCTCGAGCTGGTCTCAGCCATCGCTAGTATGCCAGGTCGCGATGCCATGGACAAGGCCAGAGGGTGAGGGCTGGAGAGCCAGTAAGAGCCCTGAGTCGCGATGCTCAGGTACCCCCCCCTTTAACGTGCAAGTGGTCGGCATGGAGAAGAAGAGGTGTCATGGACCGGCATCAAATAATCAAGCATGGTGGGTCTAACGCATAACCGGAAATAAACACAAATGGGATACATGCCGCTGGGCCTGGCCTGCGCGGCCTGGGAATGATGCAGCCCTGGGGGGCGCTCCCAGCTGGAAATGAAACTCGAAAGATGTCACCTGATGGCGTTGAGGATGAAGGAGCGTTGGTGTAGCAGACTCGGTGGGCTGCGGGAGCCGATCCTCACGAGCCCCCAGGCCCAGGGGCCTCGGGACGCTCCGGAGGCGCTGGCGGCTCCTCACGGACCATCTCCATCCCCGCCAGGGCTGCGGAACGCCTGGCCTCTCGTGCCTCCGTGACGCCCCTCGTGAGGCGCTGGTACGTGGTAGCCGCGTTCGGCAAGCCGTAAGGCATGCGAACATAGCTGTGGGGTAGGACTCCGCAGCGCCCCACTCGTGAGGGCCAGAGGCGCTCCAGAGAGGCGACTCGGTTGAGCCCTGGTATGTCGATGCAAACGCGCAGCCCACCATCCTTGCCTGGATGGGGAGCCACTGCTGGTAGGCGGCGGCTGCCTTTCATGACTCTTGACTCCTGTAGCTCCTGAATGGCCTTGCAGACAAACTCCTGAGGGTCTGGATCTCCTTGCCTTGCTCCTTCTTGAGGGAAACGTGCTTCGAAACACGCCTCCATGTGGTGCCCAAGCGCCTCCCTCGTGACCCTAGCTAGGTCGGTGGCCCTCCAGGGGAGAGCCCCTGAGCCCTGCCTGAGGAGGGCGCTAGGCGTGCTTTCCTATGCGATGGAAGGAGGTTCCCCCTGGGCAGGCGCGGGCCCAGAGGGGCCTGCCTCCTGAGTGGTCGGGTCAGATGATGTCTTCTTCTTCTTAGGGGCGGTCTCGGGAGGCCTCCTGCTTCCGCGATCCGGGTCATCCAGTGACGCGGCCTGAAAGGCTCGTTCCATGGAACACACCGCGTCCTTCTCTTCACAGGGCACCGTGATGACTTTGCCGCTTCCTGGCATCTGGAGGACGTTGTAGCCGTGGTGAGTTACGGCCATGAACTTGGCCAGTGCTGGGTACCCAAGGATGGCGTTGTACGGCAGGCGAATGTGAGCGACGTCGAAGTCGATGAGCTCGGTGTGGTAGTTGTCGCGTGCCCCGAAGGTGACAGGGAGGCGGACCTGCCCAATCAGGACCGTGGAGCCGTCGGTGATACCGGAGAAATGCTTGGTTGGCTGAAGCTAGCTGTAGGGCACTTGGAGATTGTTGAATGTTTCCACGGACAGGACGTTGAGCCCTGCCCCGCCATCGATGAGGGTCTTGGTGACCACCATGTTGCTGACGATTGGGGAACAAAGCATCGGGAGGACTCTGGCTATAGCCGCACACTTGAGCTGATCTGCTGAGCTGAACGTGATGGCGCACGCCGACCACCTGAGAGGGCGCGTGGCTTTGAGCCTGGGGAGGACCGCGTTCACTTCGGGGCGAACTGCTTGAAGATGCGCTGAGAGGCTGGGGCTTGTGCCCCGCCCAGGATGCATGCGATCGTGCGCGGCTCCTGGAAGCTCCCAACCCCCTCGTCCTGGTGACGGTCCACGTTTCTCCTTGGCTGTGGCGGCAGCGGTGGGAGGCCTGCGTTGCCTTGCGGGCGATCCTCGCGAGGCTGATCCCTCCAGTCTCCCTTGCGAGGCGGGTCTTGCCAGCGATCCTCGCGAGGCTGATCGCGCCATCCTTGGTGCGGGCCACGGTCTTCCCAGCGTCCTGCGTTCTTTCCTCCTCCTCGACCGTAGCCCCAGTCACCGCGGTCAGGGCGACGGCCGATCCTTCCTTCTCGCACGGCTCGAAGCTCTTGACATTCTTTGGTGTTGTGGGTGTGGAGGTCGTGGTACACACAGTACCGGCTGCCCTTGGAAGGTTCGGGCTGATCTCTGCCCTGCTTGGTGTCTGGTTCTGCCGCGAGCACGGCAGCCCCCTTGCGCTTCACATCCTTGGCCTTGGGCTTCTTCTCTTCTGGGTCTGCGGCAGGCAGCTCGAGGAGGGAGAGATGCCCTTCCTCGGCCCTGGCACACTTGGTTGCCAGGTTGAACAGCTCCAAGGAAGTGCACAGGTCTTCATGCATCGCCAGCTCCTCCTTCATCTTGACGTCGCGCACGCCGTCGGGGAAGGCTGAGATGATGGCCTCCTCAGTCACCTTGGGAATCTTGAGGCATGCGTTGTTGAAGCGCTGGATGTACTTCTGCAGGGTCTCCCCGGGCTGTTGCTTGATGCGGCGCATGTCGCTCACGGCGGGTGGCCGGTCGCGAGTGCCTTGGAAGTTGGCGATGAAGCGGGTGCGCATCTTGTCCCAGGAAGAGATTGTGCCTGGAGCCAGGTTCAGGAGCCAGGTGCGGGCCCCGTCCTTGAGCGCCATGGGGAACTAGTTCGTCATGACCTTCTCGTCTCCGTTGGCAGCTTCAATGCCCAGCTCGTAGAGCTGGAGGAACTCCGCAGGGTCAGCCGTGCCGTCGTAGCGAGGAGGCAGGTCTGGCTTGAACTTGCCGGGCCACGCGACGCTGCGTAGCTCGGCGGTGAAGGCGCGACAGTCTGTTGTGGCCACGGGAGGCCTTGGGTGACGGGGAGCTTGGTCTTGCATGTCCCCACGCGCTGCAGCTAGGAGCAGCGCGGGGTCTTGACGCGCGGGAGCAGGAGCATGGTCGCGACGTGCTGGAGCAGGGAGCGCCCGGGCAGCCTCTTGCGGGCGAGGGACTTCTTGACAGCTCTGCTCTTGCCGCGCTGGCACCTGACGGAGCGGGTTCCGCCCAGGGGCCACGCGCCTTGGAGCCATGGCACCTTCCTGAGGAGGAGGCGGCCGGGGCACCGCCGGAGCTTCATCGCCCGCGCGGGGCAGGGTGCGGTGCAGCGGAACGGACGGCGCAGGAGAGCCCCCTACGGCGCGGACGAGCTCGGCGATGCGGTCGAGCCATTCTTCGTAGACGTCATCGACGGGATGGTAGCGCAGGAGCTCGTTTGCCGCGATGAGTGCAGCCCGAGCCTCCATGGGCGCGCGGAGCGCGCGGGACGAAGAACCAGCTGGGGCGAGCGAGGGAGTTGCAGTGCGGCCGTCTTGCCACACGGACGGATGCTGAGACGATGCTTGCTGCTCGTCCCCCGCCGGGCCGGTGGCGGCGTTGATGGCAGGTGATGGGGAATGGCGAGGACGCCCGCCGATAGGGGCCGTCTGGGCGACGCGGGAAGCAAGAGCGGCCCGGCGCTCGGCGCGGGCCCGACAAGCGTCAGACATGGGCGTGATGGTCGGAGGAGAACGGGGTGGTGTAAGACGAATCCCGGCGCACCCCTGCCTGGCGCGCCAATGTTGGATTTCGGGTTCCGGCAGACCCTTGAGGTTCGAACACTGGGGTGCGCGCGGAGATTTCGCCTCCTACCTACCTGCACCCCTCCGCCCCGCTAAGGTCTAAGCTATGGAAAGAATAACACGAGGGACACGAGGTTTATACTGGTTCGGGCCACCGTTGTGGTGTAATACCCTACTCCAATGTGTGGTGTGGTGGATTGCCTCTTGGGCTGATGATGATGAACAATACAAGGAAGAACAGCCTCGCGAGGGTCTGTTCTTGGCTGGGGGGATGAACTGCTGGGAGGAGTTCAGTCACCCTTCTCTCTCTCTCTCTCTCTCTCTCTGATCCCTTGATCCTTCGATTGATCGATTGATTGATCGCCCCTCTCCTTGGGTGGCTGGTCCTATTTATAGAGGCCCTGGTCCTCTTCCCAAATATCGAGCGGGAAGGGAGCCAACAATGGCGGGCTAATTTGAAAGGGGACAGCTAGTACCAGCTATCCTGACAAAAGTAGTCTTCGCCTGCACAAAGCTCTGGTGATGACATTGTCTTGGGCTCCACGATGACCTCCGTCTTGCAGTCCTCCTAGTCCTGGTCTTGTTGCACCAAAATGGCAACCTTTGCCTGATGCCTTGGTACTCCGCGGCTACGCTTGCCCCCTTTGCACCAAAGAGGAAAGGAGGACACTGCGCGGGCTGGCACCCGCCTGGCGCCCTTGGTCGTCATGGCTTGCGTCACGGGCACCTCATGAGGTACCCCGCCTTGGTCTCTCCGCCTCCTCGCGAGCCAGCCTGAAGAGGCCGTGCCTGAGGAAGCTCCGCGTCATCCGCCCTGCGAGGTTGGCCCCTCGCGAGGGTCTTGGGTTTGTGTTGGTGAAGATGGGTCGCGCTGGGCCCCCCTTTGAGCCACGCCGCAGGCCGCAGGCAGGCAAGTCTGGGGACCCTCGTTCCGAGAACGCCGACAGGGACCCGCTGCCTTTGGGCCGTACAGACAAGCCGTCGTGGGTACAGGATTCGGTCCTGTGGTGCTGATGTTAGGGCTGGTATGGCAACAGTGCCACGCCGCACGGAGATCCTCCGGGGTATGGCGTGCTGTGGCCATGCCTGCCCTTGGTAAGGGGCGGGAGTGGGATCCACTGTAGCCACTCCCCTGCCCCGTCCCTCTCGATGAGGTCATGGGGTTTGTTGGAGTTGCAGGCGGACTCCCCAAAGCCGGCTTCTCTGGAAGTCGCCAGTCACGAGTCGGCTTATCCCTGCAGTCGTCCCTGGGACTCGGCCGTGAGTGGTCAGTCGGCCATCTTGCCGTCGGCTCCTTAGAGGGCGGCTCGTCGTCTTGGGTTCTTGAGGGGCGCAGCCTGCCCCGATGCTTGAAAGGTTCTGGGCCTCGGGTTGGCCTACCCGTGGCCCATTACTCCGACAGCATAAGAGTATATATAAGCGAAAGAAGTACGTCGGTGGAGCTACGAGGGGCCCATGAGGGTGGGGGCGCGCCCTCCTGCCTCGTGGCCGCCTCGTTGCGTCTCTCACTTCCACTCCAAGTCTCCTGGATTGCGTTTGTTCCAAGAAAGATCCTCGCAAAGGTTTCATTCCGTTTGGATTCCGTTTGATATTCCTTTTCCGCAAAACACTGAAATAGGCAAAAAAACAGAAACTGGCGCTGGGCCTCCGGTTAATAGGTTAGTCCCAAAAATAATATAAAGAGCATATTAAATCCCATTAAACATCCAAAACAGATAATATAATAGCATGGAACAATGAAAAATATAGATAAGTTAGAGACGTATCAGCATCCCCAAGCTTAATTCCTGCTCGTCCTCGAGTAGGTACATGATAAAAACAGAATTTTTGATGTGGAATGCTTCCTAACATAATTTTCAATGTAATTTTCTTTATTGTGGCATGAATATTCACATCCAAAAGATTCAAGATAAAAGTTTAATATTGACATAAAAATAATAATACTTCAAGCATACTAACCAAGCAATCATGTCTTCTCAAAATAACATAGCCAAAGAAAGCTCATCCCTACAAAATCATATAGTTTGGCCATGCTTCATTTTCACCACACAAAATGCTCCCATCATGCACAACCCCGATGAAAAGCCAAGCAATTGTTTCATACTTTAGTATTCTCAAACTTTTTCAACTTTCACGCAATACATGAGCGTGATCCATGGATATAGCACTATAGGTGGAACAGAATATGATGATGGAGGTTGTGTGGAGAAGACAAAAAAGGGAGGTAGTCTCACATCGACATGGCTAATCAATGGGCTATGGAGATGCCCATCAATTGATGTCAATGCGAGGAGTAAGGATTGCCATGCAACGGATGCACTAGAGCTATAAATGTATGAAAGCTAAACAAAAGAAACTAAGTGGGTGTGAATCCAACTTGCTTGCTCACGAAAACCTAGGGCATTTTGGGGAAGCCCATTGTTGGAATATACAAGCCAAGTTCTACAATGAAAATTCCCACTAGTATATGAAAGTGACAAAATAAGAGACTCTCTATCATGAAGATCATGGTGCTACTTTGAAGCACAAGTGTGGAAAAAGGATAGTAACATTGTCCTTTCTCCCTTTTTCTCTCATTTTTTCTTTTTTGGGCCTTCTCTTTTTTTATTCGGCCTTTCTCTTTTTTTCTTGTTTTTTCCTCACACGGGACAATGCTCTAATAATGATGATCATCACACTTCTATTTATTTACAACTCAAAATTACAACTCGATACTAGAACAAAATATGACTCTATATGAATGCCTCCGGTGGTGTACCGGGATGTGTAATGATTCAAGAGTGACATGTATAAAAAATTATGAGCGGTGGCTTTGCCACAAATACAATGTCACCTACATGATCATGCAAGGCAATATGACAATGATGAAGCGTGTCATAATAAACGGAATGGTGGAAAGTTGCATGGCAATATATCTCAGAATGGCTATGGAAATGCCATAATAGGTAGGTATGGTGGCTGCTTTGAGGAAGATATAAGGATGCTTATGTGTGATAGAGCGTATCATATCATGGGGTTTGGATGCATCGGCGAAGTTTGCACCAACTCTCGAGGTGAGAAAGGGCAATGCACGGTACCGAAGAGGCTAGCAATGATGGAAGGGTGAGAGTGCGTATAATCCATGGACTCAACATTAGTCATAAAGAACTCACATACTTATTGCAAAAATCTACAAGTAATCAAAACCAAGCACTACGCGCATGCTCCTAGGGGGATAGATTGGTAGGAAAAGACCACCGCTCGTCCCCGACCGCCACTCATAAGGAGGACAATCAAAGAAACACCTCATGCTTCAAATTTGTTACACAACGGTAACCATACGTGCATGCTACGGGACTTGCAAACCTCAACACAAGTATTTCTCAAATTTACAAATACTCAACTAGCATGACTCTAATATTGCCATATTCATACCTCAAAACAATCATCAAGTATCAAACTTCTCATAGTATTCAATGCACTCTATATGAAAGTTTTTATTATACCCATCTTGGATGCCGATCATATTAGGACTAATTTCATTAGCAAAGAAAATTACCATGCTATTCTAAATGACTCTCAAAATAATATAAGTGAAGCATGGGAGATCAATAATTTCTATAAAATAAAACCACCACCGTGCTCTAAAAAGATATAAGTGAAGCACTAGAGCAAAATTATCTAGCTCAAAAGATATAAATGAAGCACATAGAGTATTCTAATAAACTCCGATTCATGTGTGTCTCTCACAAAAGGTGTGTACAGCAAGGATGATTGTGGTAAACTAAAAAGCGAAGACTCAAATCATACAAGACGCTCCAAGCAAAACATATATCATGTGGTGAATAAAAATATAGCCTCAAGTAAAGTTACCGATAGATGAAGACGAAAGAGTGGATACCTTCCAGGGCATCCCCAAGCTTAGGATTTTGGTTGTCCTTGAATTTTACCTTGGGGTGCCTTGGGAATCCCCAAGCTTAGGCTCTTGCCACTCCTTGTTCAAAAATCCATCATATCTTTACCCAAAAACTTGAAAACTTCACAACACAAAACTCAACAGAAAATCTTATGAGCTCCGTTAGTATAAGAAAACAAACCACCACTTTAAGTTACTGTAATGAACTCATTATTTATTTATATTGGTCTTAAACCTACTGTATTCCAACTTCTCTATGGTTCATATCCCCTGATACTAGCCATAGATTCATCAAAATAAGCAAACAACACACGAAAAACAGAATCTGTCAAAAAACAGAACAGTCTGTAGTAATCTGGAGGTTTCGAATACTTCTGTAACTCCAATTTTTTTAGAAAAATTAGGAAGACCTAAATAATTTGTATATTGATCTACTGCAGTTGGAATTGGTATTTTATCGCTCTCTAGTAAAAATGAAAATTATTCTCGTCAGTGCACACTTTCTGTTTTTATCAGCAAGATCAAACAACAATCACCCAAGAAGATCCTAAAGGCTTTACTTGGCACAAACACTAATTAAAACATAAAAACACAATCATAACATAGGCTAGATAATTTAGTTATTACTAAACAGGAACAAAAATCAAGGAACAAAAATAAAATTGGGTTGCCTCCCAACAAGCGTTATCGTTTAACGCCCCTAGCTAGGCATAAAAGCAAGAATAGATCTAAGTATTGTCATCTTCTGTATGCAATTCTTCAATTGAACACTTATAACCCTTAAGAGGTTCTTTGTTTTTCCTAATGATCAAACTCCTAGGTAGGAAATCAAGAAATTCATTTGTAGCAAAAGGTTGCTTAATGATATCTAAAAAGTTGGGGTGAACACTTATTGATTTGAGATCTTCATTTTTCTTACTAGAAGATTCATCCTTATTTTTAGGAACATAGATAAATTTGGCAACTTTGGTAGGAGGAAGATTTGAGGTGTTTTTAACGGCAGAGAAAGCGGACCCCAAGTTGGTAATAATATCTTCGAGTTTATCAATTCTAGTGGAATCTTGATCTATCTTTTCATTGACTATGGGTTCCTTTTCCTTAAGTTTTTCAGAGTAACTCCTACCTTAGATCCATATTGGGTAATTTGTTTGTGTATCTTTTTATCCAAATTTTCAATTAACTCTACAGTGGCAATTTTATTTTCAATAATATCAAGCCTTTGCATCACATGTTCCAAGGTTAAAATAGTTCCATTGACCAAAAGAGGTCGTGGTCCTAACAAATCTATCATAGCATTATAAGAATCAAAAGTATGGCTACCCAAGAAATTCCCTCCAGTAATGGTGTCAAGAACATATCTATACCAAGGACTGATGCCTACGTAAAAATTGCAAAGAACGGAAGTAGATTGCTTTTTAGTAGAGCTATTTTGAGCATTGCAAATTCTATACCAAGCATCTTTAGGTTTTCTCCCTCCCTTTGTTTAAAATTAAGAACTTCATTATCGGGAGTGTTAACAATGATAGGAGAACTATCCATGAGGGCAAATAAACGATCTAACACACAAGCACACAAGAAGCAAACGAAAAGAGGCGAACGGAAAAGGGGTGAATAAAATGGCAAAGGTGAAGTGGGGGAGAGGAAAACGAGAGGCAAATGACAAATAATGTAATGCGAGGGAGAAGAGTTTGTGATGGGTACTTGGTATGTCTTGACTTGAGCGTAGATCTCCCTAGAAACGGTGCCAGAAATCCTTCTTGCTAACTCTTGAGCCTGCGTTGGTTTTCCCTTGAAGAGGAAAGGGTGATGCAGCAAAGTAGCATAAGTATTTCCCTCAGTTTTTGAGAACCAAGGTATCAATCAAGTAGGAGATTACACGTAAGTCGCCTAGTACCTGCACAAACAATCTAGAACATTGCAACCAACACAGTAAAAGGGGTTGTCAATCCCTTCACGGCCACTTGCAAAAGTGAGATCTGATAAAGATAATAAGATAAATATTTTTGGTATTTTTGTTTTGTAGATTGAAAAGTAAAGATTGCAAAATAGTAAACGAGATGCGATAATAAAAAGAGATGCAATATAATAAGAAAGAGACCCGGGGGCCATAGGTTTCACTACTGGCTTCTCTCATGATAGCATGTATTATGGTGGGTGAACAAATTACTGTTGAGCAATTGATAGAAGAGCGCATAGTTATGAGAATATCTAAGCAATGATTATTAAATATAAGCATCACGTCCGTGTTAAGTAGACCGAAACGATTCTGCATCTACTACTATCACTCCACACATCGACCGCTATCCAGCATGCATCTAGAGTATTAAGTTCGTAATAACAAAGTAACGCATTAGGCAAGTTGCCATGATGTAGAGGGATAAACTCAAGAAATATGGTATAAACCCCATATTTTTATACTCGATGGCAACAATACAATACGTGCCTTGCTGCCCCTACTATCACTGGGAAAGGACACTGCAAGACTGAACCCAGAGCTAAGCACTTCTCCCATTGCAAGAAAAATCAGTCTAGTAGGCCAAACTAAACCGGTAATTCGAAGAGACTTGCAAATATATCAAATCATGCATATAAGAATTCAGAGAAGAACCAAATATTGTTCATAGATAAACTTGATCATAAATCCACAATTCATCCGATCTCGGCAAACACACCGCAAAAGAATATTACATCGAATAGATCTCCAAGAACATCAAGGAGAACTTTGTATTGAGAACCAAAGAGAGAGAAGAAGCCATCTAGCTAATAACTATGGACCTGAAGGTCTGTGGTAAACTACTCACACCTCATCGGAGAGGCTATGGTGTTGATGTAGAAGCCCTCCGTGATAGATTCCCCCTCCGGCAGATCGCCGGAAAACGCCCCAGATGGGATCTCACGAGTACAGAAGGTTGCGGCGGCGGAAAAGTGGTTTCGTGGCTCTCCTGGCTGTTTTAGGGTATAAGAGTATATATAGGCAAAAGAAGTACGTCGGTGGAGCTACGAGGGGCCCACGAGGGTGGCGGGCGCGCCCTCCTGCCTTGTGGCCACCTTGTTGCGTCTCTGACTTCCACTCCAAGTCTCCTGGATTGCGTTTGTTCCAAGAAAGATCCTCGCGAAGGTTTCATTCCGTTTGATATACCTTTTCTGTGAAACATTGAAATGGGCAAACAACAGAAACTGGCACTGGGCCTCCGGTTAATAGGTTAGTCCCAAAAATAATATAAAAGAGCATATTAAAGCCCATTAAACATCCAAAACAGATAATATAATAGCATGGAACAATAAAAAATTATAGATACATTAGAGACGTATCAGCATCTCTAAGCTTAATTCCTGCTCGTCCCCGAGTATGTAAATGATAAAAACAGAATTTGTGATGTGGAATGCTTCCTAACATAAATTTCAATGTAATTTTCTTTATTGTGGCATGAATATTCAGATCCAAAAGATTCAGGATAAAAGTTTGGCAGGCGTCATCTAAGAAACTCAGGGCGGCCTGGGTATGAAGATCGATGGTTAAGCTGCACGGGCAAACCGACAGATATTGACAATGGAGGCCTTGCAGCGGCGGCGGCGGGGACCTTGCTAGGGTTTCAAGCAAGGGAGGGTGTGTGTGTATGTGTGTGTGTTGTGTGTGTGGAGGGGGGCGGGGTGTTTGAGGAAATGACGCAGGTACTGAAAATTTTACTACGCGGGAGTCAAACGCGGGAGTGAAATGTCGGGCTATTGAAAATTTTGATGATAGTGCATCGCACACGGTCCGAAGATAACAACCGTGTGTTATGAAACAGAAAAACCCTCGACGCAGGCAGATATTTTCTAGGGATGCAGGCGGAATTGGGAATAAGAAACATCACACATGATCCGAAGATAACAACCGTGTGTTATAAAACAGAAAAAACCCCGGGGTGAGTAGATATTTTCTAGGGATGCAGGCGGGATTGGGAACAAGAAACATCGCACACTATCTAGAGATAACAACCGTGTGTTATGAAACAGAAAAACCCTCAAGGCGAGCAGATATTTTTAAGAGGGGGAGCCTCTTGGAGCCCAATGTACTGTGCGCATGTGTGCGTGACAGGGGCACCACCATGGCACAAGGTTAGTTTGAGTGAACCGTGTCTGTTGCGTCATCCGACTTGTCTAATGTTCATAAATTTGGTGAAAATGATGCGGGAGAGGGTCAAAACACGAACACACTTGCATGTAGACCAAATTTATGTATCAAAAGGGTGGTTTGATTTTCAAATACCAAATGCAACTCTGATGTGGCACCTCTCTCGCAAAGCGCATGGTATTGCTTGCCCCCACCCCTCCTCGTGTCGGCATAAAGGGAATCCTACACTGGTGCACATCGGTCCTAAACAAACGGGGTTTAACCCCTTTCCGCGACAGCATTTGGAACCGTCGCCAAGTGAGTGTGGGCGATAGGGGGTCCTTCCCACACGACCCAGAAACCGTAGGGGATAGGGCCCATACAGTACTCCTACTCGTTTCTGCTTGCATTGCCATCGCAGTCGGTATTCTATGGTGCTAGGTTTATGATGCGAGGCCCATCTGTCGGTGGGAACGACACCTATGGGATCACGAGAATCCCTACTACGGTTAGTGGGGCGCGGGGTCGTGAGAAGAGCCGATCAAGCAGGTAGCACATGGTTTGTTTATCCAGGTTCGGGCCGCAAGGATGCGTAAAACCCTACTCCTGCATTGGTGGATTGTATATCTGTGTTCTTGAGCTAGCTATGGGGCGTGAGGAGCTCCAAAAAGCCGAATCCTTCTCCTGGTCGCCTCGGGCCTCCTTTTATAGAAAAAGGGGTGGCCACAGTGGCACACAGGAGGTGGAAAGGGTACAGTGATGCAAGATTATCCCTCGCATTACATGACAAGGCGCATTTAATGCGTCTTGCTTAGGTGTCCTTGCTTTATCGGGGATGGGGGAGAGATATGTCTTGTCCGTCGCTGCTCCTTCTTGTGTCGACACGCGCCCTGGCCAGCGATGCCTGAGATGCCATGTAGGTAGGCAGGCAGCTGAGGTGGCGTAGTGGTGGGTCTTCACGAAGATTTGCATGCCGCCACGCAGGTGCCTGCCGAGCTGGTTGGGTCGGCAGCTGCATGCATGCGGTGGTGGAGGTTTAGTCGGTGTGGGCCTGATGGTGGTCCTGCGGGTGTCCTCGGCAAGGGCCTCGCTGGGGCCCCGGCAAGGGTTTTGCCGAGACGTCTGCTGTCATCCCCGGCAAAGCGCTTGCCGGGGGCCTTGTGGTCTTCCTCGGCTGGGATCCCGCTAAGGGTTGTCGTCTCCTTAGTGCGTATCTGATCTTGAATGTATTCACAAAGATCTGCATGTCGCCACGGGGATGTCTCCCGAATCCTTGCCCTTTGGGGGCAGTGGACTCAAGGGTGATTCGCTCCGTAGGCGCGAGACGAGTTGCCGCTGCAAGGGTCTTGCCGGGGCTACTAGTACTGTCTCCCGGCAAGGATCTTGCCGGGGGAGTCCGCTTCGTCCCCTTTGCTCTTCGTGGTCTTGGCCTTGGCGTCGTTCTAGTTCTCTTGAGCTTCGGTCTTACCCTGGCTCACCTCCCTTGCCTTGCTTGGTGTGGTGGTGCCCATGGCTCAGACTGCCCGTGCACAGTTATAGGGGTACAAAAAGTGTACCCCTCTTTTTGTACACCAACAGGAGCCCCCGGGCCTGGTCCACACATAAGTGCAACGCGTTGTTGGGCTAGGCCCAAAAACAGTGTGCGGGCAGGCGGGGCGGTTTTTACCGCAGTAAGATTCTTCGCGCGCTGCGCTTCCCACGACTCCTGCGCGTGGTGCGATGTGGGGAGGTGCATGTGACATGGGCAGCATGCGTGGGGTTGGTTCCCGCGGGCATGCGTCACATCACAGTTAATGTGAAAGGAGGCGGCCCGTGTTTTCCCCATAAAAAGGGAATAACCGCGGGCGCGCTGCTCACTTTCTCCTCTTTCCTCGTGCCTTTTCCAATCTCAGAGCCGCTGTTTCCTCTCTTCCTTCCTTCCTAGGCTTCCGTCGTCGCCCGCCGTCGTTGCTTCTCCATCCCCCTTCCTCAGCCCTCTAAACTTCTTGGCCGCCATGGCGCCCAAATCCGTCAAGGGCAAGGGGGTGGCTAAGGGTGCTGGGACTGTGGAGCCGCCGGAGAGCGCGCTGTCGGGGGACCGGACGAAGTCCGCCTTTTTCTTCCCCTCGACGGTTGATGTTCAGGAGCTCCGGGCCTCCTTCAGGCCCCTATGGGGAGCGAAGACGGGGGAAGAGAATTCGGGACACCCGGCGACGCGCGTCATTCCTGCTGCTTGCGCCGATCCTGCTCCAAAATCGGTATCCCTTTTTCGTCGATTATCTTTCTTGCGGGTTATGCCCCCCTTTCTCCGATTTCTTCTGCGACATTATGCACACCTTCGGCTTTCGCCTCTTGGATTTTACTCTGAATGCGATGGCGTGCATGGCCTTCTTCGCGCATCTTTGCGAAGGCTTTGCCGGGGTGCAGCCCAACACGGCGCTCTTCCGCCATTATTTCTTCCCTCGGATCCAGCCGGGAGGTGCCATCTCTGGTTGCGTCACCTGTATCCCAAGATCCAAGGGGGCGTACTCGGACGTTGCCGTGAAGGAGAGGTGGGAGGAATGGCGTGGCCGGTGGTGCTGGATTGAGGACGAAGACCCGCCGGAATTCTGCAAGGTCCGCCGAGTGCCGCCGGTCCGTGGCAGCGATTGGAGCGATGTCGACGCCGCCGACGGGAGGCTCACTGTTGCCACTACTAGGATTCTCCGGCTCACCCGGGCTGGACTCACCCTTGAGATGATCGGGGCGGACTTCCTTCGTCGCCGGATCGCCCCGTTGCACAACAAGGGGAGGCCAGCCTGGCTTTTTACGAATCCGGCTGACATTATGCGACTCCGTCCCGGCCTCGACCACAATTTCACGGTGTTGGCACATGCCCACTTCTGCCAGCGGCTTTTCCAGCTTGATGTGGGTCGCGACGGCGAGGTCGAACGGGCCGGCAAGGCCGCGAGGGCTGCCGCAAAGGTTGGCAAGGCCCTCAAGGGGCCATTTTTCAAGCTGCCAGCGGGGGTGGTCCCGCTGTGCAACAATTCACGTCGGTCCGAGATCATCGCCATGATGCCGGACTGTTATGCGCATGGCCCTGTCCCGAGCTGGAAGGAGCCGAAGGACGCAGATGTGCAACAATTCTTTGACACCCTGATCGAGGTGTATGTCAATGCTGACGCCGAGCGGTGGCTTGTCATGGACACCACCCAGACAGAGCTGGACTACATCGCCACTAGGGCGAGGGAGGCGCAGCTCGCCATGGAGGCCGGCAGCGCCAGGGGCGTGGAGGACAAGGCCGCAACGGTTGCGGAGGAAGAGCAGCTCACCCGGTGGGCGGCAGCCACCGAGGAGGTCAGCAACGCCGACACTGGAGCTCCGCTTGTCGAAGACGGGGCCGACGAGTCATCGGAGGAGGAGGATGTGGCGGCGGGCTCGATGCCAACCAGGGGAAGAGGGCGAGTCCTGCGGCAGGCTGGCTTCGGCGAGCCGGTCCGGCCCGGCAGGGCTACGCAGCCTCAATTGACCCTAGAGGGGTCTGGGCGTCACACGAGTACCACGGCAGCCAAGAGGCTGACGAAGGCCACTGAGAAGAAGAAGACAACAGCCTCTTCTTCATCTGGGCGCGCACAAACCCCGCCGTCTTCGCCTCCTCCGGCAGATGTCGACTCGGACATTGACGCGGAGGTCAGTTTTGATCTCGGGCCTCTCAGCCCGAAGAGGAAAAGGAAAGTGGCGGAGGAAGAGGAGATAGATGACGAGTGAGTACTCCGTTCCTTACTGCCATTTCCATTCCTCTGAATTAAGTCACTCATCTTGATCCGTTTTTGCTTTTGCAGGGATGCAGAGACGTTGGCCCAGAGGGTGAAGAGGGCGAAGGCCTCGGCGAGCAGTCAGCCCTCGGCTGGGGCTTCAAAGATGCCACTAGTGGTGTTGAGCAGCCCGGACAGCAGCCCCCGACACAGTCCCCAGCGTAAGTTCGTCACCCTCCTCTTATTCGACACGTGGTAGGCATTCGATGCTATGGTGTTGACCTTGTCGGGTTTGCAGGAGGGGAGCGGCAGCAGGAGGAGCCGCAGAGGGCTACCCCCAACATACCACCCCCATCAACTACGCCGCCGCGAGGGGCGTCCCCGGCAAGGGCACCAAGCACGGAGCCCACACCCATGGAGGAAGAGGGGAACTTGGGCGCTGGTGACTCTGCCACGGCGCCAAATGCTGGCGGGGAGGGGACTTCTGCTTCACAGCCCGACACAGGTGAGTCGCCTGTCCTCCGCCTCTGTTTTTTCCTTATTCTTTTTCTTGGCTCCAATGCTCCCAATACTACCCAGGCCCTCCTTCAATAGGTATGGAGGACGTGGATGATGTTGTTGGGAATATTGCTGAGGAGGCCGCGGCGAGGGCCGAGGATTGCCGCCGAGGAGGCCGCCAGGGATGCTGGCGAGGTCGCCGCCGATGAGGCCGCCAAGGATGCTGCCGAGGACACCGCTGCGGGGGCCGCCAAGGCGACCGGCGAGGCTTCTGCCGAGGGCGCCAGCGGCGGGCCTGCCGGGGAAGCCGGCAAGGCCACCGCCGAGGAAGAGGTGGTTGATGATCAGCCTCCCTCCTCCTCAACCCCGGGCCCCGGTAGATATCTGAAGGTGGGCGACGATCTTTTCGTCCATCTCCCAGGGGCGTCAAGTTCCCGAGCGCCCGCCGAAGGGGAAGTCTTTGACGGCGAGGTGCTTGCCGCCACCGGGCTCGAGGTTGTCGATGAGCCGGGCGTTGGCGGTGATGGTTCTCCAGAAGAGCAGCTTTTCCGTGCTATGGGGGCCAACTTCCGAAAACTCCAGGCGCTCTACTGTGTCAGTCTGGACAAGGTTAAGTCCAGGACTGCAATGGTGGACCAGGCGGAGGTGGATTTCAAGGCGCGCGTTGCTGAGACGCAGACCTGGTTCCACCAGACCCGCGAGGAGCAGAGAGCCTTTCAGGAGGAATTGGCCAAGCGCAATGTCGAGCTCACCATGAAGATGGCTGACATCAAGAAGGCCCAGGAAAAGGCGGCGAACTTGGCTGCCGCGGCCGAGGCCGTTCGGAACCAGCATCAAGCCGCACTGGATTCCCAGGAAGAGGACCTCACCGTGCATGAGGCGAAGCTTGCCGCAGCGCTCCATGGCAAGGATGAGGAGCTCGAGGCCCTTGTTTCATGGCGAACTCGCGAGCTGGAGCAGAGGCACAAGGAGGCACTCGATGCCCAGGCTCTGGCCCATGCCGGCAACGTAAGGGAGTTGGAGGTGGAGCGGGACGAGCTGAAGGAGCAGGCCCTCAAGCTGTCCAATGAGAAGAGCACGCTCAACAGCGCCTTGGTGGATGCGCAAGGAGCGGTCATCAGCAGGACTAGGGAGCTCTCTGAAGCGCAAAACTCCGTCAGAGATCTCAAGCTGAAGCTGGAGGATCTCGAGAAGATGTTGCCGGAGAGCAGGGCTCGGGAGGAGATCTTGACCAGGAGTCTGGAGGAGGAGAAGCAGCTGCGAGTGAACGAGGCCGCCTCCCACCAGGAATACGTGGCGGGCGAGAACAGATGGATCAGCCGTCTGGAGGACGTCACCGGCAGGGTCACCTCGCAGTTGGCCACTATGGGGATGCCAAACGTGAGGTACGCCCCTGAGCGCAATGGGACCGTCAACACCAAGCTGACTCTGTTCTTCGAGGGCGTCCTTGGAGCCTTGGCTTATCTTCACTCCAGCAGAGCGGCCATGTTGGCCGGGGAAGCCCGGCGACTTTGCCATGGGGTCGTGACCAAGGTCCTCACCAAGATGGTGTATTGGAACCCCGACCTCGACTTCGGTGCCACGATGGATAGCTTGCCGGACGGTATTGACCTCACGGTGCTCAAGAAGCGCATCAAGCCCATCATCAGCAGCATCGACGAAATCAAGAGGGTGGAAGGCCAGCGCCGGGATTAGGCATCCCGTTCTTCACCGCCGCTGCAGGTTCACGACCAAGACAAATTTCATCTTTAGTTAGAACCACAGCAATGATGTGATGTAATATAACTTTGCAGTACTTTTAATTTCATGCACGTTATTTCCCCGTTCAATTCCTCTTTGTATGCGCGCCCTATGTCGATTGGGTAGGCTCGCCGGCGCGAAAGCCCCTAGTGGCGTTTTGGGGACGGATCCCCATGGGCCTGCTGAGTACGCGTGCTGCCAGACGAGCCACCTTTCCGTTCTGAATGCGGCCGCTCGAACTGTCGAGCTTGACTCGAGTCAGAATCGAGAGCATTGTTGATCGCAGAAGGCTACTCTGCCATTCTCGACGCAGCCGCTTGAGCTGTTGAGCGGACTCGAAACAGGGCAAGGGTGTTGCCGATCGTGGGAGAGCCCCCTGGCGTGCAGGTTTCTCATACAAAGGCGTGACATCTCGGGGGGGGGATAGCCTCATATAAGAAGGATAGAACAAATAAGGGTTCAGTGCAACTTAGCTTCGGTTTGCAATCACTCAAGTGCCGATCTTCTGGCCTCCTTTCTTCTCCAATGGCCACGAAGACGAAGGAGTCCTGGGCTGATTGCTAGAGCCGATTCTCACAACTGCGCCCCCTACCCCCTACCTGAGCGCGCCAAAGATGTCGGTGGGAACGACACCTATGGGATCATGAGAATCCCTACTACGGTTAGCGGCGCGCGGGGTCGTGAGAAGAGAGGATCAAGCAAGTAGCACACAGTTCGTTTATCCAGGTTCAGGCCGCAAGGATGCGTAAAACCCTACTCCTGCTTTGGTGGATTGTATATCTGTGCGTGAGGAGCTCCAAAAGGCCGAATCCTTCTCCTGGTCGCCTCGGGCCTCCTTTTATAGAAAAAGGGGTGGCCACAGTGGCACACAAGAGGTGGAAAGGGTACAGTGATGCGAGGTTATCCCTCGCATTACATGACAAGGCGCATTTAATGCGTCTTGCTTAGGTGTCCTTGCTTTATCGGGGACGGGGGAGAGATCTGTCTCGTCCGTCGCCGCTCCTTCTTGTGTCGACACGCGCCCTGGCCAGCGATGCCTGAGATGCCACGTAGGTAGGCAGGCAGCTGAGGTGGCGCAGTGGTGGGTCTTCACGAAGATCTGCATGCCGCCGCGCAGGTGCCTGCCCAGCTGGTTGGGTCGGCAGCTGCATGCATGCGGTGGTGGAGGTTTAGTCAGCGTGGGCCTGATGGTGGTCCTGCGGGTGTCCTTGGCAAGGGCCTCGTCAGGGCCCCGGCAAGGGTTTTGCCAAGGCGTCTGCTGTCATCCCCGGCAAAGCGCTTGCCGGGGGCCTTGTGGTCTTCCTCGGCTCGGATCCCGCCAAGGGTTGTCGTCTCCTTAGTGTGTATCTGATCTTGAATGTCTTCACAAAGATCTGCATGTCACCACGGGGATGTCTCCCGAATCCTTGCCCTTTGAGGGCAGTGGACTCAAGGGTGATTCGCTTCGTAGGCGCGGGATGAGTCACCGCGGCAAGGGTCTTGCCGGGGCTGCTAGAACTGTCTCCCGGCAAGGATCTTGCCGGGGGAGTCCGCTTCGTCCCCTTTGCTCTTCGTGGTCTTGGCCTTGGCGTCGTTCTAGTTCTCTTGAGCTTCGGTCTTACCCTGGCTCACCTCCCTTGCCTTGCTTGGTGTGGTGGTGCCCGTGGCTCAGACTACCCGTCCACAGTTATAGGGGTACAAAACCGTGTGTGCAGTAACAACCTGGAGAGTGTAATTTCACCCTAATTTAATTGCTGCTTTTCCAAATTGTACCAGATTTGAATTTGAATGTATGCTATAGCTTTTTTCATATCCATCAGGTTCAAACAACCAATGCATTATTCGATTCATAGGTACATATGTTCAAGAATTACATAAGAACCAAATAAAGAATGATGAACCACAGTTGTACACTTGTACTGTTAAAGACGATAAAGAAAGAGGCGAAATATATTCTGGTTGCTAAACAAGGTGAAGCGGAATGCCCATATTGTGCCCTCCTCCATGTAGAAGGCATGCACGACTCTAGTCCAACCCCTTGTGATGGTCGACTGCCCATCCTTCACGATCATCATGAAAACATCTAGATAATCATCATGTTCTGGTAGAAATACTTTAACCTTTGCATGCCCACCAATCATGTAGTTTGAGAGGTAACCTTGAGTAAACTGCTTTGGCAAGCACTGCAAAGGAAAAAGATTCATACATTGTCATCTAACACAACTCATTATGGGCAGTAAAAAGAAGGCTGCAGAGTTCTTACTTACCATCCTGCAGTTCGCTATTGTCTTGGATAAAGTGTAAACAAATAGTTTAATTGCCATCTTTGGACCCATTTTACTAACAATCTTTATTAGCTTCCTCACTTGATGCCGGTTCATCGATTTCTCATTGCCCCATACGCGGAAAGGGTCAAAGCGCAGATCTTAACCAATGACATATGTACCTAAAAGCACCAATTAATATTAGAAGCTAAACAACAATTGCACAATGATGTAACACAACACCCTTTTATAATATATCTATATACATCTGTATGTGGTAGTCCATTTGAAATCTCTAAAAAGATAAATATTTAGGAACGGAGGGAGTATCTTATAACATCCAATATATTCACATATTAGATGAATTAACATCTTATATTATGGGCCGGAAGGAGTTTAGTGCATTCTTACAAATTATCGACTGATTAACTGCTGCTCTATCCAGGGGTTACAGTTAGTTTGAGCTAGTTCGGGCTCAAATAGCCCTAAAATATATCTAAACATGAGGGCTAGTTTGAGCTAGTTGCATCTATAACCCACCCAAAAAAACTACCAACCCAAGACGTGCTAATTGGAGCTAGTTCTCCTAGTGCATTTATTATCAATCTAACCCTGCCATCCAAAAAACTCTTTGGATGGAGTTAGTTCAGGGTTAGTAATGAGCTAGAAACTAACTCTAACCTCTAGCTAAGTTGAGTATCCAAACAGGGTTGTGTTGTTGTTGCTGCTGCTCTTCTACATATATCTAGACATCATTAGAACATTAATGTAACACTCTTCCTTGTTGCTATGTAGCCTAGGATTGCATATTTAGACATTAAGTACAGTGCATGTTGCTATGTAGCCTCAGATATATTACATATGGACCTAGTTAACCTAACGATAAATGGGTTGCAAATATATTTAGTTAAAAGTCCGATTCACCGATTAGTCCCTTATCAGCCGCCGGCCTATATGGTACCAGCTACCGATATCCTGAATAGTGAGCAGATATAAGCCATGGGATGAAACTAACCTCGATGGAAAACAACATTCGTTCCCAAAATTGTCCTATTTAGGTACATCAAGAAGCATGTTAAGCACAACAGCTCATACTTGCACATATAGAACATCACGCTGTGAATAACTGGAATAAAGAAGCCATACTACGAACAACCAAAGATAGCATTTGAAACTAGACATATGCTAACTACAAAGAATTGAACAATCAAAAAACTTTAAAAGAGGCATATGCTAGTTATAACAGGCTTAACAACAAGCAAATATATGCATTCCTATTGGTATGTTTAAAACTGGATTGATGAAATGTACTGCACAGTAAATAATTGCACATATAGAGCATCACATTGTGAACAACTGAAATAAAGAAGGCATACTGCAGACAACCAGATATAGCAATTAAAACTGGACATATTCTCACTACACTACAAAAGGGACTCGACAAAACAAATCATGGGTTTCCCCCTGTGAAGAGGCATGGCAAAACAAATCATGGGTTTCCTCACTTGTCACAATTGGGCTCGTTCCCATGGGAAGAGCACGGACCCTAGATGCGCTCCATGTTGTCGCAGATGGGCTCCTTTCGCTTGGAAGAGCACGACTGTAGGGTGCCCTCCCTGATGTCGCAGACGGGCGCTTTCCCCTTGGAAGAGCAGATGGGCTCTTTCCCTTGGAAGAGCCGGAGAGGGTGCCCTCCTCGTGGTCTCCGTCGATGAGGTCTGACTTGGAAGCTGTGGATCCCAAGCCAGCGTCACAGAACGTGTCCTTCAGAAATGACAAAAGGGGCTCGATGGAGATGTAGAATGGAAAATTGTTGACAACGAGCGAGAGGAGATCAGCGGCGGGGCCATGGATGAGATCGACGGCGGTTGAACCCGAGGGGTTGGGGGTGGGCCACTTAACCTGTGACATAGCCCGCCTCAGGCTGTCACTGTCGATGACCTCGATGTCATAGCCGGCGGACGAGACATGCCCGCATACTCTAGCCCGCTACTTGAGTTCCTGCTGCCAGTAATTGTCATGAGCTTCCACGGCGACGACGGGCGAAGAGACCGATATACACCTCTTTGGGGCCAGTCGCTCCTCGAGCTCCATGGGAAGCGTAGCCGGGCTGAGGCTACAACGCTCTGGAGTGGGGGATGGGGATCTGTGGAAAGGGGGCATTTGGCAGGCATCATCTAACAAACTCAAGGCGGCCTGGGTATGGAGATCGGTGGGTAAACTGCACGGGCAAACCAGCAAATGTCGACAATGGAGTCCTGCTACCTCTTGAGCATTGCATTGGTTTTCCCTTGAAGAGGAAAGGGTGATGCAGTAAAGTAGCGTAAGTATTTCCCTCAGTTTTTGAGAACAAAGGTATCAATCCAGTAGGAGATCACGCTTGAGTCCCACGCACCTACACAAAAAAATAAGAACCTCGCAACCAATGCGATAAAGGGGTTGTCAATCCCTTCACGGTCACTTACGAGAGTGAGATCTGATAGATATGATAAGATAATATTTTTGGTATGTTTATGATAAAGAGAAATAAAGATGCAAAGTAAAATAAACGGCAATAGAAATAGCTAAGTGTTGAAATATTAATATAATGGAAGATAGACCCCGGGGCCATAGGTTTCACTAGTGGCTTCTCTCAAGAGCATAAGTATTCGGTGGGTAAACGAATTACTATCGAGCAATTGATAGAATTGAGCATGGTTATGAGAATATCTAGGTATGATCATTTATATAGGCATCACGTCCGTGAAAAGTAGACCGAAACGATTCTGCGTCTACTACTATTACTCCACACATCGACCGCTATCCAGCATGCATCTAGAGTATTAAGTTCGTAAGAATAGAGTAATGCTTTAAGTAAGATGACACGATGTAGAGGGATAAACTCATGCAATATGATATAAACCCCATCTTTTTTATCCTCGGTGGCTACAATACAATACAATACGTGCCTTGTTGCCCCTGCTATCACCGGCAAAGGACACCGCAAGATTGAACCCAAAGCTAAGCACTTCTCCCATTGCAAGAAAGATCAATCTAGTAGGCCAAACCAAACTGATAATTCGAAGAGACTTGCAAAGATAACCAATCATACATAAAAGAATTCAGAGGAGATTCAAATATTGTTCATAGATAAACTTGATCATAAACCCACAATTCATCGGATCTCGTCAAACACACCGCAAAAGAAGATTACATCGAATGGATATCCAAGAAGATCGAGGAGAACTTTGTATTGAGATCCAAAGAGAGATAAGAAGCCATCTAGCTAATAACTATGGACCCAAAGGTCTGAAGTAAACTACTCACACATCACCGGGGAGGCCATGGAGTTGATGTAGAGGCCCTATGTGATCAATGCCCCCTCCGGCGGAGCTCTGGAAAAGGCCCCAAGATGGGATCTCTCGGGTACAGAAGGTTGCGGCGGTGCAATTAGGTTTTCGTGGTGCTCATACGTGGATATATATAGGAGGAAGAAGTACGTCGGTGGAGCAACGAGGGGCCCACGAGGGTGGAGGGCGCGCCCAGGGGGGTAGGCGCACCCCCCTGCCTCGTGGCCTCCTCAATTTTTTCTTGACGCCCACTCCAAGTCTCCAGGATCACATTTGTTGAGAAAATCATGTTCCCGAAGGTTTCATTCCGTTTGGACTACGTTTGATATTCCTTCTCGGCGAAACTCTAAAATAGGCAAAAACATCAATTTTGGTTGGGCCTCCAGTTAGTAGGTTAGTCCCAAAAATGATATAAAAGTGTAAAGTTCCCATTAACATCCAAAATAGATAATATAATAGCATGGAGCAATCAAAAAATATAGATACGTTGGAGACGTATCAAGCATCCCCAAGCTTAATTCCTGCTCGTCCTCGAGTAGGTAAATGATAAAAAAAGAATTTTTGATGTGGAATGCTTTCTAACATATTTCTCAATGTAATTTTTCTTTATTGTGGCATGAATGTTCAGATCCGAAAGATTCAAGATAAAAGTTTAATATTGACATAAAAATAATAATACTTCAAGTATACTAACTAAGCAATCATGTGTTCTCAAAATAACATGGCCAAAGAAAGTTATCCCTACAAAATCATATATTCTGGCTATGCTCTATCTTCACCACACAAAATATTTAAATCATGCACAACCCCGATGACAAGCCAAGCAATTGTTTCATACTTTTGATGTTCTCAAACTTTTTCAATCTTCACGCAATACATGAGCGTGACCATGGACATAGCACTATATGTGGAATAGAATGGTGGTTGTGGAGAAGACAAAAAGGAGAAGATAGTCTCACATCAACTAGGCGTATCAACGGGCTATGGAGATGCCCATTAATAGATATCAATGTGAGTGAATAGGGATTGCCATGCAACGGATGCACTAGAGATATAATTATATGAAAGCTCAACAAAAGAAACTAAGTGGGTGTGCATCCAACTTGCTTGCTCATGAAGACCTAGGGAATTTTGAGGAAGCCCATCATTGGAATATACAAGCCAATTTTTATAATGAAAAATTCCCACTAGTATATGAAAGTGGTATCACAGGAGACTCTCTATCATGAAGATCATGGTGCTACTTTGAAGCACAAGTGTGGAAAAAATATAGTAGCATTGTCCCTTCTCTCTTTTTCTCTCATTTTTTTGGGCCTTCTCCTTTTTTATGGCCTTTCTTTTTTTTCGTCCGGAGTCTCATCCCGACTTGTGGGGAATCATAGTCTCCATCATCCTTTCCTCACTTGGGACAATGCTCAAATAATGATGATCATCACACTTTATTTACTTACAACTCAAGAATTACAACTCGATACTTAGAACAAAATATGACTCTATGTGAATGCCTCTGGCGGTGTACCGGGATGTGCAATGATGCATGAGTGACATGTATGAAGAATTATGAACGGTGGCTTTGCCACAAATACGATGTCAACTACATGATCACGCAAGCAATATGACAATGATGAAGCGCGTCATAATAACGGAATGGTGGAAAGTTGCATGGCAATATATCTCGGAATGGCTATGGAAATGCCATAATAGGTAGGTATGGTGGCTGTTTTGCAGAAGGTATATGGTGGGTGTATGATACCGGCGAAAAGTGTGCGGTATTAGAGAGACTAGCAATGGTGGAAGGATGAGAGTGTGTATAATCCATGGACTCAAATTAGTCATAAAGAACTCATATACTTGTTGCAAAAATCTACAAGTTATCAAAGCAAAGTATTACGCGCATGCTCCTAGGGGGATAGATTGGTAGGAAAAGACCATCGCTCGTCCCCGACTGCCACTCATAAGGAAGACAATCAATAAATAAATCATGCTCCGACTTCATCACATAACGGCTCACCATACATGCATGCTACGGGAATCACAAACTTTAACACAAGTATTTCTCAAATTCATAACCACTCAACTAGCATGACTCTAATATCACCATCTCCATATCTCAAAACAATTATCAAGTATCAAACTTCTCATAGTATTCAATGCACTTCTATGAAAGTTTTTATATTATTCCTAAAAGCAAATTTCCATGTTATTCTAAAGGACTCTCAAAATAATATAAGTGAAGAATGAGATATCAATTATTTTTATAAAACAAATCCACCACCGTGCTCTAAAAGATATAAGTGAAGCACTAGAGCAAAAACTATATGGCTCAAAAGATATAAATGAAGCACATAGAGTATTCTAATAAGATTCAAATCATGTGAGTCTCTCTCAAAAGGTGTGTACAGCAAGGATGATTGTGTTAAACTAAAAAGCAAAGACTCAAATCATACAAGACGCTCCAAGCAAAACACATATCATGTTGTGAATAAAAATATAGCTCCAAGTAAAGTTACCGATAGACGAAGATGAAAGAGGGGATGCCTTCCGGGGCATCCCCAAGCTTAGGTTTTTTGGTGTCCTTGAATTTTACCTTGGGGTGCCATGAGAATCTCCAAGCTTATGTTCTTTCCACTCCTTGTTCCACAGTCCATCAAATCTTTACCCAAAACTTGAAAACTTCACAACACAAAACTTAAATAGAAAATCTCGTGAGCTCCGTTAGCGAAAGAAAACAAAACACCACTTCAAGGTACTGTGATGAACTCATTATTGATTTATATTGGTGTTAAAACTACTGTATTCCAACTTCTCTATGGTTTATAAACTCTTTTACTAGCCATAGATTCATCAAAATAAGCAAACAACACATGAAAAACAGAATCTGTCAAAAATAGAACAGTCTGTAGTAATCTGTAGCTAACGCAAACTTCTGGAACCCCAAAAATTCTAAAATAAATTTCTGAACGTGAGTAATTTATCTATTAATCATCTTCAAAAATAATTAAATAAATATCACTTTCCAAATAGAATGGCAGCAATTCTCGTGAGCGCTAAAGTTTCTATTTTTTACAGCAAGATCAAAAAGACTTTCCCTAAGTCTTCCCAATGGTTCTACTTGGCACAAACACTAATTAAACACAAAAACACAAACAAAACATAGGCTAGATAAATTATTTATTACTAAACATGATCAAAAAGCAAGGAATAAAAATAAAATTGGGTTGCCTCCCAACGAGCGCTATCGTTTAACGCCCCTAGCTAGGCATAAAAGTGAAGATAGATCTAGGTATTGCGATCTTTGGTAGGCAATCCATAAGTGGCTCTCATAATAGATTCATATGGTAATTTAACTATCTTTCTAGGGAAGTGTTCCATGCCCTTACTTAACGGAAATTGGAATTTAATATTTCCTTCCTTCATATCGATAATTGCACCAATCGTTCTAAGGAAAGGTCTACCAAGAATAATAGGACATGAAGGTTTGCAATCTATATCAAGAACAATGAAATCTACGGGCACATAGTTCCTATTTGAAACAATAAGAACATCATTAATTCTTCCCATAGGTTTCTTAATAGTGGAATCCGCAAGGTGCGAGTTTAAAGAACAATCATCAAATTCACGTAATACTAGCAAATCACATAAAGTTTTAAGAATCGTGGAAACACTAGCACCAAAATCACACAAAGCATAGAATTCATGATCTTTAATTTTAATTTTAATAGTAGGTTCCCGCTCATCATAAAGTTTTCTAGGGATAGAAACTTCCAACTCAAGCTTTTCTTCATAAGATTGCATCAAAGCATCAATGATATGTTTAGTAAAAGCTTTATTTTGAGTATAAGCATGAGGAGAATTTAGCACGGATTGCAACAAGGAAATACAATCTAGCAAAGAGAAATTATCATAATTAAATTCCTTGAAATCCAAGATAGTGGGTTCATTGCTATTTAAAGTTTTAACCTCTTCAATCCCACTGTTACCAACTTTTGCATCAAGATCTAAAAACTCCGAATCATTGGGATGCCTTCTAACTAAAGTAGACTCATCTCTAGTCCCATCATTATCAAGATTCATATTGCAAAACAAAGATTTAATAGGAGAAACATCAATAACTTTTAGATCTTCATCTTTATTTTCATAGAAACTAGAAGAACATGCTTTCACAAAGCAATCTTTCTTAGCACGCATCCTAGCGGTTCTTTCTTTGCACTCATCAATGGAAATTCTCATGGCTTTGAGAGACTCATTGATATCATGCTTAGGTGGAATAGATATAAGTTTCAAAGAATCAACGTCAAGAGAAATTCTATCAACGTTCCTAGCCAATTCATCAACCTTAAGCAATTTTTCTTCAAGCAAATCATTGAAATTCTTTTGTGAATTCATAAACTCCTTAACACTAGTCTCAAATTCAGAGGGCATCTTATTAAAATTTCCATAAGAATTGTTGTAGGAATCACCATTTAGAGGAATTACTAGGAAACGGCCTAGAATTAAAATTACCTCTATACGTGTTGTTACCAAAATTGTTCCTACCAACAAAATTCACATCCATAGATTCATTATTGTTCTCAATCAAAGTAGACAAAGGCATATCATTAGGATCAGTAGGAGCACTCTTATTAGAAAACAATTTCATAAGTTCATCCATCTTTCCACTCAAAACATTAATCTCTTCAATTGCATGCACTTTTTTACTTGTAGATCTTTCAGTGTGCCATTGAGAATAATTAACCATAATATTATCTAGGAGTTTGGTAGCTTCTCCTAAAGTGATTTCCATAAAAGTGCCTCCCGCGGCCGAATCTAAAAGATTTCTAGAAGCAAAATTCAATCCGGCATAAAATTTATGTATAATCATCCATAAATTCAAACCATGTGTAGGGCAATTACGCATCATTAATTTCATCCTCTCCCAAGATTGTGCAACATGTTCATGATCGAGTTGCTTAAAATTCATAATATCGTTTCTAAGTGAGATGATCTTAGCGGGAGGAAAATACTTAGAGATAAAAGCATCTTTGCACTTATTCCAAGAATCAATACTATTTTTTAGGCAAAGACGAAAACCAAGCTTTAGCATGATCTCTAAGCGAAAACATAAATAGCTTAAGTTTAACAATATCATTATCCACATCTTTCTTCTTTTGCATATCACAGAAATCAACAAAGTTGTTTAGATGGGTAGCGGCATCTTCACTAGGAAGGTCGGCGAATTGATCTTTCATGACAAGATTCAACAAAGCAGCATTAATTTCACAAGATTCAGCATTGGTAAGAGGAGCAATCGGAGTGATAATTAAGAAAATCATTGTTGTTGGTATTGGCAAAGTCACACAATTTAGTATTGTCTTGAGCCATCGTGACAAGCAAGCAATCCAGCACACAAGCAAACAAGAAGCAAGCGAACTAGAGGCGAACAGAAAAAGAGAGGATGAATAACGGCAAGGGTCAAGTGGGGGAGAGGAAAACAAGAGGCAAATGGCAAATAATGTAATGCGAGGGATACGAGTTTGTGATGGGTACTTGGTATGTCTTGACTTGTGCGTAGACTCCCCGACAACGGTGCCAAAAATGGCTCGTTGCAGGAGTCAAATCTTGACTTGGCTTGGTGCGAATCTCCCCGGCAACGGCGCCAGAAATCCTTCTTGCTACCTTTTGAGCACTGTGTTGGTTTTCCCTTGAAGAGGAAAGGGTGATGCAGTAAAGTAGCGTACGTATTTCCCTCGGTTTTTGAGAACCAAGGTATCAATCCAGTAGGAGATCACGCTCGAGTCCCACGCACCTACACAAACAAATAAGAACCTCGCAACCAACGCGATAAAGGGGTTGTCAATCCCTTCACGGTCACTTACAAGAGTGAGATCTGATAGATATGATAAGATAATATTTTTGGTATTTTTATGATAAAGAGAAATAAAGATGCAAAGTAAAATAAACAACAATAGAAATAGCTAAGTGTTGGAAGATTAATATGATGGAAGATAGACCCGGGGGCCATAGGTTTCACTAGTGGCTTCTCTCAAGAGCATAAGTATTACAGTGGGTAAATGAATTACTGTCGAGCAATTGATAGAATTGAGCATAGTTATGAGAATATCAAGGTATGATCATGTATATAGGCATCACGTCCGTGACAAGTAGACCGAAACGATTCTACATCTACTACTATTACTCCACACATCGACCGCTATCTAGCATGCATCTAGAGTATTAAGTTCATAAGAACAGAGTAATGCTTTAAGTAAGATGACACGATGTAGAGGGATATACTCATGCAATATGATATAAACGCCATCTTTTTTATCCTCGGTGGCAACAATACAATACGTGCCTTGTTGCCCCTGCTGTCACTGGCAAAGGACACCGCAAGATTGAACCCAAAGCTAAGCACTTCTCCCATTGCAAGAAAGATAAATCTAGTAGGCCAAACCAAACCGATAATTCGAAGAGACTTGCAAAGATAACGAATCATACATAAAAGAATTCAGAGGAGATTCAAATATTGTTCATAGATGAACTTGATCATAAACCCACAATTCATCGGATCTCGACAAACACACCGCAAACGAAGATTACATCGAATAGACCTCCAAGAAGATCGAGGAGAACTTTGTATTGAGATCCAAAGAGAGAGAAGAAGCCATCTTGCTAATAACTATGGACCCGAAGGTCTAAAGTAAACTACTCACACATCATCGGATAGGCCATGGAGTTGATGTAGAGGCCCTCCATGATCAATGCCCCCCTCCGGTGGAGCTCCGGAAAAGGCCCCAAGATGGGATCTCTCGGGTACAAAAGGTTACGGTGGTGGAATTAGGTTTTCGTGGTGCTCCTGAATGTTTGGGGGTACGTGGATATATATATATATATATATATATATATATATATATATATATATATATATATATATATATATATAGGAGGAAGAAGTAGTCAATGGAGAAACGAGGGGCCCATGAGGGTGGAGGGCGCGCCCCCTGCCTCGTGGCCTCCTCGATTGTTTCTTGATGCCCACTCCAAGTCTCCTGGATCATGTTTGTTGAGAAAATCACATTCCCAAAGGTTTCATTCCGTTTGGACTGCGTTTGATATTCCTTTTCGGCGAAACTCTAAAATAGGCAAAAAAACAGCAATTTGGGCTGGGCCTCCGGTTAGTAGGTTAGTCCCAAAAATGATATAAAAGTGTAAAATAAAGCCCATTAACATCCAAAATAGATAATATAATAGCATGGAGCAATAAAAAATTATAGATACGTTGAAGACGTATCAAGGCCTTGCGGCAGCGGCGGCGGGGACCTTGCTAGGTTTCGAGTGAGGGAGGGTGTGTGTGTGTGTGCGCGCGCGCACGCCCGAGGAGGTTTTGGTATGTGTGTGTGTGTGTGTGTGGAGGGGGGTGTTTGAGGAAATGACACGGGTATTATAAATTCTACTACGCGGGAGTCAAATGCGGGATTCAAACGCCGGGCTATTGAAAATTTTGATGATAGTGCATCGCACATGGTACGAAGATAACAACTGTGTGTTATGAAACAGAGACACCCTCGAGGCGGGTAGATATTTTGTAGGGATGCAAGCGAGATTGGGAACAAGAAACATCGCACACTGTCCGGACATAACAACCGTGTGTTATGAAACAGAAAAATCCTCGAGGCGGGTAGCTATTTTTGAGAGGGGGAGCCTCGTGGAGCCCAATGTACTATGTGGATGTGTGCGTGACAGGTGCACCAGCATGGCACATGGTTAGTTTGAGTGAACCATGTCTGTTGCATCATCCGACTTATCTAATGTTCATATATTTGGCAAAAAATAATGCGGGAGAGGGTCAGAACACGAACACACTTGCATGTGGACCAAATTTATGTATCAAAAGGGTGGTTTGATTTTCAAATACCAAATGCAACTTCGATGTGGCATCTCTCTCGCAAAGCACACAGTATTGCTTGCCCCCACCCCCTCGTGTCGGCACGAAGGGAATCCTAAGCTATGAATACATGCCCCCTCCCCCCCAACAGAGGTTCACCCTAGCAAAGTGCGAAGTAGCTAGCAGCCCCCTCCTTCCTCGTGTCGGCACGAAGGGAATCCTAAGCTATGAATGCATCCCCGCCCCCAACCGAGGCTCATTCACATAGCAAAGTGCAAAGTAGTTAGCATCCCC
>NC_041384.1:544623028-544632007 GCF_002162155.2 Triticum dicoccoides | reverse complement strand
GTTCACCTAGCAAAGTGTTAAGTAGCTAGCAGCCCCCCTCCCTCGTGTCGGCACGAAGGGAATTGATGTCTACTACACAACCTTCTTCTTGTAGACGTTGTTGGGCCTCGAAGTGCAGAGGTTTGTAGGACAGTAGCAAATTTCCCTCAAGTGGATGACCTAAGGTTGATCAATCCGTAGGAGGCATAGGATGAAGATGTTTTATCTCAAGCAACCCTAGAACCAAATAAAAAAAGAGTCTCTTGTGTCCCCAACACACCCAATACAATGGTAAATTATATAGGTGCAGTAGTTCGGCGAAGAGATGGTGATACAAGTGGTATATGGATGATAGATAAAGGTATTTGTAATCTGAAATTATAAAAACAGCAAGGTAACAAATGATAAAAGTGAGCGTAAACGGTATTGCAATGCTAGGAAATAAGGACTAGGGTTCATACTTTTGCTAGTGTAAGTTCCCTCAACAATAATATCATAATTGGATCACATAACTATCCCTCAACATGCAACAAAGAGTCACTCCAAAGTCACTAATGGTGGAGAACAAACAAAGAGATTATGGTAGGGTACGAAACCACCTCAAAGTTATTCTTTCCAATCAATCCGTTGGGCTATTCCTATAAGTGTCACAAACAGCCCTAGAGTTCATACTAGAATAACACCTTAACACACAAATCAACCAAAATCCTAATGTCACCTAGATACTCCAATGTCACCTCAAGTATCCGTGGGTATGATTATACGATATGCATCACACAATCTCAGATTCATCTATTCAACCAACACATAGGACCTCAAAGAGTGCCCCAGAGCTTCTACCGGAGAATCACGACGAAAACGTGTGCCAACCCCTATGCATAGGTTCATGGGCAGAACCCGCAAGTTGATCACCAAAACATACATCAAGTGAATCACGTGATATCCCATTGTCACCACAGATATTCACGGCAAGACATACATCAAGTGTTCTCAAATCTTTAAAGACTCAATCCGATAAGATTACTTCAAAGGGGAAACTCAATTCATTACAAGAGAGAAGAGGGGGAGGAGAAACATAAGATCCAACTATAATAGCAAAGCTCGCAATACATCAAGATCGTGCCAAATCAAGAACACGAGAGAGAGAGAGAGAGAGAGAGATCAAACACATAGCTACTGGTACATACCCTCAGCCCCGAGGGAGAACTACTCCCTCCTCATCATGGAAAGCACCGGGATGATGAAGATGGCTACCGGAGAGGGATTGCCCCTCCGGCAGGGTGCCAGAACGGGTCTAGATTGGCTTTCGGTGGCTACGGAGGCTTCTGGCAGCGAAACTCCCGATCTATTGTGCGTTCTGGAAGTTTTAGGGTATGACAATATATATGGGTGCAGGAAGTACGTTGGAGGAGCTACGGGGGCCCCACGAGGCAGGGGGCGCGCCCTAGGGGGGCGCCCCCCACCCTCGTGAGCACCTCCCGTATCTCCTGACGTGGAGTCCAAGTCTATCCGGTGGCTTTCGTTCCAAAAATAACTTCTCCAGTTGATTTCGTTCCGTTTTAACTCCATTTGATATTCCTTTTCTTCGAAACACTGAAATAGGCATAAAACAGCAAATCTGGGCTGGGCCTCTGGTGAATAGGTTAGTCCCGCAAAAAAAGGTTACTCCCAAAAATAATATAAAAGTGGAAAATAAAGCCCAATATTGCCTAAAATAGTAGATAATATAGCATGGAGCAATAAAAAATTATAGATACGTTGGAGACGTATCAAGCATCCCCAAGCTTAATTCCTGCTCATCCTCGAGTAGGTAAATGATAAAAAAATATAATTTTTGATGTGCAATTCTAGTTGGCATAATTTCAATGTAATTCTTCCTACTTGTGATATGAATATTCAGATCCGAAAGATTCAAGACAAAAGTTCATATTGACATAAAAATAATAATACTTCAAGCATACTAACTAAGCAATCATGTCTTCTCAAAATAACATGGCTAAAGAAAGCTATCCCTACAAAATCATATAGTCTGGCTATGCTCCATCTTCACCACACAAAATATTTAAATCATGCACAACCCCGATGACAAGACAAGCAATTGTTTCATACTTTTGATGTTCTCAAACTTTTTCAATCTGCACGCAATACATGAGCGTGAGCCATGGACATAGCACTATAGGTGGAATAGAATGGTGGTTGTGGAGAAGACAAAAAGGGAGAATATAGTCTCACATCAACTAGGCGTATCAACGGGCTATGGAGATGCCCATCAATAGGTATCAATGTGAGTGAGTAGGGATTGTCATGAAACGGATGCACTAGAACTATAAATGTATAAAAGCTCAAAAATAAACTGAGTGGGTGTGCATCCAACTTGCTTGCTCATGAAGACCTAGGGCAATTTGAGGAAGCCCATCATTGGAATATACAAGCCAAGTTCTATAATGAAAGATTCCCACTAGTATATGAAAGTGACAACATATGAGACTCTCTATATGAAGAACATGGTGCTACTTTGAAGCACAATATATGAGACTCGCTATATCATGGTGCTACTTTGAAGCACAAGTGTGGGAAAAAATATAGTAGCATTGCCCCTTTTATTTTTATTTTTTTGGCCTTCTCTTTTTTATGGCCTTTCTCTTTTTGGGGACAATGCTCTATTGAATGATGATCATCACACTTCTATTTATTTACAACTCGATACTAGAACAAAGTATGACTCTATATGAATGCCTCCGGTGGTGTACCGGGATATGCAATGAATCAAGAGTGACAAGTATGAAAGAATCATGAACAGTGGCTTTGCCACAAATACTATGTCAACTACATGATCATGCTAAGCAATATGACAATGATGAATGTGTTATGATGAACGGAATGGTGGAAAGTTGCACGACAATATATCTCGGAATGGCTATGGAAATGCCATAATAGGTAGGTATGGTGGCTGTTTTGAGGAAGGTATATGGTGGGTGTATGGTACCAGCGAAAAGTGCGCGGTATTAGAGAGGCTAGCAATGGTGGAAGGAAGGAAAGTGCGTATAATCCATGGACTCAACATTAGTCATAAAGAACTCACATACTTATTGCAAAAATCTACAAGTTATCAAAGCAAAGTATTATGCGCATGCTCATAGGGGGATAGATTGGTAGGAAAAGACCATCGCTCGTCCCCGACCACCACTCATAAGGAAGACAATCAATAAATAAATCATGCTCCGACTTCATCACATAACGGTTCACCATACGTGCATGCTACAGGAATCACAAACTTCAACACAAGTATTTCTCAAATTCATAACCACTCAACTAGCATGACTCTAATATTACCATCCTCATATCTCAAAACAATCATCAAGTATCAAACTTCTCTTAGTATTCAACACACTCATAAGAGAATTTTATTATTCTTGAATACCTAACATATTAGGATTTTAAGCAAATTACCATGCTATTTAAGACTCTCAAAATAATCTAAGTGAAGCATGAGAGTTCATCTATTTCTTCAAAATAAAACTACCACCATGCTCTAAAAGATATAAGTGAAGCACTAGAGCAAATGACAAACTACTCCGAAAGATATAAGTGAAGATCAATGAGTAGTCGAATAATTATGCAACTATGTGAAGACTCTCTAACATTTAATAATTTCATATCTTTGTATTCTATTCAAACAGAAAGCAAAGCAAAATAAAATGACATTCTAAGAATGGCAAACATCATGTGAAGAAGCAAAAACTTAGGATCAACCGAAACTAACCGATAATTGTTGAAGAAGAAAGGTGGGATGCCAACCGGGGCATCCCCAAGCTTAGATGCTTGAGAATTATTGAAATATTATCTTGGGGTGCCTTGGGAATCCCCAAGCTTGAGCTTTGGTGTCTCCTTAATTCCTCTCATGTCACGGTCTCCCTAAATCTCAAAAGCTTCATCCACACAAAACTCAACCAGGACTCGTGAGATAAGTTAGTATAAACCATTGCAAAAACCTTATCATACTCTACTGTAGAAAATCACTAAAATTATTATTCAACATTGCATACTGAATGCCTCTGCATATTTAATAGTCCTATCCTCAAATAGAATCATTAAAGAAGCAAACATATGCAAACAATGCAAACATAACAGCAATCTGCCTAAACAGGATAGTCTATAAAGAATGAAACATCCATACTTAACTAGCTCCAAAAATTATGAAAGAACATTCCCACTGTATTAAATTTATCAGAGCTTAATATGCAAAAGGTTTCAACATTTTATCACATTCTGACTTTTCTAGGGAATTTTTGCAACAGCGGTAAACTTTCTGTTTTTAAACAGCAACATGTATACTTGTGACATAGGCATAGTAAAGGCTATCAATGCCACTTTTATTGAAATAAAAGATGCAAAATATTGTTATAAATAACAGCAAGCAAATCCTAACAAAATAAATTGACGCTCCAAGCAAAACACATATCATGTGGCGAATAAAAATATAGCTTCAAGTAAAGTTACCGATGAACGAAGACGAAAGAGGGGATGCCTTCCGGGGCATCCCTAAGCTTAGGCTCTTGGCTATCCTTGAATATTACCTTGGGGTGACTTGGGCATCCCCAAGATTAGGCTATTGCCACTCCTTATTCCATAGTCCATTGAATCCTTACCCAAAACTTGAAAACTTCACAACACAAAACTTAACAGAAAACTCGTAAGCTCCGTTAGTATAAGAAAACAAATCACCACTTCAAGGTACTGTAATTAACTCATTATCTATTTATATTGGTGTAATATCTACTGTATTCCAACTTCTCTATGGTTCATACCCTCCGATACTACTCATAGATTCATCAAAATAAGCAAACAACACGATGAAAACAGAATCTGTCAAAAACAGAACAGTCTGTAGTAATCTGAATCAAACGTATACTTATGGAGCTCATAAAATTCTCAAATAAATTTCTGGACCTGATTAATTTATCTATTAATCATATGCAAAAATAATTAACTAAATAGCCCTCTCCAAATAAAAATGGCAGCAATTCTCGTGAGCGCTAAAGTTTCTGTTTTTTTGACAGCATGATCAACAAGACTTTCCCCAAGTCTTCCCAAAGGTTCTACTTGGCACAAACACTAATTAAAAGCATAAAACCACATCTAAACAGAATCTAGATAAATTATTTATTACTAAACAGGAACAAAAATAAAATTGGGTTGCCTCCCAACAAGCGCTATCGTTTAACGCCCCTAGCTAGGCATGATGATTTCAATGATGCTCACATAAAGGATAAGAATTGAAACATAAATAGAGCATCATGAAGAATATGACTATCACATTTAATTCTAAAATACTTCCTATGCATAGGGATTTTGTGAGGAAACAACGTGTGGGAACAAGAATCAACTTGCATAGGAAGGTAAAACAAGCATAACTTCAAAATTTTAAGCACATAGAGAGGAAACTTGATATTATTGCAATTCCTACAAGTATATGTTCCTCCCTCATAATAATTTTCAGTAGCATCATGAATGAATTCAACAATATAACCAGTACCTAAAGCATTCTTTTCATGATCTACAAGCATAGAAAATTTACTACTCTCCACATAAGCAAAGTTCTTCCCATTCGGAATAGTGGGAGTATCATAAGAGACTTGAATACAATAAATTGTTTCCACATTAAAAGAGTAATGTTCAGAAAATGGGTAACCATAATCATGACAAGTTCTATAAATATAATCATTACTACTTTTTATAGCATATGTATTATCACAATAATTATCATAAGTAGGAGGCATGTTATTATCATTATAAATTTGCATATCAAAACTTGGGATACTAAAAATATCATCTTCATTAAGCGTAGCATCCCCAAGCTTGGGACAAACATTAATTGCAGCAAATATATTCTCAAAAACATCATCTTCATCAAACATAGCATCCCCAAGCTTGGGCCTTTTCATATTATAAGCATAATCACTCTCATCATTAATAGTATGGATAGCGCCAATAGTATAACAATTATCATATTCTTCCAAGCAAGTGCCAAAAAGATTTTCAAGATCATAAGAGGTATCATTATCTTCCACAATTATATTTTCATGAGGCATAATAGTAATAGGAGCAGCATTATTTGAGAGAGATATCTTTTTAACCCTCTTCCTTTTTCTTTTCTTCTTCTTCACCACATCATGTGTGGGTTCAATCCTGTTTTTGGAGCTCCTTATTAACGAGATTGGTTGAATAGGAGGCTCCTCCTCGTTACCTGATTCATCATAAGAAATAATAGGAGGGTATTGGGAAGCCTCTTCCCTTTCATTAGTATTCTCTTCATCTTCTATTTCTTTTCTTTTCTTTATGTAATTGGCAATATAAGGATTTTCAATACAATTCACCGCACAATACATATAAATTTTCTCTAGATCAAAATCAAGAAATCTATCAAGATTAAATTTTGGAATACCCTCAGTTATACGTTTCATTTCCTCATAACCCAAAAGAAGGCTAAGCTCTTTATGATGCTCAAGGGTAATCAAATTATCACAATGTTTGGACACGACTTGCTCATGAAACAAATAGCATTGGAGCTTTAAATGACCATGTTCATTGCAAAGTTCACAAGGGGCACGAAAAATATTGAATCTTTCAGCACATTCATCTAGGTCTTCTTGCAACAATTTGGTTTCTAAGTACTTATGCCTCTTGCAATATCTATCTTCCCTATTTGTTGTGTACTTGCAAACCCAGTCTACTCCACAAAAATTGACATGTTTATAGGAGGCATTTTCATCATAACTAGTGCAATCATCATTAGCATCATGGATATTCAAAGAATTCGTACTAACAACATTGCAATCATGCTCATCATTCAAATATTTAGTGCCAAACATTTTATAGATTTCTTCTTCTACCACTTGAGCACAATTATCCTTTCCATCATACTCACAAAAGATATTAAAAAGGTGAAGCATATGAGACAAACTCAATTCCATTTTTTATAGTTTTCTTTTATAAACTAAACTAGTGATAAAACAAGAAACTAAAAGACTCGATTGCAAAATCTAAAGATATACCTTCAAGTGCTAACCTCCTCGGCAATGGCGCCAAAAAAGAGCTTGATGTCTACTACACAACCTTCTTCTTGTAGACGTTGTTGGGCCTCCAAGTGCAGAGGTTTGTAGGACAGTAGCAAATTTCCCTCAAGTGGATGACCTAAGGTTTATCAATCCGTAGGAGGCATAGGATGAAGATGGTCTCTCTCAAGCAACCCTGCAACCAAATAAAAAAAGAGTCTCTTGTGTCCCCAACACACCCAATACAATGGTAAATTGTATAGGTGCACTAGTTCGCCGAAGAGATGGTGAAACAAGTGGTATATGGATGGTAGATAAAGGTATTTGTAATCTGAAATAATAAAAACAGCAAGGTAGCAAGTGATAAAAGTGAGCGTAAACGGTATTGCAATGCTAGGAAATAAGGCCTAGGGTTCATACTTTCGCTAGTGTAAGTTCCCTCAACAATAATATCATAATTGGATCACATAGCTATCCCTCAACATGCAACAAAGAGTCACTCCAAAGTCACTAATAGCGGAGAACGAACGAAGAGATTATGGTAGGGTACGAAACCACCTCAAAGTTATTCTTTCCAATCAATCCGTTGGGCTATTCCTATAAGTGTCACAAACAGCCCTAGAGTTCATACTAGAATAACACCTTAAGACACAAATCAACCAAAACCCTAATGTCACCTAGATACTCCAATGTCACCTCAAGTATCTGTGGGTATGATTATACGATATGCATCACACAACCTCAGATTCATCTATTCAACCAACACATAGGACCTCAAAGAGTGCCCCAAAGTTTCTACCGGAGAATCACGACGAAAACATGTGCCAACCCCTATGCATAGGTTCATGGGCGGAACCCGCAAGTTGATCACCAAAACATACATCAAGTGAATCACGTGATATCCCATTGCCACCACAGATATCCACGGCAAGACATACATCAAGTGTTCTCAAATCTTTACAGACTCAATCCGATAAGATTACTTCAAAGGGGAAACTCGATTCATTACAAGAGAGAAGAGGGGGAGGAGAAACATAAGATCCAACTATAATAGCAAAGCTCGCGATACATCAAGATCGTGCCAAATCAAGAACACGAGAGAGAGATCAAACACATAGCTACTGGTACATACCCTCAGCCCCGAGGGAGAACTACTCCCTCCTCGTCATGGAGAGCACCGGGATGATGAAGATGGCCACCGAAGAGCGATTGCCCCTCCGGCAGGGTGCCAGAACGGGTCCAGATTGGCTTTCGGTGGCTACGGAGGCTTCTGGCGGTGGAACTCCCGATCTATTGTGCGTTTTGGAAGTTTTAGGGTACGATGATATATATGGGTGCAGGAAGTACGTCGGAGGAGCTACGGGGGCCCCACGAGGCAGGGGGGTGCGCCCTAGGGGGGGCGCCCCCACCCTCGTGAGCACCTCCCGTATCTCCTGACGTGGAGTCCAAGTCTATCCGGTGGCTTTCGTTCCAAAAATAACTTCTCCAGTTGATTTCGTTCCGTTTCGACTCCGTTTGATATTCCTTTTCTTTGAAACGCTGAAATAGGCATAAAACAACAAATCTGGGCTGGGCCTCCGGTTAATAGGTTAGTCCCAAAAATAATATAAAAGTGGAAAATAAAGCCCAATATTGCCTAAAACAGTGGAGCAATCAAAAATTATAGATACGTTGGAGACGTATCTGGAATCCTAAGCTATGAATGCATGCCCCCCAACCGAGGTTCACCCAAGCAAAGTGCGAAGTACCTAGCAGCCACCCCTCCCTCCTATTGGCATTAAGGGAATCCTAAGATATGAATGCATGCCCCCCCTCGACCGAGGTTCACCTGCAAAGTGCAAAGTAGCTAGCAGCCCCCCTCTCGTTTCGGCACGAAGGGAATCCTAAGCTATGAATGCATGCCCCCTCCCCCCCAACCGAGGTTCACCTAGCAAAGTGCGAAGTA
>NC_041384.1:544616396-544622575 GCF_002162155.2 Triticum dicoccoides | reverse complement strand
CCCACACACACACTTTCAGTTGGCGGGCTAGAGAGGCATATATCTCACCAAGATGGATCATAAAACGGACCAAGAATAATCCACCTTGGTCGTACAACCTCTCTCTTGTAGTTGGTCAAAGTGATGGCCGTCCATGCGAACCGAAGATGGGCTAGCTCGCCAATAATCATGCAAGTAGCTAGTCCCTGAAGACAACCACTGCATGCATGTGGCCCAAACATATGTATGGAGAGGTGTGTTTTTGAGTAACAATGGAACAACTTTGATGTGGCACCATGATTTCGAACTAGAAATCCCCAGACCGAGTGAGGGTTAGGTTGACGATGCATTCGTGTGTTACACCACACTTCAAGTCAACGACGGGGATTCATGCATGCATGCATGCATGCATAGTATATGCGCTCAAACTTAATTAGGTGTGGATCTCACCATGACCTATACTATGATAATTAAAGTGCGTTAAGTCGACTAGAGGGGGGGTGAATAGGCGATTTTTATGAATTCTTCACTAGGGAATTTCAGGGTGAGGAAATTCCTAAGAGAAGAACTACTTGCAGCGGAATAACTACTCAGAAGTAAACATAACAGAACATGAGCATGGTCTTCATGATGAAATGAAAACAAGCATAGAGTATAGAAAGCGTAAACACAGGATAAAGAGAATGAAGACAAACAGACTGAAGAAATTGAGCTGAGGAAATAGAGAAAGTCTTCAGTCAAAATCTTCAAACAAATATGAACAAGCACACAACACAGAAATGAGGAAATGGAAGGGTTGAGGAAATGGAACCAGTTAGCTCGGTGAAGACAATGATTTGGTAGACCAGTTCCAACTGCTGCGACAGTTGTACGTCTAGTTAGGGCGGCTAGGTATTTAAACCTGAGGACACACAGTCCCGGACACCCAGTCCTGAACACGCAACTCAGAACACTTAGTCCTCACCGTATTCCCCTTGAGCTAAGATCACACAAACCTCGCCCAATCACTCGTGGTAAGTCTTCAGGTGACTTCCAAACCTTCACAGACTCGGTCACTTGGCAATCCACAATTTCCTCTTGGATGCTCTAGACCATGACGCCTAACCGTCTGGAAGATGCACAGTCTTCAAAGGTAACAAGCGTCGGATCCACGCAGGATCAATATCTTCAGTGATGCTCAATCACTTTGGGTTTGAAGGTGTTTGGGTTTGGGTTTTCCTCACTTGATGATTTTCGCTCAAAGTCCTCGGAGGATGTGATGCTCTCAAATGACAAGTGTCAGTTTCTCTCGGAGAAGCCAAACAGCTAGTGGTTGTAGGGGGCGGCTATTTATAGCCCACGGAGCAGCCCGACATGATAAGACATAAATGCCCTTCAATGATATGACCGTTAGGTGGAAGGATATTTTGGGATAGCTGGCGCGTAGCACAGCAACGGTCGGAAATTTGACTAACAAATTCCTTAGGGCTATCATGTTCCTCACTTGTAGGCAATTCGCACTGGAGAATTCCTAACTCCTCGGTTAGAACAAATTCCTCAGAGACCAAAAGAGCTTCGTCTCAATCACTGAAGAAATTTGACTAAACTGTATGAGATTTCCAATGGCTTCACTCGAAGGGATTGGTAGGTGTAGGATTTTGAGTTGAGCATCACTTGGAAATTTTTCCTTAGTATTTCCTCAACCCCCTTTAATAGTATGATGTTTCCTATGACTCAAAAAGAGAAAAAGAAACTACGAAAACAAAAGTCTTCACGCTTCATGTTCCTCGAATGAATACCAAGTCTTCAGGATCACACCAATTTCTTCACTTTCAAAGTCTTTAGAAAGTATTCAGTAATCCAAAGTCTTCAGTCGAAGAACTTCATTTTTAGGGGTCGGCTTTCTCTGTAAATATCAAACTCCTCATAGACTTATAGACCTGTGTATACTCACAAACGCATCAGTCCCTTAACCTATAAGTCTTCAATACACCAAAATCACTAAGGGGCACTAGATGCACTTACAATCTCCCCCTTTTTGGTGATTGATGACAATATAGGTTAAGTTATCAACGGGGATAAACATATGAAGTGTAAATACTGATATTGAGGAATTTGATTGCAAGATATAGAAGAACCTCCCCTGACGATGTGCATAGTGAGGAATTAGCTTTTGAAGCAATGCACACTTGAAGAGTAGAATCATGGAGATCTCCCCCTATATCTTGTAATCTAGACACGCATTTAACATATAATATGAAGAATTTGAAATGCATGATGAAATATGGTGACTGATGTAATTCAGCATGCGTGCATTAACATATATGAGGAATAAGCATGCAGAAGAACACAACACAAGTATCAGACCACCATCGGGTTTAAGTTTACAACTCAATCCAGCAAAGTCTTCAAAATAACGAGAGTTGTAACTTAGAAAAAAACGCCCATATAAGTAGACCCGCTTGAAGACTAAGTCAAATTTCTCCCCCTTTGTCATCGAATGACCAAAAGGGACGAAAAATGAGGACTAACACCCCTGAAGAATATCATCACTGAGTCGATGAAGGAGCGCCAGTATTGTTGGGGTCGGTTGTTGAAGTAGGGCCTGCCGCAGTGTCGTCCAAGTCTTCATGTTCATCTGTTGTGCGTGATGAAGAATATGAGCTGGCTACCAAGGAAGGAACTTTAGTCTTCTTGAATTTCTTCGTCGGTGGCGGCTGAGACCATTCAAAGTCCTGCTTGAAACCCATTTGCTTCAGATCATCTTCACCATACAGATGTGACAAAACAGCCCAGGTGCGACCGAAGACTTCATGGAGGTAGTAATGGTTTTTCTTCACTTCATTGTGTGTGGCAGTCATGTTGTGAAGAATAGAACCAAACTGATGCTTAACCCATTTGTGGTTGCGATTGACCTTCTGGTGAAGACCGAGGAGAAGCTCATGATCAGTCATCACCCTTGGAGTTGTGCCTTGAGGATTTTGCTTTGAAGCATTTGCGGCAGGGTCATGAGTGGCAGAGTCATCATTGGTGGAATAGGATGCAGCTTTTCGGAACAGACCATCCAATGGACGAATGCCTTCATCAATAATTGCAGTAGCCTTGCCCTTTTCATCAGATGAGGAAAATGTCCTCTTGAGGACTTCAATGGGGGGGAAAGTACCTGACATGATTCTGAAAATCAGCCTTGTAGTTGAGTGAAGACCTAGTTCTGAGGAATCTCATAATCCAAGGAGCATAAGGCTTCAACTCAAATGGAGAGAGGGCAACATTTTCCAGAGTCCTCACGAAGAAATCGTGATAGTTGATAGGAATTCCATGTATGATATTGAATAGTATATTCTTCATGATGCCAACAACTTCTTCATCATTTGAATCATGGCCTTTGATTGGACTCAATGTCTTCGTTAGAATGCGATAGGCAGTTCTAGGCACAAACAACAATTCCTTCATGAGGAATTTGGTCCTTGGAGCTTGGCCGGGCTTCAGCGGCTTCATCAACACTTGCATGTAGTGAGTAGTAAGTTCGGGTTCATGACAGATGCAACGAGAGCCTTCAACGGGAGGACTAACAGGCAGGGCATGAAGTAATTCAGAGGCCGGTGCTTTGAAATGTGTGTTCTCTGTCATCCAGTCCAATACCCAAGTGTTCACATCTTCAGCTTCTCCTGTGATGTGCAGCGTCGCATAGAACTGAAGAATTAGCTCTTCATTCCAATCAACAATATCTGTGCAAAAGTTGAGCAGCCCAGCGTCATGAAGAACACTGAGGACTGGCGCGAAGCAGGGCAGTGATTCCATGTCCACGTGAGGAATATGCTCATGGTCGAAGACTTTGTCTTTGTTGAAAAGCAGCGAAGAATAGAAGTTTGCTTGGCTAGCAGTCCAGAAGCGCTTCCTTCTAAGGCGAGCAGAGTCATAGGGGTTGTAGTCTGTGAAGAAAACATGCTCGTGGAAGAAGTCATCAGCCTTGAATTTTTGCTTCTTTGAGAAAGGATCTTTTGGCTTGGGGTGAGGAGTGCCAGTCAATTGCATCATAACCTCAGGAATAGTGATCTCAGGTTTCGCGGGCTGAGAAATTTCAGTTTCTTCTTCAGTGGCAGCCTGGGACTTTAATTCTTCAACAGCAATGTCATCAGCGCTAGTGGATGGAATCTCTTCAGGGATGGACGGAGTGGGGTGTGGTTCTTCAGAACCCATTTGAACTTCAGTAGTCATTGGGGACTGAGGAATTTGTTGCGGAGCAGTGAACAGCGGAGAATTGGGGTGCTGACTTTCCCAAAAGTCATCATTCAAAACTGGCGTTGTGCATCCAATGTCCACATCCTCATCTTCTCCACTCATTTCTTCAACACCGGCCACTTCAGTAGTAAACTGAGGCATGGGCGATGAAACAAATGGGGTTGAAGGGATTGCATCCACTTCAATTTCTTCATCCAACTGCTCTAAGGAAGCAGCAAAAGGAATGTCTTCATTGGATTCGCTTGGGATCACATATTCTTCATCAAAAGGAACGAGTTCCTTTGATGGCATGCTTGAGACTGGAACAACATCAATAGGATTTTCAAACAAGCTGGTCAATTGCTTCATCTTCTTCGGAGCTGAAGAGTGTGATGAAGTTGATGCTTTCCTTTTCTTCATAGTTGCACGCTCCACAGCCTTGGTCTTCTTTGCTTCTGATGCAGAAGGAAGAATTGGACTTGGTGCAGGTGCAGGAGGAGCAGAGGAAATTCGTTCCATTTCTTCAGGAACAACTGATGTAGTTGCCCTGGTATAAGCAATTTCTTCAGGCACAGCGGTTGAAGCTTCAGCTGGCCTGGCAATTTCTTCAGACGCAACACTAGTGGTTGCCCTAGCAGTTTCATCAGCGGCTGGAATGCAGTCATCAGCCCTGGTACTAGCATTTTCTTCAGCAGCCTGAGTATCATCAGTGGTGTTGGCATTTTCTTCAGTAGGCTGAGCAGATGCTTCAGCCTGAGGAATTTTTTGTTGTGTAGGGGCAGCAACATTGGTAGTAAACTTTTCAGTTATCTTTACAAATCTGACTTTGGCTCCAAGCCAGTCAGCATAGTAGCGATCAAATTCATCACTCAGTTTCTTGATCTCTGATTGTAGAGCAACAAGTTCTTCATGTGAAAGCTTCAAGAAGTTTTTCTTCAGAAAGCGCTCTTTCTTGTACTGTGCTTTCTTCACCTTCCTCCCATGTTCATATTTCCATTTTTCTTTGTCAATGAAGTGAGTTAGCACATGACTTTGACCAGGACTGAGGTTCAGCTCAGGCAGAGGTGTGTTGGGGTCCTTGTGCCACAAGTCAATGAAGTCGAGGATCAACTTTGGGTCCAGCATCAATGGCACATTACTGCCTTTGGCTCTAGCGGCCCTGTGCTGCCTATCTCTGATGATTTCAGTGAGTTCTTCATCATCAGCATCGTCGTCATCGGATGGTACTGTGACGCCCGGATAATTAGGCTATAGTAATCCCACGTTAATGATGCCACGTCACCACGGTTACTGTTGTTAGTCTCGCGTTAGTTCAAAACCGATTCAAATTCAAATTTGAATTTTAGGCAAACAATAAAAGTTTTCAAATATTAAAACCAAATTGTTCTGGTTTTGGTAAACAATGCATAAGAAGTATTGGTGGAGAAACCAACATCCTTAAAAGTGTTTGAATGTCCAAAAATTAATAAAACAGTAGCAAAAGAATTAATTGAATGCCTTTTATAATTAATAAAATGTTAAACTATTTAATTGGAGGTTTAAACTTTTGTAGTAGAGGTATAATTGGTGATACAAATTTAGTTACAACTTTTGCGTTTTATAAAACTAAATAAAATAAAGTAGTCAAAGGAAAGATAAATGTAAAGAATAAAAACTTAAACAGTAAAAAAAGAAAGAAAAAGAAAACCCCCACCTCCCCCAGTGGGCCTCGTGGCCCAGCTGGCATTCAGCCGGCCGGCCAGGCCAGCCCACACGGCCCACCCCACACCCGCAACCTACACCTAATCCATCCCCCGTGACCTAACTGCCGCACCCCACACCCCCACGACCCCCACCCACCACTCACTCCCGCCCCCATGACTCGAACTGGATCAGGGGCGCCTGTTCCCCCCAAATCCCGACGACCGCGTCCCCGCCACCTCGTCTCCGTCGCCGGACCTCACCGTCATCGCACCACCACGCCCTTGAGCCGCCCCGACACCGTTCCTCGTTGCCTCCCC
>NC_041384.1:544604389-544615850 GCF_002162155.2 Triticum dicoccoides | reverse complement strand
CACGCGCACCCGACCGCGGCGGCTCCGCCCGGCCGCTCCCTTGCTCAGCTGCCTCCCCCTCCCCGCTAGCCCCTACCGGCGGCCTCGCCGTGATCGCGGCCCTCGCGCCCGCTGGCCGCGTCAAGCGCCGGCGCCCACGCGCCCGCTCCGGCCCTGTTCGGGCCTCGCCTCGTTACCGAGCAGGGCTATGGCTTCGCCTGCACCCGCCTGCCCGAATGCCTATTAAGGCCACTGTGCCTATGACCAGTGGGCCCAACCCTAGAACGGAAATTAAAAAAAGAATTAATTAAAAAATAATAATAATATAAATAATTAATTAATTAAAAATAATTAAAAATAATAGTTAATTAATTAATTCATTCATTCATTAACTTAATTAACCCTGATTAGATTAATCTAATTAACCTAATTAACTGTTAGTTAATAAACAGTCTATGACAAACGGGCCCCGTCTGTCAGTTTGACTGGTCAACGGTCACAGTTGGCAGCTGACATCATGCTTGTGTCATGATGATGTCAGCAAGCATTCTTCTGGATAATGTTGTTTTATAATAATTAAATAAATGCTAAAAATGATTTAAATCTTTTAAAATTAATATAAAATAAACCGTAGCTCGGATGGAAAAACTTTGTACATGAAAGTTGCTCAGAACGACGAGACGAATCCGGATACGCAGCCTGTTCGTCTGCCACACATCCCTATCATAGCAAACACGCAACTTTCCCCCTCCGATTCATTTGTCCGAAAACACGAAACACCGGGGATACTTTCCCGGTTGTTTTCCCCCTTCGCTGGTATCACCTCCTATTGTGTTAGGGCACACCTAGCACCGCTACTTGTCATGTCATTCATCGATGTGCATCTGTTTGCATTGTATTAATGGTTTCTTCCCCTCTTCTCTCTGGTAGCCTACGAGACTGACGCGGCTGCTGGTGCCCCGACCGACTACGTTGTTGACGACCCCTACTTGCCAGAGCAACCAGGCAAGCCCCTCCCTTGATCACCATATATCGCCTATTCTTCTCTCTACTGTCTGCATTAGAGTAGTGTACCATGTTACCGCTTTCCGTTAATCCTATTCTGATGCATAGCCTGCCCTTTCTACTACTGTTGTTACCTTACCTGAAATCCTAAATGCTTAGTATAGGATGCTAGTATTCCATCAGTGTCCCTACTTTCTTGTCCGTCTGCCATGCTATACTATCGGGCCGTGAGACCACCTAGGAGAGAGGTGAGCCTGGCCCTGGTCGGTGTTCGCGGTTACTTCAAAATAACACGCTTAACAAGATCTTGGTATTTGATCTGAGTCTGGCCACTGGTCTATACGCACTAACCAACTACGCGGGAACAGTTATGGGCACTCGACGTCGTGGTATCAGCCGAAGCCTTCGTGATGTCAGCGACTAAGCGGCGCGTGCCGGGTTGGACAGCGTAATGCAACTTCCTTTGTAATGGAGGTTGCTAGGTCTGCTCACCGGCCTGTACGCAACATGCAGGTGTGCAATGGGCGATAGGCCCAGACCCCTGCGCGCATAGGAATTAGACCGACATGCTGACCTCTCTGATGTGCCTAGGTGGGGCTGCGACGTGTTGATCTTCTGAGGTCGGACATGACCCAGGAAAGTGTGTCCGGCCAAAGGGGATCAAGCGTGTTGGGAAATGTGGTGCACCCCTGCAGGGAAATTTATCTATTCGAATAGTCGTGTCCCTCGGTAAAAGGACGACCTGGAGTTGTACCTTGACCTTATGACAACTATAACCGGATACTTAATAAAACACACCCTTCCAAGTGCCAGATACAACCCGATGATCGCTCTCTCACAGGGAGACGAGGGGAGGAGCGCCGGGTAGGATTATGCTATGCAATGATACTTGATGAACTTAATATCTACTCTCTTCTACATGCTGCAAGAGGAAGGCTGCCAGAAGCATAGTCTTCGATAAGACTAGCTATCCCCCTCTTATTCTGGCCTTCTGCAGTTCAGTCCACAGATACTACCCATTTCATTGATACCAATGCATATGTAGTGTAGACCCTTGCTTGCGAGTACTTTGGATGAGTACTCACGGTTGCTTTCCTACTTCTTTTTCCCCTTTTCCCGGTTACTGCGATCATATGATGGATTTCAGGAGCTAGAGGATCCCGAGGATGATTCTACATGGAGTTTGACTTCGAGGAGTAGTTACGAGGTCCAGGAAGGAGGCCTTGGCTTTTTTATCGTTGCTACATTTGTGCTAGCCTTCTTAAGGCAAACTTATTTAACTTATGTCTGTACTCATATATTATTGCTTCCGCTGACTCTTGTGTATTCGAGCTTATGTATTCGAGCCCTTGAGGCCCCTGGCTTGTAATATAAAGCTCGTATTATTTTAATTTGTGTCTAGAGTTGTGTTGTGATATCTTCCCGTGAGTCCCTGATCTTGATCATACACGTTTGTGTGTATGATTAGTGTACGGTTGAATCGGGGGCGTCACAAGTTGGTATCAGAGCCGACTGCCTGTAGGAACCCCCCTTTCCACACTCCTTGGCCGAAGTCGAGTCTAGACATTATAAAACTTTTACTAACATGGCTGTGCGGCCCATGGGCCCACGTCACCATTGGGTATTATTAGTATCTTTTACTCCTCGTCTATACTCTAGGATTCTGATTTCTCTTCTATTCGGGTGAAATGATTTTTACTAACTCTAACATTAGGGTCTCATGATCACATCCACTCGGAGAGCCCCTTGATACAGATGATCGCCTATTGTACCGAAGGATTCCGAAGATACTCTCCGTTGTTCATTCTCTCGGAATTTGTGCCCATTGCTTTTGCCATCCCCTACCACCGAAATATCCCTATGGATAAATACCTACATCTGTCATCCTTACTTTTATTCCCAGTTAATCTTGTTATTACAAGATACCCTCAAATTCTCTCTATTATTCTGAAAATACTTTGTGCCCACTACCCTTGCAGTTCCTTGCAACCTGAATACCCCTACAAATAATTTCTCGCACTTATCAAGTATCCGCTCATCCCTAGTGGATACATGTATTTCACAAAAGTCTTCGAAATACCATTCAATCTCCGAAAATCCCCAACAACCTATTGCTCTTGAAATTCTTGCTTGCTTGCATTATGATTAACCTCATAAGTTCGGTAATCTTATTGGCATCCTTAGTAATTATCAGTTTGAGTCTGTTGAATCAATATGTTGTGAATGCTCGTAATCCTTATTCAGACCCTTCATTTCGTCCTTCCGGCTCAGACGTCATTTTAAACATGAGCTGGATCTCGACCAATCAAATTGCCATCGATTGTACCCCTAAGGCTATTCAACTTATCCATCCCTAATCAGAGCATTGCTTCTGATCGCTCGTCTTGGAATTCATAATTCCTTTGCATTTGAGCTTTGATTTAGTCAGTTGTTTCTATAATCTGATATCCTTGCATTCTTTCTTACTCTGGTTGAGTACCGATGCTCACATCCGGTCCCTTGTGGACCACCAAACCCTTTGTCAGATTTTATCCGACAACGTCCTTCATATTCAATAAGCTTGTGAGCCTTTCCTTGGATACATAATGCCTTTGGTAAATTGTATCCTCTGCTTTCTCAAGCATGCTCTACTATCGAGCTTGTGTTATTTACTCCGAAGTTTGTGGAATATGTTTCTATGATACCCCAATGGGTTGTACCTATGCCTTCCTTAAATCTGTGCAAACCCGAAAGATTTCACGGGTCATACTTATCGGGTATTGCACCAGGTATAACTTTCAACAACTAATGTCATTTTCGAAAAGCGAGAGGTGAATGGAAGGTTATACATTGAAGAAGTGGGAGTCGACCTTGAACTTGTGTTCATGCCTATGGACACGATGTAGATCCTATCATTGAAGCTTCTTGTAATAATAACTATTTCCTTGATATAATATCATCTGGTATCGATGAATTGATCCTTTGCAATCGTGGTTCCGACCATATTTTCTCCTTGATACCATTTCTCGGACAAGTTGAAGTACTTGTCTTCTGCGGATCAATACATCTATACAACCCCTATGTCGATCTTCCTTCGAGTAATACCCTCCATTATCTCGAGAATATCAAAGAACTGTGTTGCTTCCTATGAGTCTTCATCTAGTATTGCTTCTCACCGATCTCAGATTTCCCCCTGGTTCTGAGTTATTTCACTCGAGAACACCAATAAGTGAATTGATTCTGCACTCTGATTCAATAACTCTAAGTAATTTTCATTGCTTATGAGTTTAATAATCCTTCAAGTCATTCCTAGCCTGATCGGCTATATCATTATTGTGCAAAATTTTAACTATGCTACCTGGACCTTCTTTTTGGAGCACAATTTTTGACGATGAGCTAACCTTACGTCGATTTTTCTCATCATATAATTTCGCCTTAAACGGCAAGCTTGATTTCGAGTTTCTGTCATACCCTTGGTTCCAATAACCTTTCACTTCATCATTCCTTCGACTTGATGTCATCGCCGATCGATTACATCTGCAGGAAATCTCTCGACAAATGTGTAATGTTCATCATCAACAATGATATGCCTTCTTCCAAGTGTGAATCAAATTCATGATGGGAAATACCATCCTTTCCCCTCGGTGATTGGTATTAACATCGACAACATTCTTCATTCCCTCCAACACAAATCTTGTTCTTATTTTGTGTTATACCTTGAGTCCCTTGTTATCCGACTTATGTTATGTTCTACCTTGAACTATTACTGTCATTTATGTCGGGGATGTTGTGAGGATTGCTCCACCCCTTAAGAATTCTTGGTGTAGTGATACTTCTCACAAGCACCATTCTTTCTTGATCCCCGTATTGCCTAATAGGGAATATCAACAAGTGAACGATGCTGCTTGGACTCTGTAATTCAAGCAACCTATTGCTTTGAAGTTAATGGTTGATATTTCATTCTTAGACCATTGGTTATCGAATCACCATTCTAACATTGATCATGCTACCTAAGCCCATATTTCGGGTGCACCTTTCAATCAATGTGTGGCACCCCGGCTCAGAGAAACCGGAACACCCCGTATTCCAGCCCAGAAATCAAGGAGAAGTCTCTGGAATATGGCACTGCTTGACATAGAACAAATAAGCTCTTATTACAAGAATAATTATACCAGGGTCTGATGTTACAACGAAGCACATCAGCACGATGACACTACGCCTGTGATACTACACTTGCTCTATGCTAGCAGCGGAACAATGACGAAGGTGGTGAATCTCCACTCCGTAGGGACTTTGGCTGGGACACGATCTAGCTCGCACGCACGGCAACCTTGACAAGCAATCACGCAATCATGGCATCACCTGCAATCTGGCATGACACACCAGGTCAGTACATTGAATGTACTTGCAAGCTCACAACAACCATAAACATCAAGGCAAGACAATAACATAGCATTTAATAGGTTAATTAAATTAACAACTATTATGATGAAACAACTACTAAGCATGGTATGAAACTACTATCATACTGATAAATCACCGTCTCCGATCTCCATAACCATATCACTCTTGGCTAACCGGCCAAGCAATATACCATCTCGATCACCTCGTGATCAAATCCAAACAGTGATCTTTTCGGCGATCACAACCATGACCAACACTTGGTCTCAAACGGTGATCTTTCCGGCAATCACTACCCTAACCAACACTTGGTCTCAAATGGTGATCTTTCCGGCGATCACTACCATGACCATCACTGGGTCTCCAACATCATCATCAACATCCTGCCAATCTGTACTGCTCAACATATCAACATATAAATCACCTATAAGTCATTCCGTCATGTGAGTGTTGATCGAATGGTGTGACCTTGTATGAACCCATGCCCATGGCCGAGGACGCGGCTATCGATAGTTTAAATACACACTCTGCAGAGATAGCGCACTACACCCACACCACAGAACCCATGGCCTCGCACTCCCATTCGAGTGGACCAACGGCGTTCTGACAAAACCGATCTACTGCCATGACACTCTCCCGGCTACTCCGAGTCACTCCCCACTGGGCTAGTCCTGGGTGGCCCCGTGTCTACCAAAGACACAACGACCACCATCGTGGCCAAAACATAAATGTCCCACATGGGGACACGTGCACAAAACATCAACAACGGGCACACAAGGATTATGTCCGCCTACCTGATCAGGGTAGCGCGCGCCAATAACCTTCCCTCGTTGGAGGCACCGGCGAGAGGCACGACAATAGACCGCATTAGGGCCTTCCCATAAAGGCAAATGTGGTTGCACTGGAGAAAGCCCGGTTCGGTGGCACCTGACCAACTTAATGAAAAAATTTATCCCCAAAAATATAACTGTGATAACTGATACTCCGATAACAACTATCAAACTATAATCCAAGCCATAGTAATATCCAACAAATAATCCAAGCATCATAACATCATACCAAGATACTCCGAGGATATTGTACTACTATCAGGATGAATCCAAGAACGATAAGACTACTACTCCAATATCAAGAACTAACTATCCAACTATGATCCACATGAAAGCATCATCTCCATCATCATACTCCAAAACATTATATCAACTAGCATCATGATGAAACTACACTAGCCACTAACAATCCAAAGGCAACATGATATCCAAAGTAATACTCCAAAGTAATACCAGATATCATCAGGAAATAATCATAATATCCACTAAGAATCCAAAGGCACATGTCATCCAAAGTAATACTCCAAAGCATAATACCATCATGAACATAATCATAATAGCCAGTAAGAATCCAAAGGCACATGTCATCCAAAGTAATACTCCAAAGCATAATACCATCATGAACATAATCATAATAGCCACTAATAATCCAAAGGCAACATGTCATACACATAATCATCAAAATATAAGTACTAGAATCTCCAAGCAATATCATGGCAACATCAATATCAAAGCAATACTCCGAGAAATGCCATGAACAAATCATACCTAGCTACTGCAATATTTTAAACAAGTTCAAATGAATAAACCATGTCACTGCATTGCAATCATGCAAATGGAGGGTGTGGGTTGCCTGGGGTGGAAGAAATCACCGGGAAGGAGCGCGAGAAGCTCGCGGAAAGAACCACCGGAAAACGTACTCTCTCGGAGGGGGCTGAATAAGGGCATGGGTAAAATGGTCATTTTTAGAATGTTTACACATAATGAAAATGATACCAAAAGTTTGGGCTCGAAGAGACGAAGATGTGGGCTTTGGATTCACCTCAATCGAAGTTACGATTGCGGAGTTATGAGGTGAAGAAGATCAGGGACTTTTCTGTAAAAAGAATATTCACAGACGGGTCCCTGAGTGGATAAGGCAGAAATGGATTTCTGAAAACACGCTTTCTGACTAAGAAAACATACTCTGTGGCGAAGTAGAAGAAGAATACGCTTTCGAGGAAAGAAAATGTATTTTAACGAAAGACGTCTCCACTTACGTGACATGGCGGTTGCGGGGCCCGGCTTGTGCAGCTGACAGGAGGGTCCCACCTTATCCATATTTCACTCCTCGTGCCTGTCTTCTTCCTCCTTGCTGCCTCTCGATTTAAGACAGAGGAGCGAGGGCAGAGAAGAGGTCGACCCCGGCCTGGCCAACTCCGGCCACCTCTGGCCGAGGTGAGGCCACCGGCGGATGCGGGAGATGATGCCGCACCCGTTCAGAGGGCTAGCAGGCGTCGGGGAGGGTAGGGAGGAGGTGAGGCGCGACGACGGGAGGAGGGCAGAGAGCTTCGGGCGGTGGTGGTGCTCGGTGGAGCAGGGCATTCCGACGCGAGGAGAGGAGCTGGGCGGTCTACTAGTAGTGGTTGAAGCGAGGGAGGGGCTCGGGTTCGCTCCAATTTAGGAGGACCGAGGGCGGCGGCCATGGCGGCATAGGGAGGGAAGGAGAGCTTCTCGAGCTCGGTGGAGTGGTCGGGCGGGGCTCTAGGAGTGAGGGAGGGCTGCTGGTGTGCTTGAACGAGGCCGGGGATGGCTACTTATAGCCGGGCGAGGGAGGCCGATCCGGGTGTCGCCGCGGGGATCCGGCCAACGCTCTAGCGAGGCCAGCGATCGCGGGGAGGCGCGAGAACGCGACGATGGAGGAGCGGACAAGCGACAGTGATGCACAGGGCAAGAGGGGCAGGCGCATAGGAGGAAGACATCGCGGCGCCATTAAAGCCGGTCGGCCATAGTGCGCCCATGGGCGCGCGGTGATGAGCACTAACGGAGGGGCTTACGGAGGGGGAAGTGGCTCTAGGAGGACGACGATGACACAGGGAACACGCTGGACAGGCCCGTGCTCACTGAGACGCCAAGCAGAGGAGGGGCCCGAGCAAGAAGGCGCTCTGGACGCGGCCGATGCGTGCTAAAACGGTGGTCACCGCGTGCACTGGTGCACACAGTGCCACAAGCCATGCCAAGCGATGCCTGGGGGTTAGTCCTTCCTGGGGAGGTTGCAACTACGGTGGTAGCTTGGTTAAAAACGCTTTGGTTAACTGGAAATCACCCTTTGAAGTTTACTGCAGTAAACTTGGGTGAGAACTGCTGAGCAACAGGAAAGGGATTGGAGCCAGAGAGTTTGCCTGCGAGGTTTAGGGTAAGAAGGACTTTCATCATGGTAACTTTGAGAAGATTAAGACCAAGATTTATTGTAGTTGCTTAACAACCACATAAACTGGTCCAGAAATAAGATTTGGATGATGCACTCACATGGTGATGCTAATTGAGCTGAAATTTGGCAAGGCTTAGGGATTTGGACATAGTAAGATGTTGTAAAAATTTGGCACCAAATGGATTCTGTAAAAACCTAGATTTTTGCCCTTTTCTTTTTCCTTTGATTTTCTTGGATTTCCTGTTTTGTTTTGCTTTTCAGTGGCTATGTGGATCTGAAACTTGGGAAGATCATGTCTTCCTAGGTTTTATAGTGGCTTGTCACCCTCTTCATCATCCCAAGATCATGTCATTTCCATCCTTGACCTAACCCAATATTCTTTTGCCGGGAATATTCCTTTTCTGAAAAAGGAATAACCTTTAAAACCCTAGGTTGTGAAGCAACCTATATTTCTATCACTCCTAAAATTCCCAAATAATTCTCATAAATTGTTTGGGTCCTATCTTGCTCAAATATGGCAAAATATATCATTGACCATGTTTCCCATCATGCTCAATAAATTCATTTTCTATTTTGTCCTAAATGGCACATTGTGAAGCAAGTGCTATTTATATTTGCTTGATTGACCCCAAACTTCTTGGACAATTTTTCCTGTCCATATCATTGGCTCATGCCAAAATTCAACTCAATTTTCCTAGTGAATATTCCTAAGCAACTTTTCAAAATTCCCGTCTGAGGGAAGTGATTGTGAAGGAAGTACAAGCTAGGCATATCCAAATGAGTTGTAATTTTGCAAGTTCCTCCCTATGATCAAATCATGACTCTCCACCAAATATGAGCTCATGTAACTCATCTATGTGAGCCCAGCTCCAAATCTTAGTTTCTGGTTAGATTTCCAGTTTGTGAAGCAACTATATTTTATATTGCTGCAATTGAGCTAAAACTTTTTCAGGACATGCTTCTACCTATATCAACTCCCTCCACCAAGTTTTACCTCAATTGGTTAACCCAATTGCCCTGTGTAATTTTTCCAAGTTTCTGTCCAGAATGAAGCTTTGTGAAGAAAGTGCCACTTTGGTATTTCCGAATGGTATGGAACTTTACAGCTGCTTCATATCATCATATAACCCCTCTATGCCAAATTTCAGCTCACAGAAATCAAATATGTGAGTGTATCATCCAAATCCCCAATTCTGGCCAGTTTTGCACTTTCTACTGCAACCTTTACCTAAACTCCTCCTCTTGGTCTGATTTTTGGTGATCACAATAACCTTAGTGTGTGATCATCAGCAGACAAACTCTTTACCACGTTACCAAGCTGGTTTAACCACAGAGAGTTACAAGCACCTTCTTACTGATTTACTTTGGAGCTAAGTGCAAATATCTTCTTTGCCCCTGGATCAATTTATTTCTTCAGTTGGACTAAGGGCACCAAGGTCCATCTACTGTACATGGTCGGCCACGCCAAAGAGCGCCGCTTGCGCCAGTGCGTGTGGTGATCACCCTTGCGTCATGGCTGTAGGCGTGCTCTGGCTTGTTCTGGCCACTATGCTCGTCTCCTCCCTCCTTGTCTCGACCTCCATTCATGTCTATTAGCTCCCCCATGATGCCCTGCGTCGCCCTCAATCGTTGCCTCATCGTGGTTTGCCTTAAATGAGCCGCAAATGCCATGCCCGTGCCACAAATCAGCTCTATCCTCCCTTGTTTGCAAGTTGGAGCTCGCCCGTGAGCTCGAGAAGCCTCCCCACAGCTATATAAGGAGTGCCCAAGGTCACCCGCTCCTCATCGCTCCCTCCCTCGCCTCATTTGCCCTCTGCAATCGCCCCATCTCGCCCGAGTTCGCCTCTGTCCACCATGGCTGCCTCGGCCTCGGCACGATTCCGGCCAAACCAGGCCTCACCTCGTCGTTCTGAGACGTCCACCGAGTTCCTCTCATTCCACTCAGCAGCCCCACCCCCTCACCCCTTGCCGAACCGCCTTGCTTCGCCGAGCACGTCCACCGCCCGAGCTCTCGGTAGCTTCCTCCATCGCCGTGGCCTCCCCTACTCTCCACTTCTCCTCGGCGCTCGTTCTACCTCTGATAGGGACTGCCTCGTCTCCACGAACCCGTAGGTGGCCTCAGCTCGACTAGAGGTGGCCGGAGTTGGCTGGGCCCTTCGCCGGAGTCCACCACCCACCGTCCTCTGCCTCCCCTCGGTCCTCCTCCACCCCGCGTCCTCCTCTCCTCCCCGGGGCCACGCCGGGCCACGCCCGTCGGTGTCCGCGCCCTAGCCGGAGCTGGCCTGGACCGGCCTCCCCTTGGCCGCTTCCCTCCCCTGCCTCTGCCCTCTCTCACAGGAGAACAGGCGAGCGGGAGGAAGGATCACTACAAAAAAAGACACATCCATGACATTTTGGGCCAAACGATTTTTTTTCTGTCATACATATGACACTTCTATGACGATAATTATGACAAAACCCGGTATCATCATAGATGTGGTGGGCTCCTACTTCTATGACAAAAAATCATGACAAAAAATGGGCTTTTCGTCCTGGGCGGGCCGGAGACGCAGCTGCATGACATTCTTTGGGTCGTCCATGACAGAAAAAATTGTGGTAGAAGCGAGGGCGAGGAAAATTTCGGGGAGTTCCCGGTTGCGGTGGGAGGTCGGGGGCCGAGCGATGCGCATTTCTCTCGTACACGTACGCGCGTGTGTGTGAGGCGTTGGCTCTAACTGAACCCGAGCGAGGCGTTGGGCTCTAACTGAACCCGAGCGATTGCACTGCAGGCTACGCGTTACTGAACCCGAGCGATCGATCGATGGCTGTTAACTGAACCCGATCGAGCGATTCCTTCGCTACTGGTGCTAACTGAAGC
>NC_041384.1:544587786-544604025 GCF_002162155.2 Triticum dicoccoides | reverse complement strand
GGGGGGGGGGTGGATGAATAGTTCCCGGTGGGGGTGGATGAACAGGACCCCGTGGTGTTGCCTCTGGATGAACAGGACCCCGATCGATCGAGCCGGTTGGGGCTAGATGAACAGGACCTCGTGGAGGGCTGGATGAATAGGACCACCCCGTGGAGGGCGGGATGAACAGTAGCCCGTGGAGGGGTGGTTGAACAGGAGCCCGTGGAGAGGGCTCGTTGAACAGTAGCCGGTGGAGTAGCGCGTGGTGGAGGCTGGACGAACAGGAGCCCATGGATGAACAGTCGCAGGTGGAGGCTGGAGGAGGTCGACGGTGGATGAACAGTAGCTCGTGGAGGTTGCAGGGGGTCAATAGTGGAGATGAACAGTATCCCGTGGAGTCCCGTTTTGCGGTACGCCACACCCCTCCAGGTGAACAGGACCCCCGTTTCGACCGTAGGAGGTTCGTTTCGTCTGTTTTGCGGTACGCCACACCCCTCCCGATCAACAGGACCCCTGTTTCGACCGTAGGAGGTCTGTTTTCGCTGTTTTGCGGTACGCCAGACCCCTCCCGATCAACAGGACCCCGTTTCAAACGTAGGAGGTCCATTTCCTCCATTGTGCGGTACGCCAAGCCTCGTTTCCATCGCATGTTCCGTCCAAGCCCTCCCGATGAACATGACCATGCATTCCGTTCTGACCCAGCCGGTTGGCTCCCACGCGTTGTGTTGCCTCCCCATGAACACGACGCATTCTGTTGCCTCCCCATGACCACAACGACGACGATGTTTCTCCGTTCCAACCCAGCAATGTACACGAGCCCTGGCCGTACGTATGCGCGAGTAGGCGTTCGAGACCCCGCCCGTATGTACACATATGTGGCCGTATTTTCTTTCTTGCACCCTGGCCGCTGTACGTACGTGTACATGCTACGTGCACGCCTCTACTATGACACGTGCGCGGCTCTACTACGACACGTGTGCGCCTCTACATCGACCAGTATGTACGTACACGTTCGCGACCAGAATGACAATGCTACGTACGCTTCGACCAGGTGGGTCCCGACTGTCAGGCACTTCCTTGCCTGCGAAGATGTAGCTGGTGGGTCCCAGCAGTCAGGGGGCGAATCGTTTTTTTTTGCCCAGACGCATTTCCTTGCGTGCGAAGATGTAGCTGGTGGGTCCCAGCAGTCAGGGGGAAACATTTTTTTCGTGAAATACAGTGGCCCGTCCGGTGGGTCCTAGCTGTCAGGTGGAGGAATCATTATTTTCCGCGTAATAAGGAGGCACTTGCTGCGGCCGTGGACCCAGCTGTCAGCCTCTCCACGTACAGTCCACGTCCGATGGAAGTCGTTCCTTGACCATGTTGACCACGCCGTGCCGAGAGCACCAGGGCGGTGGACGACGGCGAGGCCTAGGAATGGGACAACACGGAGGCAGGGAAGACTCGGCAGTTGTTTCCCACGCGGAGGGGAGTACGACTGTACGAGGGTTTACTGGTTCGTTTGCCATCGCCGGAGAATAACAACAGGTGTGTGTGAGTAGAGGGATGGCTAGGCCAGCGATGGGAGTACGATCGGGCGGTGAGGCCTGCGCGGCAGCACAGCCGGCCGCGAGGAGGAGGGAGCAGGCAGTCCCGCCGGCGCTTGTTTGAGCAGCTGGAGCAGGAAGAGCAGAGATTGAAGAAGCACGACGGCCGTTGGATGGACATCCAACAGTCAGTGCTTGTGCGTCAACCTTTTTTAGGAAAGCCTCAAATCTGTGGAAAACAGCATACATCCCATTTGCCATTATTTCTAATAATTTACAGCCCATTTGCTAATTCTTAAGGTTTTTTTGGAGCCCATATTCTTTTTTGTGCGTAATAAGGAGGCACTTTCGGTGGGTCCGAGCTGACAGCGGGGGGAACATTTTTTTCGCGAAATATGGTGGCCCCTCTGGTGGGTCCCAGCAGTTAGGGGGAAATGATTTTTTCGCAAAATACTGGTGGCCCATCCGGTGGGTCCCTGCTGTCAGGTGGAGGAATCATTATTTTCCATGTAATAAGGACTTCCTTGCTGCCGCCATGGACCCAGCTGTCAGCCTCTCCACATACAGTCCACGTCCGATGGAAGTCGTTCCTTCCATGTTGACCACGCCGCGCCGAGAGCACAAGGGCGATGGACGACGGCGAGGCCTAGGAAGGGGATGGCGCGGAGCCGGTGAAGACGCGGCAGTGGATGCCCACGTGGAGAGGAGTATGAGGGTTCACTCGTTCGGCTGCGGTGTGAGGCTGCCGTCGCTGCAGGGCCTGGCCAGCAGTGGGAATAGTAGGGGGCGGTGAGGCCTCCACGGCAGCACAGCCGGCCACGGGAGGCAGGAGCAGGCGGCATGACCGGCGCTGCTTTGGGCGGCTGGAGCAAGAAGACCAGAGGTTGAAGAAGCACTACGGCCGTTGGATGGACATCATACGGTAACTGCAGCTAGAATCGTCTATATTGACTAAGTTGAGAAAGCCCTTGGTACGTCAACTTAGTAGGCCCACAGGTCAGCTTCCGAAACGGTGCGCCCCAGATGTCAGGGGGAGGAATCATTTTTTGGGCGGGTGAAGCTAGAATATCCGAGATTGAAGAAGAAGCACGGCATCCGTTGGATGGACATCCAACGACCACTGCTGCTAGAACCGTGTGTTGACTATAAGTTGACAAAGCCTTGCATACGCGTCAACTCTGTTTTTTAGGGGACGCGTCAACTTAGTAAGGCCAGAAGTGTGTGGCAGAGAACTTATAGCCCATTTGAGATTTGTAAGAATGTGTAGCCCATTTTTGAATTCTAATGGAATTTACTACAACCCATTTACAGTTTGTTAAAAGTACAGCCCATTTCAACCAACCGTTCAAAACAGAATTCAAGAAAATTTCCCACATTTTGATGGGATCCGAAATATTTTTATCCTGAAATTTCTAGTCATATTAAATACAATTTCAATATAAATTTATATTACGTAAAAATCCAACGAAACATTGCGCTCACAACAATTAATGAAATTAAAAAAATTCAATATCCAAAAATAATATTTTATAAAGTAATCACGTGTTTGGTGCATTTTTTTATAGTTACTGCCCAGTTTTTATAATTACATCCCATTTATTATTTCTTAAAGCCCATTTTCTTGTCAATCCTAATGCATCCCTCCTAGGAAAGATTTGCAGCCCAGCGGGGCGGAGAATAACAACTTGACCTTGCCTGGGCATTCCTAAAAAAAGTATAGCTAGGCTAGCCATTTTTAGCTTGAAAAAAATTAATATCTAGGCTGGATATCTGGCCTGGGCTAGACGGGCCACAGCCCGCCCAGTTAATACCTGCAGCGATGTTTTCGTTGTTGTTCAGAGGAGAAAAATTAATATCTGGGCTAAACATCGAAAAACTCTGCAGAGCTCACACCTCAAAAACACAAATACTGCTCGAGCTACTTGGTCCCAGCCGTCGGCCGCTTCTTGTGCAATTCTCTCGTTTATTGACTAGTACTACATAGGTTGACAATGGTGTGGGACCATGATGTCAGGAAACCAGGGGGAAGCAAAATAAATAACTCCAGGTGAGTGCTTCCACCTCTGCCTCGTTGTCTCCCGTGGAAACCCCTTTCCTCCCCTTTTTTTGCTCGGGTAAGGACCAATGCATGCAGCACGTCCATGCGGTTATTAGGCAAGAAATAAAAGCGCTTTGCATGGTATGAATTACGATGGCCTGCATGGGTAGCTAATAAGGCATCCTCTTAACTGATGTGATTAAATGTTGTGTTTACAAGAGAGAAATATTCTTCTTTTCCACCAATCTGCTTGCACCTAGGTCGTGATGCACCTTCTAATACGACTTATTCACCTAGACGGAGGGAGTATAGTTATATATATATATATGTATATATATATAAGGAGGCACTTGCATACATGAGGCTATGGACCTCGTGGGTCCCCATTGTCATCCTCTCCAAGTAAAGTCATCTCCTCGCCCGCGCGCGCTTTCCGCCCGAAACAGGCAGCGCCGCCCGCCCCGCTTCCCGGTGCAGGCGATTGCTCCGCCTTCAAATGACACAAGTGCCGTCCGTCCGTCCATCTGCCGCCCACATTAATGATACACGGTTGCTGAGGCGGCTACTCCGGCGCCACACGTCCGTCCCTCCGCCCGCCCACCATTGCTATATAAACTGTTGGGCCGGCCATGGCCGTAGTCATCCGCATCCGTTCCCTTTCTCCTGTCCACACCACTACTGCCTACCATGGCTTCCTCGCGCTCCAGCGCTCTTCGGGACGGGCGAACGACGGACCCCAAGGAGATGGCAGCCATTGCTGCCGACCGGCTGGCTGGCAGGCAGCCGGAGGATGACGATGTCCCAATGGAGAACATGGTAGTCGACGATCCGGCGCCAACCCCCTCCTCCACGCCATCCTCGCCGGTGCATTGCACCATGACCATCGGCGAGGCCCGTGCCCAATATATGGACAGTGTGAGGCAGATGCGTCAGGAGCAGTTCCGGGAGGCGCAAGCCGACGCCGCCTACAACCACCATCTCCTCCAGGAGCACCTGCAGGTGGAGGAGCAGATCGCCATCGAGCGGGCAAAGCAGGAGGCGCTGCTCGACTCGTACCGCTCCGCCCGCAAGGGCCGCCTCGAGCGCTGGCGGGACCGCATGTGGGTGGCGGAGGCTGCGGCCGCCTACAAAGAGGCTACCAAAGAGGGCGATGAAGCGGGCGAGGCGCTGTTTGGCGAGACCGAGGACGAGGCAGAGGACAATGTCGGCTCCGATGAGTCCCCGCTCCGCTGGCGTCGACGAGGCCCTGCTCCGCCGACGCCCCGCAGCGCCAACAACGAGGCAGTGGACACCGCCGGCTCAGCCGAGGCCCCACCCTGCCGGCAACGCGGGGGAGGATTTCCACCGCTCCGCTGAGGTGCCGCCCGCCGGCAACGAGACAGAGGACATCGCCGGCTCCGCCGAGGCCCCGCCCCGCCAACAACGAGGCAAAGGACATCGCCGGCTCAGCCTAGGCCCCACCCTGCCGGCAACGCGGGGGAGGATTTCCACCGCTCCGCTGAGGCGCCGCCCGCCGGCAACGAGACAAAGGACATCGCCGGCTCCGCCGAGGCCCCGCCCCGCTGCCAATGAGGCCGCACACACAGAAAAAGAGGAAGAGTAGAACATGGTAGGTCGCCACCGCTCGGGTCCAAGTAAGGCCACCGCTGCTACCCTCCTATTGAAGCCAAGCTAGGCGGGTTGACCATTGACGGCCGGTTAGCTTCTTGGCGGCAACATGGAGTCGGGGAGTTCTGTTGGAGAATAACGCTGCTTCTACTTAACTGCTGGTGTAGTTGGCCGACTGACACGTGGGCCCAACAGGCTACATGTCAGTTACGCAACTGCACCTGCAGTTAAGTCACTGAAGCTTCTGTTCGGCTCAGCAGGACACAGGTGGGTAGCTTAGGTTAATTAATTATACCTCTGGTGCACCCCTTTTTAGTTGAAGAATGTATGAAATGTAATGAAATCTAGCATGTTTATATGAAATCCGACCGTGTATGAATGAATTTATTTCGATTAGTTCGAATTCCTGTATCACTGGCATTGGATGAACATGCAAAACAATATGTACTAGCATTATTCCCAGGGTGATCACCTCGTTTGCGGCAGTTTCACATGTACTCCCTCCGGTCCTTTCTAGTCTACATACAAGTTTTGTCTGCAGTCAAAGTATCTCTACTTTGACCAATCTTATACAAAAAATATGCACTTTCACAATGTGTGAAGTAAAAAGGAATAGAAGGAGTACAAAGAGTTTGAGCAGGTTTTTAGCGTTTCTGTACATTGCAATCAAACACACTGGCCTGGCAATTCATAGAGAACATTCAAAATAATCGATTATGCATCTCAGCAACTCACATGTCAGAGGCAATATTTACTTCACAACTAAAGAATAAAGAAAAAATTGATCGACGCTGCTGACAGCAAGGGCGTCCCATTCGAAAATATCAAACGCATGTCTTGCTAAAATCAATGAGCAAAATTTGACAAGGTTGTCCCATTCCAAAATATCAAATGCCTAAGATTGTGGAATGGGCAGGGTTTGCCATCAGTTTGGACATTGACATGGCACCTCGTGCTAAATAAACCAGCTGTTCTTTTTGTGCAGTTCCACCAAAATCAACCAAATTCACGCGTAGCTTGTATGATTTCGCTCTTATATGTTGCAATGCCTTGAACTTATCAGCACCTCCTTTCTTGTGGTGGAAATGAATGATTCGATGTATTCATGAACATTTTGTGTAGTTCCCATTGAAATCAAGCTGAGCACCCCTGTTTGCACAAATACAGAAAAGTGATTAGTATAGAGCAAACTGTACTATGAATTGACAGTTTCAACAGGAACATACATGGTCCATGTAGAGCACACTTTTAGAAAAATGGAACTCACCAGAAAGAATCCTAGAACAACATTGTACTCACGCATCACAGCAAAAAAACGGAGATTTTGTTAGTCCTTCTGAGCTGAAGTTAGTTTGGTCTTGTGGGGAGTAATGTAACCATCCTTCAACTACTCCTTCTGATGATAAGATAGACATAGCTTCTTCATCCTGGCATAATCGGAACTAGTCACTTCACGTACTCCATATTCTTCTTCAGAGGAAGATGATCCTGTTGTGCAAAGACAAGAGGACTACTAAATGCTAGCATCACCATTTGCTCGAAAAAAAGGAAAGGAAATATTTAAAACAGCACAGATGAAGCACTTCTCAAGGACAATACCACTTTTTCATGACAGTATCTAAACAGTAGCACAACACCAATAGAGATGACAAAGCTCAATCATATGGATGAAATCAGTGGGTGAGTACCAACCTTTGTCAGTAGGCTTATTGTGTAGAGCATACAGATGAAGCAATTCTCCGGAACCATCTGTTGCAATCTATGGTGGTGGCCATGCTTACTATATACTCCTCGATTAGTTTCATGTTTCCAACATCTTCTTGTGCAGTTCCACTAAAATATATGCTATCTTCAAAGAAGATCCCTGTTTGCACAAGTAGAGATAATTACATATTACATTAAGAGTGGCATCAAATCAGTGGCAAAACAATTGCTCGTTCCAGCCATAGCAATAAATTAAGATGCAATATTATACCATTACTTGTGTCATCACAGTTCCAGTGCTTCATTACCACACCGGGAGTTGATTTTTGTTTTTCTTCCCCTTGTTCTTCCCCTTCTTCACTTGGTTCAATAACAAACAAGCTTTGCCTTCAATGTAAGATTTGGCATGTCAATTAGGGAGCACAAGTATAGTACTAAACTTAATTTTCTGATAAAAGTGGCAAAATACAGGCCAACAGTTGTGAAATATCCTTATCTTACCTCAATGGGATATTACGGTGCACATACAGATTGGAAGTATTGTCTCCATTTGTGCAGTTCACTAAAATCAAGCAACATTATCGTACAAGTAGCACAACATATGAATGCACACTACAGAATCATGTGAAAGAAGGCTAGTACTGACCTCTCCTGATGCGGAATTCAAACAACTCACAAGAAGAAGATCTGAACCAAATTCGCCTTAACGGATAGGAAGTAAGATCTCCTCTTGTGCAGTTCCACTAAGATCAAGCAATCAAGCAACGTTGTCGGTGTGACATTTTGGTTGAACTGCACAAAACACTCTTAAAACAAAAGTGTTTTTTGCAGTGCAATAAAAGGTCACAACGGCAACGAGGTGAAGCAGATAACCCTGTTTACACAGAGGTGCAAAGGAAACAATTAGTGGTCAATAACGATGGATGACACAGAAGCCAACAAAAAGAAGCATCTACCTTATCTAAATGGGGAAGAAAGCAAGACAGTAGCATTTCTGAAATGGTCGCATTGATTAATATTAACATAGAGATTATATTAACAATAAAATTCGTTAAACATGTAATTTGCTTTTAACTGTGGCATTGCATCAATTTTCCAGCGGCATTATTAGAGGGTGTTTGTTTACAGGGACATTTTGGTGTAGGGACTAAAAAAACTCCGTATCAGTCCCATCTAAACCAAAGAGGAGGGACTTTTAGGGACTAAAAGTGGGCATTTGGGACTAAAGAAAGAGGACCCCGAGGGAGTCTTTTTGGGACTTTTTCCAACAGTTGCCCCTACCATGCATCACACCTTGTCTCTATTAGTTCATTACTAGGGGTAACATGGTCTTTTAGCATGTCATTTAATAACCTCTAGTCCATGTTTAGTCCCTGGAACCCAGCAGGTAGGGACTAGGAAGTTTTTAACCAAACAAGGCCTTAGCTTAACAACAGCTAATGAGTTGCACGGGAGAGTGGACGCACCAGCACCATGTGCATCTATCGATGTACTGTGGTCATGCACAGTCTGTTGCAACAAAGAACAAGCAACCAAGGAGCATATTTGTGTTGGTCCTAGTTTTGTTATCTCTAGACGCCTTTCCCTATGTGAGCATAGCAAATCTAGTCCTGCTCAAACTCTACAGCCTTGTCCCTTCCTTTCCTTTTTGAACTAGTACTTTCACCCCTTCCTTTCCTCTTTGAACCACATCCTTGATTTATGCAATACAACTTTCCCCACTACTTTCCCCCATTCCTTTCCTCTTTGAACCACGTCCTAGATTAATGCTATACAACTTTCCCCCTTCATTTCCTCTTTGAACCACGTCCTAGATTCATGCTATATACAACTTTTCCCACTACTTTCTCCCACTCCTTTCCTCTTTGAACCACGTCCTAGATTCATGGTATACATGCAGCTAGAGCAATGCATGTGGAGTAAGTAAATTATACCTTAAGGTTCTTGGGACGAAGAAGGGGTCGGAGGCCCTCCCGCGCCGCCGCTGGGTGGAAAGTGAATAGCTGCGCCGGTAGTCCCTCGCCGACGGCGACAATGTTAAGCCTCCTTCCCTTCCCGACGGACGGATCCTGTCGGCTCTTTGAGCAGCAGTGAGGGGAGAGAGAGGCCAGCGAAGTCTTGTTTAGATCTAGAGAGGGCGAGAGAGTGTGAAGAGAGCAACTACAAGCGCTGAGGCTCCAGTGGGAGAGGGCGAGAGAGTGAGCGAACAGGCTAACCAGCTAGACAACCCTCCCGTTATGTTCAACGAGAGGGAAATAACCTTTTATACATTCCTGCACTCGTGTGACAAGCATGACGTGTTTTTTTGTGTGGGGGGTCATTGGGATTTCAATCATAATCGTGTCATGTGGCTTTGGTGGTAAGACTATCCACAGTGGTGCAGAAATAATGCAGCCTTAGTCACCTTACCTCTCTCCATGTAGTACGTTGGGTCCCACCAGTCAGAGGGTGAAACAAACAAATTAATAAGAAAAATTAAAAGTGCCAGCGGTGTATCTTACCTCACACATCTCGCTACTGCTCGGGAACACTGTCCAATTAATCCCTCTGTTTGCTCACATACTATTTTAAGTGAATCCTTATTATAACATGCACACAAATTTTGGCCACTTGTATTCGACTTAAGTCAGTGTGCCACCGTATCTCGTATACTTACTACTCCCTCCGTCTAGGTGTAATAAGTCACGTTAGAAGGTGCAACGGGACCAAGGTGCGTGTATGTGCGCGTGCGTGTGTGTGTGTGTGCGTGTGTGTGTGTGTGTGTGTGTTTAACACCATGTGTGTGTTAGAGAGAGCGACAAATCGACCTACTCCTATAGAGAGATGTTGTGTAGTGTATGATTTTAGCCGCGAGAGTCGTTGCATCCTCTCGTTTCTGGGCGTGTCCGGTAGGGACATGCGGACAACTGCCACGCCCGCTCCTGACCAGCCTGGCCCACCCAAAGCCCCTCCATCGCCCGTTCACGCTTCCCGCCCGAAACGGTCAGCGCCGCTCCAAAGAATCGGTGCTGCATTCATGCCCGGGCAGAGCGGACGCGACCTCTCACTAGCGCAAGAGTGATGGTTGCTTTGTCCGTCCAACTTACTGCTGGGTCTATGTGATTTGATGGCTCATTGGTCTTTATTACTAAGGTGGTAGGACTACTGGATGTCCCACGCTTTCGGCGAAAGGAGGTATAGTACTACTACTAGATTACAATTTTCTCCATTCTTACAGCGGAGGCGTGCAAGAGCAGTGAAAACACGCAGGCTCAGTGTTTACATGGCCCACCTCACACTATCACCGCGCGACACCTAACTCTTTACATAGTACTCCCTCCGTTCCTAAATATTACTAGATGAGTCCCCGTGCGTTGGTGCGGCACAGCGGTATAACCCTCTGCGCAAAATTATCAATTTCATAGAACAAAAAAACTCTATAACCACATGACAAATGTGGTAGCCAAACTAAATAAACTCCCATCATCATTTAGATCATCCCACGTAAGGAAAAAAGATCAGCCAACTCCTACTGCATAATGGGATTATATTTTTCTTTTTGACATGTTAATGGGACTTAAAAGCTCACTTACATGCATGCTACTGTTGCATGCTTGCATGCAGACATGTTGATGTGATTTAAAACCCACTCACATGCATGTGGCACGGTATTTCTGCATGCTTGCATGTGGCTTAGTGCGGAGCCTCTCAACATCAAGATCAGACGGCTATTATGGACTGATTTACTTCATCTAATGGCTACATCAATTTTGATGACGTGGCTCAAGGAGAGGATAGAGAATTCCTAGTAGTGGGGGCTAGCTATTACTAGTAGATATAAGTCTTTGTAGAGATTCCACTACATACGGAACAAAATGAGTGAATCTACACTTAAAATGCATCTATATACATCAGCATGTGGTTCATTGTGAAATCTCTACAAAGACTTATATTTAGGAACGGAGGAAGTACTAGTATAGTACGTACTATAATTTATCAGCAAGATAAATTTGTACAATGCTATGAAGCTTCCAGCTTCTGTTACATGTATCTTGCGTCCAAGGTTGCCCATTGCAACATTTCATCAAATACAAAGGAGACTAACATGCATGCTATTGCATCTCAACGATTGACAGATCATAGTAAATATGTACTCCCTCCATTCCAAAATAAGTTTCTCAACTTTGTGCAAACTTTAGTACAAAGTTGTACTACTACTAAAGTTGACACTTATTTTGGAACAGAGGCAGCTAAAGAAAAAACGATCCATGCAGTCCCTAGCCCTTGCACCGTGAACCCTGACCAGGCTTCAATTTGCTGGCAACGTTCGAGCTTCCTAATAAATGAAGTTTGCAACCTTTTGACCATCGGATCATTTTGTGCAGTTTCACCAAAATGGAGATGAGCATCCCTGTGGCAAAGAAATTGAACAAGCGTGATTAGAATAAGATTACCGGGACTAGTTGATGAGACATAAACTCATCACAAATATAGTACGTAGAAGCCAGTAGAGGTATGTGCGGGGCAAAGAAGTAGAGAAATATCCACAGGGAGTGATGTGGGCAGCTAGAGCAGTGGTGCAAGCCGGCTGTAAAGGGAGTTGTACCTGAGGGACGTAGCTCAACCTTGAGGAGGGCGGTGGGAGGCGGCAACTGCCCACATCGCGGCAGTGAGCAAGGGACGAAGGCAACCTCACCAGCTTTGTGAGAGAGAACGGCAGGGACCCCTGATCGGGACGTGTCGACAGTGGGTTTTCACCGTCGGCGACGGCCACCGCATCTACACTAAGCATCCACCCCTTCCCCAAGCGGACGTGATCCGCCGGGATGTTAGAGATGTGGCCACAGTCATTTTGTGCGAGAGTGTGAAGAGAGCAACCCCAGCAAGCAACCGTGTAGGCTGGCCCGTCCTGACTATGTATATAGTGGAGCAGTTTCCTTTTCTCTCCATATGAACATATCATATTGCATACGTGCCACTAAAGAAAAAAACTTTATTTATAAATGATGCGGCACCTACTACTCGTTCTCCTATAACCTTGCACTTGGCATCTCCAAAATATTGACCTTGCGATTGGCTCTTCGCCTCTTTGGGAAGTCGAGCAATAATGGTAGTGCAGTATATATCGTTCTGGCTATATGAGACCAAATGAATTGCTGCACGTCCACCACGTGGGCGAGGGTCGAGGGGCGAGGGAGAGTGCTACATACAGAGCAAAATGAGTGAATCTACACTCTAAAATATGTCTATATACATCAGTGTTTGGAGTATGTACTAGTAGTTCATATTGAAATCTACTAAAGGACATATATATTCCAAACAATATGATATAATCTCTATAACCAAGGTAGTAGGGGCGAGGAGTAAACGGAGGGAGTAGTAAATTTTTCTCCTCGTCCTACGAGCCACCGCGCGCATGGGCGAGGGAGCGGGCGTAAGGCGTAGTAAGCAAGCTTCACCTCATCCTGCGAGCCACCGCGCCCGTGGGCGGGGGAGACGGTGTACTAAGCAAGCTTCTCCTTGTTCTGTGAGTTGACGGGACACATCAAAAGTACTCCATTGTATAGAGCCTTGCCTCTAAGGTAGGCCCCACATGGTTTGCCTCTTTTTTTAACATAACACGTCAAGTCGCAATTTGTTTGTTCACCCGTGATAGACGATCCTCCCTGCACCAAGTGGACAACCAGTGCACGTGCCAAATTACCACGTGGGCTTCCTTTTTTGTACAGAAATGAGCTCCACCGTGTACCCGCGCGGGTGTGGTTGGGAAAGAGACGGGAGTATGTGCACCGTGCATGCACCTCTTCTCTTCGTGCACGTCCCCCACCTACATTGGTGTGTGTGAGAGATACAAACTGTGTTCGTGTGTGTTTTTTGTTTTGGGGTGGGGGTGGGGTGGGGGTTGATTTCGTGAATTATTTGTGGGAATATGTGTCGATGACATCTCAAACAAAATTTTGCATGCAATGTGTGTGAAATGGAGGCCTATCGATATCATACATAGAGGGTCGGGCAATCCATGAGAAGAGAGGGAGGGGTCATAGCTATCGATAGAGTCGAAGAGAGGATCAAGTGGTTGGGTGCGAGATCGATGAAGAGAGCCATCGAAATTGTGTGTGTGTACAAGTCAAAGATGTAGGGCGACTGGCCTACCGGAACGTTAGAGGGCACACGTCAAGTTTGTGTGTGGCAGGGAGACATGACTAGAGTGCTCGACGTATCGGTGTGTGTGGGGGGAGGGGGTGGTGGGAGGGGTAGGCAGATGCCTAACTATAGAGGTAGAACGACTCGTATATGTGTTGAGAAGGAGAGACCCAGCTATGTCTTGAGGGAGATCGGTCGACATCCATACATAACTGAAGGACGGGAAATATGATGGGAGAGAGAGAGGAGAGAGAGGGAGGGAGAGGGGTAGAGTGCTGGATGGATGATGGAGTTGCTTCTCGAAGATGGTGGGAGAGGCCTACTAGACAAACTGAGGGTGGAACTGCAATGTTATCAATAAGAGTGGGGATGTGTTTCTGTGTGTGCCTGTGCCTGATAGATCTTTCGGGACGCATCCATGGATGATGAAGGGGAACCATCTGTTTGGTAAGCAAACCTAACTAGGGCCCTATTTGGTTTCAAATAAGTCATCAACTTATAAGTCGAAAAGTGAAAAAAGTGACTTATTTTGCCAAACAGACCCAACTTATAAGTCACCCCAACTTATAAGTCATAAGTTGCTTCACCCCAACTTAAAACTTATAAGTCACCCCCTTTTGCATGGGTCCCACCACCTTTACATAAAAAAAGATGGAAAGATGTGCTCAGGTGACTTATAAGTCAGGTGACAACCAAACAGACGTGACTTATAAGTCATTGGTTTTAAGTCACCTGACTTATAAGTCAGGTGACTTATTGGAACCAAACAGGCCCTAGATCGGTAGATCAATTGTTGTTTGTCGGAGGAAGGAAGGGACACAACTAATGAGGTAGATCGATTGACGTGTGGGTAAAAACGAGTTATAAGGAGCTAGCTAGCTATATGTATAGTGAGAGATCGGTCGGAGTACGTCCATTTGTTAGAGGCAAATAAGGCCCAGGGAGACGGATAGACATAGAGAATGGAGCTAGGAGGTGGTGCGAGAGGCCCAACTACTAGCTAGATAGGGGGAGGAGTGTGCGGTTGTGAGAGAGCGATGAAAAGAGGGGCGAGAGTTTACACGTGTGTCTGACCGTATGAGAAACACGAGGCAAGGACACATAAAGGAGGAGATTGAAGGTGTGTTTGTATGTTGTAGGCAGGCATCGCTAGAGAGGTTTATCGATCGTGTGTGTCGGAAAGGAGTTGTGGAGACTCTGGGAGAACGACCTAAAGGAAAAAATGAATGTGCCCGGTGGATAGAATGCCGAGGGAGGGGGAGGGCGAGGAGGGCGTGTGCATGCACGAGAGAAAGTTAGTGGTAGCTACAAAGGTTAGAGGATTGTGTGGGTGTAAGAGACTAACAAAGATTATAATTTGATATGAAAGCGGATTCATATATTAGAATAGGAGATCATAGTATTTTAAACATTGCATGCATGAATATAGCGGTGATACACGTGTTGTGCACATGTTATACCATAATGTGATAATGCATGGTGTTTGCAACTCACAGCTAAATGCTGAACAATCTAAACCATACTATACATCAAACAATCTCACATTTTATTTGAATTTGTGATAATGTGTGGCATTTGCAGCTTACAACTAAATATCGAACAATCTAAACAATACTATATATCGAACATTCTCACATTTTATTTGAATTTGTGGTAATGTGTGGTGTTTGCAACTCACATCTAAATACTTGTAGGCGTAGGGGGCAGGGCACCATAGATAATGTGATAAACACATTATACATATGAGACATGGTTTAGATTATGAAGATCTAGCTAGAGCTAGAAATGTAATGTGATTTGAAATCAAAATAAAGTGGATTCAAAAAATCTAGTTCGAGTTCATATAGTACACATAGTTCATATGTAACTCGAGACTAATCATGTGTTGTGTTGTGAAGATAATACACAAACGATGGTTTAACTTGACAATAATGGTGATTGTAGATCTTATTAAAATAGAGAAACGAATTCAAATGCTTTGACTTCACAACAATCATTACTGTAGATCTTATTCAAATAGAGAAACGAATTCAAATTTAGTTCATATTGAAGCGGTAGTATATACATTTGGAATGCACTAAAACATTCATTTGAGTAGTAGGTTGCATGCATTATACACGTAGCGAAATATTTTAACTGAACATAACATGAATTCAAAGTCTTGAATGACATTTGTAGGGCGCATTGATTTGGTACAGTACACGTTAGGCTTGTCTGGAAGTTTCAACCCGCGCCTTGTTAGCCCGAAATATTTAAGATATATCTTTGTCTCATTGTGCTCCGACAACTCCCTCCATCTCAACCCGCGCCTTGCTATTCCGAAATTACAACGCGCGCGAAAACTCCCACCTCCTGTGAAATCCCGACACGCGAAATGCCCGTGGTACCCCTGAACCGAAAGAACCGCCTCAAATCGGTGGGGGTACTTTCATAACTTACCCCACATTTCGGACAAGCGCGTCTCTAAGCCATGGTTCCCCACTGCCATCCCATCCGCTCACCCATTCGTACACCGAGGTTGCGAAAACCCGCGACGAAACCCCACACCCTGCTCCGTCCGCCACCCAGCCGGAGCCTCTTCCCCGACGACGTCGTCCACAGCAACACCTTGATGTCCCTCATCCACCATACCGGATGAGGGTCCGTCTTCGATCTCATCGTCCCGCCGGTTCAGCCACCCCGTCCTCCACCTCCAAGGAGCTGCCCCGATGTTCCCCTCGTCTTTCGCGCCACCTCCATTCCCACACCGCCGTCTTCACCTACACCACCGGAAGAGAATCATCATCACCGTTTCCTCGGATGAAGCTGCGGCCTAATCGGCGCCACCAAGGAGGTTGTACACTAATCGCCGCATTTTCTTCTTGATTCGATCTCATGGTGCTGCTGGCGCTCGGTCCCGAGCCGACACGGCGCGGCTCCATCCACGGCGGCATCGCCGGCCACTTCCTCCATGGCATCGCTCCCTTAGCAGCGATGTCCACATCAGTAGGACCTGCTGCTGCTTTAGCTCTCGCTCGCGCTGCTACTCTGCTCTTGCTCTCGGTCCCCTGCCTGGTCTTCTCTTGCTATTGCTCTTGCTCGCGCTGCTGCTCTCGCTCTTGCTTGCGATGCTACTCCGATTTAGCTACACTTCACTCCGATACCGCCAGGGTGAAGGAAGAACCAGCCGCAGCGGGGAGGGGGGGCTCGCCGAAGAGGTACCCCACTATCTATCTTAGGGTTCAGGATGGGGCCGGTGGTCGCCGGCGGTGGCGGGGCGTT
>NC_041384.1:544543720-544587302 GCF_002162155.2 Triticum dicoccoides | reverse complement strand
GGTGGGGAGTGTTTTCAGGGCGTGCGGGGCGGGCACCGCCGGCCGCGGGCGGCGGGGGGCTGCTGTTTGGCCGACTCGGGGGGGTGGAGGTTGAAGATGAACCGCATGCCCTTGATTTCGTATCCAATGGCTGCAAAATCGACTGACCAGAGATGAAAAAGTCAGTCGACCGACATGTAGCCTCACCTTGCTAGTGCGTTCAGTTTCGACAGCAAAATTCAGTTTCAACAGCAAAATTCAGTTTCGACAGTTAAGTTCAATTTCGACAGTTAAGTTCAGTTTCGACAGTTAAATTCAGTTTCGACAGTTAAGTTCAGAGATGAGCGGCTGATGTATTTTATATCTAGCACTTTGTGGTTATGTATTTTACATCATGTATTGGAGATGCTATTAGAATTCCACTCAAGTTAATGTTGTTCGTTGTCTCTCTTGTCCTGCTTCAGCCTCGGCGTCGTACAACTCATTGGAGCTGCTCCAACGACAAAACCCTCCATCACAGCGGAGCAGTACCTCAGGCTCCATCTCCAGACGCCTAAGATCTTCTTCCCCTCCTCCGAGAGCCAAGTCAGCCGGAGCATCCTCACCGGCCAACCCAATCACGCTGAGATCGACATGGCTTCGCCAAAGAGGTTGTACACTTGTTGCATCTCTTTTTACTCTACATGTTATATATATTGTCCAATGAGCACACGGATTTGTGCCTTTAGTGTCTCCTTGAAAGAAAAAATGTAGGAATTTTAATTTTCACTTGTCCTCCTTTTCAAATTCCTATTCATGAAGCACAAGACTAAGAGATAGTAGCATAATAGCATTATAACCGTACATTTTCTTGTGGTTTGACTTAATCTCATCATGCTTCTTTGCATCCTGTGATCTTCCAATTGTTATGAATCAAACACCCAGATTGGCAGAAATCCTGTGTTTTTAAATTCTCTGTTTTGCACGTGCATTCCTATCCTATTCCTGTCTATTTCCTATCCCTGCATTGTTGGAATCCTCCAATTCAAACGAGCCCTTACAGAATTACTTCTCTTACAGATAGTTGTCAAAGAAAACCTTGCGTGGTTTGTCCCGCTCCTGCTGCGTCATCGTCCACCCTAGCTCAGCTGCTCCAACGACAAAAGGGTCCAGCACAGAAGGGATCCGGCCTCCAGACTATCCTTTGCCGCCTCGGATCTTCTTCCCCGCCGCTGGCAGCCATGAAAACTGCACTACCATCATCAACCGAGCAGATGACCTCGAGGACTACACGGGTCCGCAAGAGAGGTCGCACTCTTTCGTGTCTGCTTGCGTTATGCATCGCTTAATATTACATGCTACTTTATCATCCTGTTCACCGATTAGACTCTGAGTCAGCTCCAAACTAATGGTCAAACTTGAGTTTTTAAATGGTTGTGGGGTACATATCGGGGCCGCTATCAATAGTATCTATCTACTATCTGGTTAATCTCCGGTGTCTACTATGAGTTTCATGTTGGGTGGGAAACAAACAGTAAAGAAGCCATTATCTGTATTTTTTAACTGAAGCCATTATCTGCCTGCTATTATTGGTTTTGGGTCTATCCACAGGTTGCTACCATCACTCTGGATTTCTGCATGCACTCCTTACATAATCTCACTATGTTTTATTCCTATGCATGACAGTTATTGTAAACAATGGAACTGAACATGTAGAGCAAAAGAGACGAGCCTTGTGTGGCAATAAAATTTCATGCAGACGTCGCTCCATGGTAGGCGCAAAGGCAGCCCCCCTCTACGCATTTCGGATTGTAATCGAGAGGAAGATATCTGTTCTGAGGGGGATTCAGAAGGAGAAAACAAATCCTATTTACCCCCTGGGGTCTTCGCTCTAACTTGGCATGCTGATGTTGGTTATATCATGCATATGGTGTCTTGCATTGCTTACTTTATACATCAAATATGTCATCTGCTTAGTTTAGACATTCTTTGTGCGAATGCCATCTATTTAGTTTATTCATCGTTTATGTGAATTATGCAACGCCATCTTGTTTAGCCAGGCATCATATATGTGAATTTTGCAATGCCATCCTGCTTAGTCAGTCATCTTATATGTAAATTATATCAGGCCATCCTTTTTTCGTTACATATTACATTTGTCAACAATGTTATTACATTCAACTGCTCTTCGTGTGCATCAGCCATTTGACACGGTGATGGTAAATTCTGGAGTGAAAACAAGGTCTTCAGAGCAGACTATGCTATTTGACGAAGCGCATATCTCGCTGGTTACGGATAGCTCCTCAGAGGAGGATTCAGAGATAGATGACCAGTCCTATTCCCCCCCCCCACCCCGAGGTGTATGCTCTAACTTGGCAGGGTTATGTTGCTCATATCATGCGTATGGTGTCTCGCATTGCTATGTCATTTGATTAGTTTAGACATGCTTTGTGTGAATGCCACCTGTTCATTGTCTAATTACCATATATGTGAATTATGCATTGCCATCTTGTTGCAAGACATTATATATGTGAATTATACAATGCTATCTTGTTGCAAAGGCATTATATATGTGAATTATGCAATGCCATGTTGTTTAGCCAATCATCATGTATGTGAATTATATCATGCTATCATTTTTTTGTATTACGTGTTCCATTTGGCGACAACATTTGTATATTCAACTACTCTTCCTGTGCATTAGCCATTTGAAGCAGTGATGGAAGTACCTGGAGTGAAAACAAGGTACTCAGAGCAGACAATGCTACCTGCTGAAGCAGACATCTTGTTGGTTACAGAGAGCTCCTCAGAGGAGGATTCAGAGACTGATGACTATTCCTATTTTTCCCTTGAGGTCTATGCTCAAACTTGGCAAGGTTATATTACCCATGTCATGCATGTTGTCTTGCATTGCTTAGTTTTTACATCATATATGGATTTCCATCTGCTTACTTGCTTACTTATAAATCATATATTTGAATTATATCATGCCATCATGTTTACATAGTACATACACATTATCTATCTGAATTATGGCATGGCAACCCATTTAATAAAGACATCATATAGTTATATCATCTCATCCTGTTTAGTGTTTACAGTCATCATATTTTGAATTATGGCATTCTATCCATGAATGTATGTGAATTATGGCATGCCAACCTATTTAATAAACACATTATATAGTTATGTCATGTCATCCTATTTACATAGTCTCATGTTTTGAACTATGTCTTTCCATATTTTTTAGTTAGCCATCATAATGTGAAATTGTGTCATGCTATCCTGTTTAGTTAGCCATCATATATGTGAAATTGTGTCATGCTATCCTGTTTGGTTAGACAACATAAATATGAATTATTTCATGCCCTCTTTTATTCCCCACTATCCATTGCACCTGTCTATCATACAATGTCTATACTTTCAATTACTTTTCTTGTTTATCAGCCATTTGAATTTGTAATGCCCCAGACACACCCGCCGGTGGTCGTTACTCCTGGCGGGATGTAGACTAGCCCCACAGATCAATACTAGTCTTTTCAGCGCACTTTGTCCTCACTCATGCGCACCTGGGAGCAACTTCCCGGTCGGTCACCCATCCTGATACTACTCCAAGCTGAGCACGCTTAACTTTGGAGTTCTGTCCGAATGGGCTACCGGAAAAGAAGGAATTCCTTATTTATATGAGTAGTCTATCATCCCTAATAAGCCAGGCCATCACATACACCCCCACTTAGAGAAACCGACGTCCTCGTTGGGCCACAGGAACGTTCCCTCTTGGCACATACGTCTGTGCTTCCAATCCAGTACATGTGCCATGCCGTGTGCCACGACGGGTCACAACCGTCATGAACAACATGACCACGCACCTGTCCGCAACCATCCGTGTAACCGCGAGGGTCGGCTCTGATACCAACTTGTAACACCCTCAGTGCGACTATATCTCCCACGTGTCGAGGCACGTCTTAGAGGCATAATCGCATTGAAGGCATGTGTCGCATGTTGGGTTATCTTTTATTTTGGCGCCATAGTCGGGCCATGAGTGTTTGGATGATGTAATGTTATTTATGTACTTGATTGACGTGGTGAGTGTAAGCCAACTATGTTATCTCCCCTTTTATTATCATATTACTTGGGATGTTGTGAAGATTGCCTAACTTGCGACATATGCCTTCAATGCGATTATGCCTCTAAGTCGTGCCTCGACACGTGGGAGATATAGTCACACTGAGGGTGTTACAGAATTGGAGAGCGTGATGGCAGTATCTAAGGGAGTAACAACACGGTCTTTAGAAAAGATAGTGCTACCAGTTGATGCAGATAGAACCACGGTTGTACTTACCCAAGGACCAGATCCACCACACATAACCCAGACTCTCGCAGATTGTACCCCTACCCAGTTGGACAGAGAACCAACTACACCCCAACTAACCCCAACCCTGGCAGATAGTAACCCATTTCCAATTGACACAGCACCGTCTCCACCACAGAGCACCCAAACATGAGCAGTTAGTAAGGGAACTGCAGTGCCCAAAGCACGAGGACCACCACTCCGAATCCCAACTCAACGCTTAAAGGAGAAGAAGATTTGTTCTCAGGTCAGGTTCTGTAGCTATGGTTCATACTCCTTTGCTCTTGCATGACTGTATTTACTCATACCAACTATTTTCAAATTTGAAGGATGGAATTAAAACTCCAATGGCACAACAGTATGTTTTAAACCTGTTTCTTTAACTGGTTTGTTGTTGTAACCTGCTCTATGTTGATTTCAGTTTCAATTGAATAAACATTTATGTTCTCATGTCATGCACATTACAAGTCTTGTTATTGCTCTATAGTTACCCACACTTATATTCGGTCTATTCTGCTTTGTCTTGAACAAATATTATTTGAACTGTGTCTCTATCTTGATTTGGCAACAAAAACTAGAATAATATAGACCATAAAGTGACCATGGTACATAAATATATGTTTGTTTCATGTTGTTATCATGTCCACTTTACTACGGAACTCATTTACCAAAATGAGTTTCATATACAACATGGTAAACATGTTATGTGTATGCTTGTTTCTCTTTTAGAATACGGACAAAATATTGGAGAACAGTACCGTGTTATCCAATGGTAAAGGAAGTAATGCAGATAAGGTTCAAGATAGTGAGACATCCCTGTTGATCTCCAAGAAAGCTGATAAAAACTATCTTGATGACAGTGAGGGAACCCAAAAGTCATGTTTTGATGTAGTGTTCGAGTTACTGGCCACTACTGCAGGCACAAGCTCTTCGAACTCGCTGCCTGAATCAGTTCGTCTTCTTGAGTCTCAACTTCAAGTTGAAAGACATCGATCAGATGTGCTGCGACAGGAAGCTGAAGGACTGAGGAAGTCCCTGCAGAATTCAGATGCATATTTTCTGGTGCAACAGCAAGCGTTGGAGGATTTAAGCGCCAAACAAGAGAAAGTTAATAAGCTTGCTAAGCATCTTGCCAGCATTATGGGTACCCAGGATATTGTTTCTTGAGATCTTCTGAAGTGGTTTCAGTTCTAGATTTGTTTTGATGCGGCATTTATTTGCGCTGGTCGCCAACTTTGACAACCAGTGTATATGATATGCTGCTTTGTTCCCTATATTTTCACTGGTGGCGAACTTTGATGCCCAGTGGATGTAATATGTGTAATAGCCGTGATAGCCTAGCGTTAGTTGCTTGCTTATTTATTTCCTTGTTGTCTTGTTTATTTGTTTGCTTGTAGTCATTGCAGTTCTTTTTCCGCGGTTAGCTAGTGGCTGCAATAACCTATTTTTTAAAACTAGGCCACAATAACCATGGGCTAATATTTACTGTAGTGACACTGGGCCTCCTACTGGCCGTAGAAACAGTGGGCCTTCTACGAGCCGTAGAAACAATGGGCCTTCTGCGGGCCGTATTATCAATGGGCCTTATACGGGCCATATAATCGATTGGCCAAACATGGGCCAAACAGACCGCATTATGGCCGTAAATGGGCTAGAGTTGGAATCGTCCGTTCATGGGCCGACCATAACAGGCCATCATTAATAGGCCGTATTTGATGACGCTATGAAATCGGCCCAACGTATTAACAGACCACAAACGAGCCGACTGTAACCACAGGCTGAATTTGGCCCACAGGCAGAAAATGACAGTAACGGGCCGTAAGTAAACGAATGCTGGAAATGAGCCCAAGAATAAATGGGCTCTGAGAAGGCCGAAAGATAACATGGGCTGGAAACGGCCCAACGGAATAATGGGCCGTTAATGGGTATAAAGTGATACACTGTTTATTACGGACCAGTTTCAGCACGGGCCGTTAATGGGTGTAAAGTGATACACTGTTCATTACGGGCCAGTTTCACCACGGGCCGTTAGTAGGCCAAGAGTTACATAGGGCCTCATATGGGCCGAAAGACGCCATGGGCCATACATGGGCCAGAAGTGAAAACAGGCTGGAATCATATTGGATGGCCCAGATGACGCTACTGGGCCTAATTCGAATAGGGTGTAATGGGCCTTGGGTTAGTGGGTTGTAAATGGGCTATATTCGAACAGGCCGTTAATAGGCTTTCCATGGGCCGGGCCACCAGCTCTTGACCAAGTCAAATGGGCCGGTCTTTTCACAGGAATGGGCCTCTGTTGGGCCGTGCCACGTGTCGATGTATCATAGGCGCCTTCCGTCCAATGAGTGGTTGACATTTGTCCCAACGATGAGCCGACACGTGTTTTCTCCAGCCAATGATGATTTTACACGTGGAAAATCCCCATTGGTCGGGGCTGTTAACGGGTTATCAGATCCAAAACCCGACCCGATAGCTTAACGGTGTTCCGTTACGGTGGATGCCACGTGTCGGTTACCCTTGACGAAAGCACTTCTGTGACGCGCGATTTATCGTCATGGAAGTGGACACTTCCGTGATTATAATTTTGGTAATGTCATGGAACACTTCTACGACAGCACAAGTATGACTATCTTGATTTTGTCATAAATTTGTCATGGAAGTAGATGCATGACAAAAAAGCGACCTACTGTGACAAACACGTATCATCACGGAAGTGTATATTTTTGTAGTGGAGACGACCGAGCCTGGCCCCTCCCCCTGCGCCTGGACCCCACCTGTAAGCCTCTCCTCCCCCTGGTCCACGTGTTTAAGTGGAGACATATTCCCAGAAATATGTTTTCTTCTCTAGAAAGCGAACTTTCATTCTACTTCAATCAAGAATACGTTTGCTCAGTCTGAAAACATATTTCTCCTTATGCGCTTTTTGTTTTTCCTCCCATGGACCCGTTGGTGATAAATTTTTCACAGATGGTCCTTGATCTTCTACACCTCATAACTCCGCAACCGTAACTCCGATCGAGGTGAAACCAGCGCTCACTTCTTCGTCTCGTAGAGCTCTATCTTTTGGTAACATTTTCACCAGGTAGTTTCATAGTGAAAATGACCATTTTGCCCTTGCCTCTAATCAGCCCCCTCCGAGTAAGAATCGTCCGACGTTTTGTTCCGCGGCTTCACCGCACTTCTTCCTGGAGTCTCCATCACCCCAGGCAAGCCACAATACCCACTTGCATGAAAGTCATGCAGTAGCCATGGTTTTCAACTTGAATATTTATTAAATGTTTGCTTGTTTAAAACATGGTTATAGTTGTTTCGGTAATGCTTATGGAGTCATGCTTACTTTCTTGCTATGTTGTTATGCACCTGGTTGTCATGCCCTACTACTTGCTAGTATTCCTTTCATATGCTTATGCTTGCTAGTAGTACATGTTGATGTTGGTAATGGTCTTCGGTGCATGACTGTCGTCTGTCCCGAGTACTGTTGTTATGCATGTTCCATTGCATCCAGTTGGTTAAATGCTTGCATGATGGCATTGTTGATATGTTCTGCATGATATTTATTGTTGATGCTAGTGGTCATGTTATGCTATGAGTAGTGTTGTTCTGGTAATATTCATGCTCTTCATTATGCCATGCTTAGTTGGAGATGATTCATTGTTGATATGGTGGATAGTTATGTTGTACCCTAATGACTATGTTGATATCATGCTCATGCATTGTAATTGCATCATGTATTTTATCATGGCTCAGCATATTTGCATTCAAGTTTAACTAGACTAAATTGAACTTGAACATTTGTTGGCCGAGTCATGGTGCCACCATATCGAACTGACCAGTGCAACCACGCTTACCTTTATGGGAAGTTCCTAACTGGGTATATTGTTGGGCCTCTCGCCGGTGCCTCCAACGAAGGAAGGTTATGGGCGTGCGGTACCCTGGCCCGGTAAGCAGACATAACCTTGTGTGCCCGTTGTTGTTGTTGTTGTTGTTGTTGTTGTTGTTGTTGTTGTTGTTGTTGTTGTTGTTGTTGTTGTTGTTATGGATCCGGTCTCCGTGAGGGACGGTCCCCATGAGGGATGTTTTGGCCACGACGGTGGTCGTTGTGTCTTTGGTAGACACGGGGCCACCCAGGACTAGCCAAGTTGGGAGTGGGTCGGAGTGGATGGGAGAGTGTCATGACAGTAGATCGGTTTTGTTGGAACGCCGTTGGTCCACCCGAATGGGAGTACGAGGCCATGGGTTCCATATGTGGGTACAATGTACTAACCTTTGCAGAGTGTATATTAAATCTATCGATAGCCGTGCCCGTGGATAAGGGCCCAGTTCGTAGTTGGTCACACTATGAGTCAATAATAATAATAATAATAATAATAATAATAATAATAATAATAATAATAATAATAATAATAATAATAATAATAATAATAATAATAATGAGGAGATAAGTTGGTTGTGATCGCTGGAAGGATCACTATTTGAGATAAGTTGGTTGTGATCGCCGGAAGGATCACGGTTTGAGACCAAGTGTTGGTCGTGGTTGGATCGCCGGAATGATTTCCGTGGTATCAAGGATACCGAGTTGTTGGATATTCATGATGTTGTGCAAGAATCATGGGTAAAGATCAAGCTCCTTGTGGTCATTTGATGATTACTACGGTATTGTTTATACCAAGCTTGATTTGATCCTGAGATAATCGTGTAATGTCCGAAGTTGGTAAGTGATGCATGTGATGGTTATGAGGTAACCCGAGAAGAATAAATGGTGCATGTAGTGTCATCATGTTGCATGCTAGTATCATCAGATTTATATGTTCATGCCATGATCATATTGTTCTAGCGATATTATGTTCATATTGTTCATGCCATGTTATCCTTATGATCTCATGATAATTCCTTCTTAACCTGTAAATGCCATGCTGTTGTTTGTCTAGAATGCTTCTGGTTATTGTGAGCTTGCAAGTACATTCAATGTACTGACCTGGCGTGTCATCCCAGTTTGCAGGTCGTGCCTAGATTGCTTGCTTGTTTGGTGTGGTTCATGTGTGCGCGAGCTAGGATAAACGTTCCAGCCAGAGTCCCTGCAGATTGGAGTCCATCATTGCTGTTCGTCGTTCCGCTGCCAGTAGTTGTTCCGCTGCTTCGAGTTGTTATGCTGCTTGTATAGAGCAACCGTGGTTGGCGTAGTATCGCCAAGCCAATGTTATTCATTGTAATATCGGAACCCTTGTATTCGTATTTGTGTTGTAATAGAGAACTGGTTTGTTCTATACTAAGCAATGCCGTATTCCAGAAGACTTCACCTCGATCTCTGGGCTGGAATACGGGGCTTTCCGGTTTTCTCTAAGCCGGGGTGCCACAGGCTTGGTATCAGAGCAGGTCTGGCTATAGAGCGTCCTAGTCCACTAGAACGTTAGAAAACGGCAGTATAGGGTTTGGTTGTTGCCCTTGCTTGTTGCATTTGGTTGTTGCATTTGTTTGCTTCATATAGTCTTATCTCGGTTACCATTAACTCCTGTTTCATGCATAGATGGCGGTCAACTTCCATGAGTTCAGTGTCCGTCCCTTAGCTCCCGATGCTGTTCCTATTGAGTTCAGTCCCACTTCTGCACCTCTCAGCTTTGCCGCCCTCCTTGGCGACATGCGGCGTAGTATTTATCCCCTCGGAGATCCACCTCATTATCAAGTATTCCAGTTTTCTGCTGGAGGAAGAATTCGGGAATATGTTGCTCATGTTCATCTGTCAGCTCCGATTCCTGTCGGTAAGCACACCTACAGTTTCCATGGTGGTTACGGCGCTACTCCTGAGCATGCCGTTCAGCTTGCCGCAATGGCAGGAGTCACCGGTCTTCGTCATCAAGAGAGCATGGTGCAAGAGAACCGTGCTTATCAATATTATCCCACCATCATTGAAAATCCTAGGCGAATCCAATTTGCCTCCGTCAACCCTCAAGATGACCCGTCTATCCTCGCCATGTCTCATTACATGATGGCCGAGTGTCTTCTTATTTCTGAGTTAGTCCGAAACGCCATTCGGGCCAGGAGATTGCTTGGTGTCGCTTTACCTCAGTCTCCGCCAGCTTCTCCAGATTGTCCGCCTCGTCCATCTGGAGTTTCAGAGTTAGCAGTTCCACTCGCTACTCCCTTAGCTTCCTCGTAAGTTAGCGAGCGTTTGCTCAAGCATAGTATGCAGTCCTTCGTGTAGCGCTTGTGCATCCAGTGTAGTATCATGCTTGTGTGTGTCCGTGTGGAGCAGCTTTGTAGCTTGTTTGATGTGCGCTTTGTTGCAATAAATCGTTTTCTCGTGCTTCTTTGTTTGAATCCTCGGTGTTACCCCCTTATGGAAATTACTCCTCGACCGACACTGGATCAGAAGAAGCCATGAGCAGTACAGATATACACCAAGGAATTCAGTTAAAAGAAATGAGATTTTCAGCTAACAGCATTGGAGACATCCGTCCGGATACAAATTGTATTTTGATAAGACTTTCAGCAACAAGTACCTGTCAGAGATACCCTTTATCGCAGCAATGATTAAATCAGCAAGAGAACAAAATTGGATCGACAATGCATTTCAAGTCAAAGGTATGGGCTATGCACAATGATTGAACATGTCGTAAGGCAAAATTAAAACCTTGCAACACCCAGAGGTCAGTCCAAATGCATGGTGAATTCAGTAAGGACAGTTAGTTGTCATATAAGTAATCAGCTGCCGGACTGACAAAAATACATATATGTCAGTCCATTCACCAAGAAAATCAGTTCCGTCCATCTCCGCAATTTATTGACGAAGTGTACAAAGACAAGGTTCCCAGTCTGCATTGATAGAGGTATGAATGGATTCCCAGGCAAGATATTCAGTCATCCTCGTAAAATACTGCAAAAACTTCTGGCATAAGGTACCGAGTCTTCCCTAGCAAAGTCTTTAAGGGGGGAAGCTTATGAGGTACGGTACCCTGTAAAGATATCCACTAAAGGCTTCGAGCATAAGCCATCCAGTCTTCCTCAGCATGATATCCCAGTGGTTTCCAAACGCAAGATGCCCAATCTTCTTCAGTACGACACTAATGCAAGACATTAAATTATGAATTATCAGCATATGGCAGTGTTTTCCATGTGGCAGATCTGCAACAGTTGGTCTGAAACAAAAATCGGTCAGAGGTATGCCTCGAGAATCAGATATTAGTTCATTCAGTATGCTGCCAAGTCCATGCAAGTCTCTTGCACAAGGAAGAATTCATGATACACATCCGACAACCTCATCGGTTATTCAAGAAACAAAAACCAGTGGGTGATGCCATAATCAACAAGTCTTGAAGGAAAGACAACATTGAGACAATAATCTTGGTAGTGATTATCAAGATTAGTCCCGCACATCCAACAAGATGATGTTATTAACCATGTCAATGTCCGGCATAATCCACAACAGTATTGAGATCTGTATAACCACACGTGAGCCGGATAAATATACCGACGCTCAAAGCATGAACCAGACCAAGGTATGATTGCCAGATATTGTATGTAACAGTATTCAGGGTCGCGAAAATAATCAAGGATATATATAAGGCCCCGCTCTTTCAATTAAGAATCCAGATGAAGAAAGTACTAATGAAAGAGCAAGATCCACAATACAGGTATGCCGGTTATTATGTGAAAAATGTGGATGCCCAAGTCCGTCTTATTCCACGGCAAACCCAAGCAAAGATCCACCTAAGAGGTATACTCCATTGTGGTAATGACCTCATAGCAAGGCAACCAGCTCAGTCCATAGTATGCTCAGAACTGTCAGCATTGAATACCCGAGTCTGTCCGGTCAGACTCATGGATAGCTCAATATATTGACTTCAACACCCGCAATGGAGCATCGGACAGACTGTTATTCCCAGGGAGATACTGGCAAAAATGAAGAATCAGTGTGAAAATATATACTTTGAGGATTGTTATCTCTTGCATAGGGGAAGCAATTAAAAGAATAGCCTGTGTGGATGGGATTCATTGCCAAGATCACCGCCAGTCAAGTCTGTAAATCTTATCATCAGGAGATGGTGCATTTTTCTATCAGTCACGACAAGTGACAGTCAAACCTTTGGTACAACTTGGATACTCAAGACTGTGAAACCAGTCAAGATAAGTCAGAAACTCATGCAAGATGTCAGCATCCGTTAGCAAAAATAGATATGATCCACATCACTGTTTTGAAATCCAAAAGGCATGTCTATGTTCGAGGAATCCACTGCCTGGATAGAAGAGATTCTTTGTTCCACGGGAAGATATGTTCCCCAACTCCGTGGAATATTCTCGGTACTTGATACTAGAATAACATTTCCAACAAGGATCTATATCAAGAAGGATAAGTATGTCCGTACAAATAATATTTCGGATGCTAGATCAACCAACAAATATGAAAGAAAATTTGAGTCAGTATAAACAGGAACATATGAGGTACGTCCTGTCAGAATGTCAGATACGGTGAAGCAAACCACCCCAGATCAAGACAGTCAGTCAGATCCAATCCAGTGGAAATGTTATGAATAAAAGAAACCCGAGTTGGAAATGGTTTCTTCAAGTCAGAAAGATTATTTAACCCTGAGCAACCAAATCTCGAGGACGAGATTTCTTTAAGGGGGGAGGTTTGTAACAACCTAGATTTTTGCCCTTTTCTTTTTTCCTTTGATTTTCTTGGATTTCTTGTTTTGTTTTGCTTTTCAGTGGCTATGTGGTTCTGAAACTTGGGAAGATCGTGTATTCCTAGGTTTTATAGTGGCTTGTCACCCTCATCATCGTCCCAATATCATGTCATTTCCATCCTTGACCTAACCCAAAATTCTTTTGTTGGGAATATTCCTTTTCTGATAAAGGAATAACGTTTAAAACCCTAGGTTGTGAAGCAACCTACATTTCTGTCACTCCTAAAATTCCCAAATAATTCTCATAAATTGTTTGGGTCCTATCTTGCTCGAATATGGCAAAATATATCATTGGCCATGTTTCCCATCATGCTCAATAAATTCATTTGCTATTCTGTCCTAAATGGCACATTGTGAAGCAAGTGCTATTTATCTTTGCTTGATCAACCCCAAACTTCTTGTACAAATTTTCCTGTCCATATAATTGGCTCATGCCAAAATTCAACTCAATTTGCCTAGTAAATATTCCTGAGCAATTTTCCAAATTCCTGTCTGAGGGAAGTGACTGTGAAGGAAGTACAAGCTAGGCATATCCAAATGAGTTTTAATTTTTCAAGGTCCTCCCTGTGATCAAATCAGGACACTCCACCAAATATGAGATCATGTAACTCATCTATGTGAGCCCAGCTCCAAATCTTAGTTTCTGGTTAGATTTTCAGTTTGTGAAGCAACTCTATTTTATATTGCTTCAATTGAGCTGAAACTTTATCAGGACATACTTCTACCTATATCAACTCCCTCCACCAAGTTTTACCTCAATTGGTTAAACCAATTGCCCTGTGTAATTTTTCCAAGTTTCTGTCCAGAATGAAGCTTTGTGAGGCAAGTGCCACTTTGGTATTTCCAAATGGCATGAAACTTTTACATCAGCTTCATGTCATCATATAACCCCTCTATGCCAAATTTCAGCTCCTAGAAATCAAGTATGTGAGTGTATTATCCAAATCCCCAATTCTGGCCAGTTTTGCACTTTCTACTGTAACCCTCATCTAAACTCCTCCTCTTGGTCTGATTTTCGGTGATCAAAATCACCTTAGTGTGTGATCATCATCTGACAAACTCTTTACCACATTACCAAGCTGGTTTAACCATAGAGAGTTACAAGCACCTTCTTACTGATTTACTTTGGAGCTCAGTGCAAATCTCTTCTTTGCCCCTGGACCGATTTATTTCTTAAGTTGGACTAAGGGCACCAAGGTCCATCTACTGTACATGGTCAGCCACGCCAAAGAGCGCCGCTTGCGCCAGTGCTTGTGGTGATCACGCTTGCGTCATGGCTGCAGGCGTGCTCTGGCTTGTTTCGGCCACTATGCTTGTCTCCTCCCTCCTCGTATCGACCTCCATTAATGTCTAGTAGCTCCCCAGTGATGCCCTGCGTCGCCCTGCATCGTTACCTCATCATGGTTCGCCTTAAATGAGCTGCAAATGCCATGCCCGTTCCACAAACTGGCTCTGTTCTCCATTGTTTGCAAGTTGGAGCTCGCCCGTGAGCTCCAGAAGCCTCCCCACGGCTATATAAGGAGTGCCCGAGGTCCCCCGCTCCTCATCACTCCCTCCCTCACCTCATTTGCCCTCTGGAATCACCCCATCTCGCTGGAGTTCGCCTTTGTCCACCATGGCCGCCTCGGCCTCGGCATGATTCCAGCCAAACCAAGCCTCCCCTCGCCGTTCCGAGACATCCACCGAATTCCTCTCATTCCAATCAGCAGCCCCACCCCCTCGCCCCTCGCCGGAGTGCCTTGCTTCGCCGAGAACCTCCACCGCCCGAGCTCTCTGTAGCTTCCTCCGTCGCCGCGGCCTCCCCTACTCTCCACTTCTCCTCGGCGCTCGTTCTACCTCTGAACGGGACCGCCTCGTCTCCACGAACCCGTAGGTGGCCTCAGCTCGACCAGAGGTGGCCGGAGTTGGCCGAGCCCTTCGCCCGAGTCCACCGCTCGCCGTCCTCTGCCTTCCCTCGGTCCTCCTCCGCCTCGCGTCCTCCTCTCCTCCTCGCGGCCGACCGACCCCCTGGACGGACGCGCCACGCCAGGCCGCACCCGCCGGTGCCCGCGCCCTAGCCGGAGCTGGCCTGGACCGGCCGCCCCTTGGCCGCTTCCCTCCCCTGCCTTTGCTCTGTCTCACAGGAGAACAGGCGAGCCGAAGGAAGGAGACGACCGAGCCTGGCCCCTCCCCCCGTGCCTGGACCCCACCTGTAAGCCTCTCCTCCCCCTAGTCCACGTGTTTAAGTGGAGACGTATTGCCGAAATACGTTTTCTTCCCGGGAAAGCGCACTTTCATTCTACTTCAACCAAGGATACGTTTGCTCGGTCTGAAAACGTATTTCTCCTTATGCGCTTTCTGTTTTCCTCCCAGGGACCCGTTGGTGATAAATTTTTCACAGATTGGTCCCTGATCTTCTACACCTCATAACTCCGCAACCATAACTCCAATCGAGGTGAAACCAGCGCTCACATCTTCATCTCGTAGAGCTCTATCTTTTGGTAACATTTTCAGCAGATGGTTTCACAGTGAAAATGACCATTTTCCCTTGCCTCTAATCAGCCCCCTCCGAGTAAGAATCGTCCGACGTTTTGTTCCACGGCTTCACCGCACTTCTTCCTGGAGTCTCTGTCACCCCAGGCAAGCCACAATACCCACTTGCATGAAAGTCATGCAGTAGCCATGGTTTTCAACTTGAATATTTATTAAATGTTTGCTTGTTTAAAACATGGTTATAGTTGTTTCGGTAATGCTTATGGAGTCATGCTTACTTTCTTGCTATGTTGTTATGCACCTGGTTGTCATGCCCTGCTACTTGCTAGTATTCCTTTCATATTCTTATGCTTGCTAGTAGTACATGTTGATGTTGGTAATGGTCTTCGGTGCATGACTGTCGTCTGTCCCGAGTACTGTTGTTATGCATGTTCCATTGCATCCAGTTGGTTAAATGCTTGCATGATGGCATTGTTGATATGTTCTGCATGATATTTATTGTTGATGCTAGTGGTCATGTTATTCTATGAGTAGTGTTGTACTGGTAATATTCATGCTCTTCATTATGCCATGCTCAGTTGGAGATGATTCATTGTTGATATGGTGGATAGTTATGTTATACCCTCATGAATATGTTGATATCATGCTCATGCATTGTAATTGCATCATGTATTTTATCATGGTTTAGCATATTTGCATTCAAGTTTGACCGGACTAAATTGAACTTGAACATCTGTTGGCTGAGTCATGGTGCCACCATATTGAACTGACCAGTGCAACCGCGCTTACCTTTATGGGAAGTTCCTAACTGGGTCTATTGTCGGGCCTCTCACCGGTGCCTCCAACGAGGGAAGGTTATGGGCGTGCGGTACTCTGGCCTGGTAAGCAGACATAACCTTGTGTGCCCGTTGTTGTTATGGATCCGGTCCCCGTGAGGGACGTTTTGGCCACGACGGTGGTCGTTGTGTCTTTGGTAGACACGGGGCCACCCAGGACTAGCCCAGTTGGGAGTGGGTCGGAGTGGCCGGGAGAGTGTCCTGGCAGTAGATCGGTTTGGTCGGAACACCGTTGGTCCACCCGAATGGGAGTACGAGGCCATGGGTTCCGTAGTGTGGGTACAGTGTACTAAACTTTGCAGAGTGTATATTAAATCTATCGATAGCCGCTCCCGCGGATAAGGGCCCAGTTCATAGTTGGTCACACTATGAGTCAATAGTAATAATAATAATATAATAATAATGAGGAGATAAGTTGGTTGTGATCGCCGGAAGGATCACTGTTTGAGATAAGTTGGTTGTGATCGCCGGAAGGATCACGGTTTGAGACCAAGTGTTGGTCGTGGTTGGGATCGCCAGAATGATCACCGTGGTATCAAGGATACCGAGTTGTTGGATATTCGTGATGTTGTGTGAGAATCATGGGTAAAGATCAAGCTCCTTGTGGTCATTTGATGATTACTACGGTATTGTTTATACCAAGCTTGATTTCATCCTGAGATGATCGTGTAATGTCCGAAGTTGGAAAGTGATGCATGTGATGGTTACGAGGTAACCCGAGCAGAATAAATGGTGCATGTAGTGTCATCATGTTGCATGCTAGTATCATCAGATTTATATGTTCATGTTATGTGTCGGTGGGAACGACACCTATGGGATCACGAGAATCCCTACTACGGTTAGCGGGGCGCGGTGTCGTGAGAAGAGCGGATCAAGCAGGTAGCACACGGTTCGTTTATCCAGGTTCGGGCCGCAAGGATGCGTAAAACCCTACTCCTGCTTTGGTGGATTGTATATCTGTGTTCTTGAGCTAGCTATGGGGCGTGAGGAGCTCCAAAAAGCCGAATCCTTCTCCTGGTCGCCTCGGGCCTCCTTTTATAGAAAAAGGGGTGGCCACAGTGGCACACAGGAGGTGGAAAGGGTACAGTGATGCGAGGTTATCCCTCGCATTACATGACAAGGCGCATTTAATGCGTCTTGCTTAGGTGTCCTTGCTTTATCGGGGACGCGGGAGAGATCTGTCTCGTCCGTCGCCGCTCCTTCTTGTGTCGACACGCGCCCTGGCCAGCGATGCCTGAGATGCCACGTAGGTAGGCAGGCAGCTGAGGTGGCGCAGTGGTGGGTCTTCACGAAGATCTGCATGCCGCCACACAGGTGCCTGCCAAGCTGGTTGGGTCGGCAGCTGCATGCATGCGGTGGTGGAGGTTTAGTCGGCGTGGGCCTGATGGTGGTCCTGTGGGTGTCCTTGGCAAGGGCCTCGCCGGGGCCTCGGCAAGGGTTTTGCTGAGGCGTCTGTTGTCATCCCCGGCAAAGCGCTTGTCGGGGGTCTTGTGGTCTTCCTCGGCTGGGATCCCACCAAGGGTTGTCGTCTCCTTAGTGTGCATCTGATCTTGAATGTCTTCACAAAGATCTGCATGTTGCCATGGGGATGTCTCCCGAATCCTTGCCCTTTGGGGGTAGTGGACTCAAGGGTGATTCGCTCCGTAGGCGCGGGACGAGTCGCCGCGGCAAGGGTCTTACCGGGGCTGCTAGAACTGTCTCCCGACAAGGATCTTGCCGGGGGAGTCCGCTTCGTCCCCTTTGCTCTTCGTGGTCTTGGCCTTGGCGTCGTTCTAGTTCTCTTGAGCTTCGGTCTTACCCTGGCTCACCTCCCTTGCCTTGCTTGGTGTGGTGGTGCCCGTGGCTCAGACTGCACGTGCACAGTTATAGGGGTACAAAAAGTGTACCCCTCTTTTTGTACACCGACAGGAGCCCCTGGGCCTGGTCCACACATAAGCACAACGCGTTGTTGGGCTATGCCCAAAAACGGTGCGCGGGCAGGCGGGGCGGTTTTTACCGCGGTAAGATTCTTCGCGCGCTGCGCTTCCCATGACTCCCGCGCGTGGCGCGGTGTGGGGAGGTGCGTGTGACGTGCGCAGCATACGTGGGGTTGGTTCCCGCAGGCATGTGTCACATCGTGGTAAAGGGGCGGTTCGTGCCTTCCCCACAAACGGAGGGAGGCGTGGAGGCGCGGCCCATTTACTGAATGGGGTTGAGGCGCGGTCTTCAAGGCGTCCACTCCCCACGATCACGGGGTGGGGAGTGGTCGTCTCACCCGTCCCCTTGGTTCTGCACGTCTGCCACGTGTCTCCCATGCGCTTGGGGTGGCAAACGGTGGAGGCGAGAAACCGGGCCGTCGCTGGTTGGGGCGGCGGGTCGGTCCTAGCTCTCTGCGCCTTCCGTATCTTGATTGGCCGAGCGGGGCGGCCGAGCCCCAACCCCGATCCTTTATAAAGAGCGGGAGGGGGATGGCGTCCCGCATTCTTTCATCTTCTTCTTCCTTCAGCTTCTGCTCCCCCCTTTCATCCGTCATGGAGAGAGGGAATCCTGGTCCTTCAACAGTGGCGGCGAGGGTCGCCGCCCGACAACGCGTCCCTCCTTCTCCTGCGCCTGCGGTGGAAGAGCCAGCCGCGAGGGGAAGGGGGAGGGGGCGAGGCCGTGGGCGAGGCCGGGGCGCTCGGGGAAGAGGAGGACGGGGCGGCGCGCCGACCTCGCCTCCGCCAGCAGCTCCTCCTCCAATGGAGGGCCATGTTGGGGATGACCCTTGTGAGTTCTTTGGCAGGCTGCGCCGGCCGCCGCACCGTCGCCTTCGTCTCCCGACTCCATTTGCATGGGAGATGGAGCTGGATCCGCTGGAATCGTTACGGCTGCACATGAGGGGCTGCGGGATCAGTGGCACGCGGGTCCGTGTCGACTTCCCCGCCCTTCACGTGATGTATCTTTGTCGAGGATGGAAGACGTTTGCTCATATCCACTGCTTGACGGAGGGGCTCACTCTCCATTTTAAGCTGATGGAGGGTGGCCTTCTCTCCGTCAAGGTCTTCGGGTGCTTTGGGACCCGTGCAAGGTGCTGCATGGAGAGCTCTTCTGATAGTGAAGATTCCTCCTCGGGCAGGAGTGACGAGGAGGACAACGGCAGCGACGACGAGGGTAGTAGGCGGCAGGATTACGGGTCCGATTAGGTGTCGGGTGCCGCTCCGTGCGGCACCGGCGACCCCATCATCCGTGTCGCCGGCTCCCTGAACTTCTCGGGGTCGTCTCCTTGGGCGGCTGGCGTTGGGAGGCTGCAGAAGAGGAAGAGGGCGGGCGGCAAAGCCGTCAAGTCGGAGTACGCGGGCACCGACGGCTTCGACGCGTGCTGACGTCCTGCCGCCTCGTCTTCGAGCTCTGCTTTCGGCGCCGCCATCACCATCCAGCCTTTGGACGGCCACCAGGATGTTCTCTTGGTGTCTTCTGCCACCCGTAGCTCGCCTAGGTGCTCCTTTTGTCCCTTTCACCTCCTTGACCTACCTCCTGAGGAGAGGGACAAGAAAGGGATTACGGGCACCTTATCTCTTTTTAGTTTGTAAGCCTTCGGGCCTTTGTTGAATTTAAAACTTGTAATCCCATCATTCATGTTTTTCATTCCCTATGGACTGTACCTGAGTGGAATGTTTTTAATGAAAAAGGGATGCTTGCCGGGTCATTTGTTTGCGGGTGGAACCCACGACAAGGAGTAAATCCTTGATATCTTCAAGATAAACATTTCCTTGTCCGGCAACAGGCCTTGCCGTCTCCCCACTTCACTCGACCTTCCTCACGCCTTTGGCGGAGGCAGGGATGAGGCGGGTTCAGGCTCCTTGTTTCATCCTTTCGCTGCCGCGACTATGACCAAACTTGGCCCCAGGAATGAGCCCTAGGGCCTAGAGTTATGGGAGCACGGTAGCTTAGTGGAAAACGAGGTTTCACATACCTCAGTCCATAATGGGATGCATGATAAGGGATGAAGAACTTATCTGAAGCTGCAGTCCCCGGCAACCTTGGTTCGCCATGGGTGAATCTTTGCTCTTGCAGCCCCCGACAATACTGGCTTGCCGGGGGCTAGATGCTGGTCTGTTCCTCTTTTTTTCCTCCCCAAGTGGTTCGGCACGGATATCCGTGTGTCCTGTGAACCAAAGAAGACAAAAGAAAGACAAAGAGACGCACACTCGACCTCCAAGCTAGGGGTTAGTCGCCGCTAAGCACTATCAACCCTAACCAAGGACGAGACTCGACCTAGCATGCATCCTATAACTCAGGGCTCCGGCGCTTCATTTACTTATGCTCAGGGTCTGCGCCTGGCTTTGTACAAAGGGTTACATGCATCATCGGCAATGCTCGTACAAAAGGTGGCTTGCCGGGGGGCCCGGCAAGCCGCGCCTCATGGGTAAAACTTGCGAAGATGCTCAATGTTCCAGGAGTTACTCACCGGAATGACATCTTCGGTCTCCAGGCGGACTGCACCGGGCCTGGTGACTCGTATTACCCGATAAGGGCCTTCCCACTTTGGCGTCAACTTGTTGGAATTCTTGGCCGATTGAACGCGCCGAAGAACAAGGTCGCCTTCCTCAAAGCTTCGGGCATGAACCTTGCGGCTATGGTAGCGGCGCAAGGCTTGCTGGTAGCGCGTTTCTCTCACAGCCGCCCGAAGACGATCTTCCTCAAGGAGCGTTGCGTCATCTTTCCGCAATTGCTCTTGCTCAAGCTTGTCATAAGCGAGTACTCGAGGTGACCCGTATATGAGTTCCATGGGGAGAACTGCTTCTGCCCTGTATACCAGGGCAAAGGGTGTCTGGCTGGTGGCTCGATTTGGTGTCGTTCTAATTGACCAAAGAACCGCCGACAATTCATCAATCCAATGCCTTCCACTCTTGTGTAGCCTGTCAAAGGTCTTTGTCCTTAAGCCTCGCAGTACTTCAGCGTTTGCCCTCTCAGCTTGACCATTGCTTTGTGGGTGAGCAACGGAAGCGAAACAGACTTTGCTACCGAGGTCTTGGGTATATTGCATGAAGGTGCGGCTTGTGAACTGTGTACCGTTGTCGGTGATGACCCTGTTGGGTACACCAAAACGGCACACTAGTCCCTTGAAGAATTTGACGGCTGACTGTGCTGTGACCTTCCTCACTGCTTCCACTTCTGGCCACTTTGTGAACTTGTCGATTGCAACGTACAAGTACTCAAAGCCCCCGACAGCGCGGGGAAAGGGCCCAGTATGTCGAGCCCCCAGACCGAGAAAGGCTAGGAGAGAGGAATGGTTTGAAGGGCTTGAGCTGGCTGATGAAGCTTCTTTGAATGGAACTAACACGCTTCACACCTGGTGACTAGTGTCGTCGCATCCTGGAGGGCAGTGGGCCAGAAGAAGCCTTGCCGACAAGGTCTCTTGACCCTATGTGGGATCCACATATGCCTCCATGTATCTCTGCCAATAGCCCCAGTCCTTCATCTTGAGGGATACACTTCAATTTCACACCGTTCGACCTCTTTTTGTACAGGACGTCATCGACGAACTGGTACATAGCAGATTGACGGGCTACTTTTTCCCCTTCTTCCTGCTCTTCAGGAAGTTCCCCGGTTTGGAGGAATCAGACGGTATGCTGTGCCCATGCTGGAGCCTGGGGCTCGACGGCGAGGACTAAAGGTGTTTCCTCCGCTACAGGGGCGGCTGTCTCGACGGCAAGAGTTGATGCTCCGCCGGAGCTAGTCGTCCCGTGGCGGGCTCACTATCTCTGGCAACATCCTTGCCGGCGGCTCCAGGGAGCTCGATGGGAAAGTACTTGCCGGGCCCTGATTTCCTTCTCTTGTTTTGCTCTATTGATGGATCAACGGATGGCTGAGTTAGCTGAAGCACAAAGGTACCTGGTTCCACAGGTAGCTTGAGGGCAGCGTGTTTTGACAGGTAATCTACGATATCATTCTCCACTCAGGGAACGTATTCTGCCTGTATACCGTCAAAACGCTCTTCCAGCTTTCTCACTTCATCGACGTAGGCCTTCATCAACGGGCTCTGGTAATCCTTGTTGACTTGCTTGACGACAAGTTGTGAGTCACCTCTGACGACGAGTTTCTTGATTCCGAGGTCTGCCATGATCCTAAGACCGGCAAGAAGCCCTTCGTACTCAGCCGTATTGTTTGTTGACACCTCCCTGGGGAAGTGCATCTGGATCACGTACTTGAGGTGCTCTCCAGTGGGCGCGACAAGCAGTACGCCAGCCCCGGCGCCCTGTAAGGAGAAAGCTCCATCAAAGTACATGATCCAGTCGCAACTTGCCTCCTTGCCGGGGAGAGCAGTCTCTTGGGTTTCTTCGTCAGGCGTCGCGGTCCATTCTGCAACGAACTCCGCCAGGACTCGGCTTTGAGTCGTTGAGGTACTCTCAAACTTGAGGCCAAAGCTGGACAGTTCCAGTGCCCACTCTACGATCCTCCCCGTTGCGTCTGGATTGTGCAATATCCGTTGTAGAGGGAGGCGAGTGACGACAGTGATTTCGTGCGCCTGGAAGTAGTGACGCAACTTCCTCGAGGCCATAAGAAGGCCGAAGAGCAGTTTCTGCACACCGGAGTACCTTGATCTAGCCCCCAGCAGAAGCGAGCTAACAAAGTAGACCGGGTGCTGCATCATCTTCTTCCTTGGCGACACTCCAACCGGCTGTGTCGCCTCAGCATCGGTGGCATCGGGCTCCGTCGCTGCTATTACGTCATCATCAATTTCTCTCCGCGCCACTAGTGCGGCGCTGACCACCTGGTTCGTTGCCGCCAGGTACAGCAGCAACGGTTCCTGTGGCCTAGGCGCAACTAGTATTGGCGCGGAGGAGAGGTACCTCTTCAAATCTTGCAATGCTGCTTCGGCTTCTGGCGTCCACTCCATGAGGCCCGCCTTTTTCAAAATCTTGAAAAAGGGAAGGGCGCGCTCGGCGGACTTGGAAATGAACCTGCTCATGGCGGCAATGCAACCAGCAAGCCGACGCACATCCTTGACTCGCTTGGGCGCTTCAATCTGCTCTATAGCTTTGATCTTGTCCGGATTGGCCTCTATCCCACGCTGTGACACAAAGAACCCGAGAAGCTTGCCAGACAGGACGCCGAAGATGCACTTCTCAGGGTTCATCTTGAGATTGATCTTGCGTAGGTTTGCAAATGTTTCTTGTAAATCTGATATGAGGGTTGCCCTGTTCTTGGTTTTGACCACTATATCATCCATATAAGCTTCCATATTTCTATGGAGCTGGGGTTCAAAACTAACCTGGACCGCCCTCACAAACGTTGAACCAGCACTCTTCAACCCGAAAGGCATCCGTATAAAGCAATACGTACCACATGGGGTGATGAATGCCGTTTTCTCTTCATCTTCCCTTGTCATGAAGATCTGGTGGTAGCCGGAGTAGGCATCGAGGAATGACAACAGATCACACCCAGCTGTGGAGTCAACAATCTGGTCGATGTGCGGCAACGGGAAGGGGTCTTTGGGACAAGCCTTATTAATATCTATGTAATCAATACACAGCCTCCACTTCCCATTTGCCTTGCGCACTACCACCGGATTGGCCAACCACATTGGATGGAGCACTCCTCTTACCAAACCCGCTGCTTCCAGTTTCCAGATCTCCTCTGTGATGAACTCTTGTCGTTCCAAAGCTTGCTTTCTGACCTTCTGCTTGACGGGCCGCGCATGAGGACAGACAGCAAGGTGGTGCTCAATCACCTCCCTGGGAACACCGGGGATGTCGGATGCTTGCCATGCAAACACATCGACATTCGCCCGCAGGAAGGTGATGAGCGTGTCTTCCTATTTGTCGTCAAGGGTGGAGCTTATGGTAAAAGCTCCTCCCGTGCCGTCCTCCTTGACAGAAACCTTCTTAGTTCCCGGCGGTGTGGCCCTGGACTTCTTGTTTCTGTCGACGGAGCTCTCTCGCACGTCCTCGACGGGAGCGCTACACTCTGAAGAGGTGCGCTTGCCGGAGTGGGTGCCTGAGGTCTCACCGGTCTTCTTCTTTTTCCTTCCCGGGGCTCCAGCGGCAGGAGCAAGCGCCTTAGCAGTGGCGGCTGCTGCAACTGCTTGTTGGTAGAGTTGGTCAGCGCAAATTAGCGCATCCTTCTTGTCTGATGGGACGATGATGATCGTCACAGGCCCCGGCATCTTCAGGGTGTTGTAGGCGTAATGTGACGCCTCCATGAACTTGGCCAGCGCTGGGCGGCCAAGGATCCCGTTGTAAGGCAAGGGGATCTTGGCAACGTCGAACACAATCCTTTCTTTCCTGTAGTTCAGATCACTCCCAAAAGTCATGGGCAACGTGACCTTTCCCTTAGGTTGACTTCTTCCCGGGTTGACCCCCTGAAACGTGCCCGTCTCTTCGAGGTCTTCATCAGGAATCTGCAATTTCTCGATCACGGCAGGCGAGATTAAGTTCAGATCGGCCCCGCCATCGACTAGCATCTTTTTCACCTTGAGGTTGCGTATTGTTGGTGAAACCAACAATGGCAAGCACCCGACTGCAGTAGTGCGATCAGGGTGATCCTTAGTGTCAAAAATGATAGGTGTGCTGGACCACTTCAGCGGCCTTTGGGCATCAAACGACGGTTCTGCCGCTGTAATCTCACGCGCCCACTGTTTAAGATGGCAGTGAGAGGTATGCAGCGAGGCGCCGCCATCGACGCACATGGCCTCTGTAGCTTTCTGAAATCCTTGGTCACCAGACTCATCGTCCTCTTCGTGATCATCGTCTTCTGGCTTTTTGTCACGGCCCCGGGCGGGCCTCTCCCGCTGTTTATCTTTGCCGCGACAGCCCGCCTGGCCGTCACGCTTCTTGCCGGACCCCTCAACACCGTCCTAGCCTTTCTCCTTGTCCCTCCTCTCATATTCAGCCCTCTGCTTCTCAGCAAGGAGCTCAACCTGTCGGCAGTTCTGGAGATCATGGCCTTTGGTGCGATGGATCTTGCAGTATTGCTTGTTGGAGTTTCCTGGCTTCTCGGCAGCCACCAAGGCCCGGCAGGCGACACATCCGGCAATTTCCTTGCCGGGGTCATCTGCCTTGGTTTTCTTGGCGGAGCCGGAGTCGCCAGATCCCTCAACGACAAGCACAGCTTTACCTTTGCGCTTCCTGTTGCGGCGCCGGCCTTTCTTTGCCGGGGCGGCAGTATCCTCATCTAAGGAGTCAGTTTCCATGCCGGCATCTTCGTCGGGGTACTTCCTTCCCTCTTCAGCTCGGGCACATCTGTCAGCAAGAACATAGAGTTCTGCCACATCTTTCACCTTGTTCATTGCCAGTTCTTCGCGCATCTTGCGGTTACGCACGTTCTGATGGAACGCGCTAATGATGGCGGCAGGGTGAACATCAGGGATATTGTACTGTACCCAGCTGAACCTCTGTATATACTTGCGCAGACTCTCGCCTCCCTTCTGGGGAATGATATGCAGGTCGCTTGCTTGGCCATGGGCTTGGTGACCTCCAGTAAAGGCGCCCACAAACTCATGGCACAAATCCGACCAGGAGGAAATAGAGTCTACCGGCAAGTGCATCAACCACGACATGGCGTTGGGTTTAAGAGCCAACGGAAAGTAATTCGCAAGCACCTTATTGTCGCGGGCTCCGGCGGCTTGCATCGCGATGGTGTAGATGCTGAGGAACTCAGACGGGTGAGTCTTGCTGCTGTACTTTTTGCCAACGTCAGGTTTGAAGGTGCGGTGAGTGGGCCACTGGAACTGCCGCAACTCACGGGTAAAAGCCGGACAGCCTACCTCGTAAGGTAGGCCTCCAGGGCTCTCCGGGGCCGGGTGGTTCACAGCAGGCCCTGCTCGCCTGTCTAACTGGTGGCGCGCTCCACGCTGGTGCTCGATAGTGGTTCGAGCGTCTTCATGGGCTCGTTCCCGAAGAACTTGGTGCTGGTCACAGTGGGTCCGCGGGTCAGACATTGCTATGGAGATGGCGTCGCCCGTGACGTCGCGACGAGCCGGCGTCCGCGGTACCGGATGGGGAAGAGGTGAATGCACCGTGGTCGCGGCGCCTCCGGCTTTTCCACCACTGGTCCGTGGGACTCCATCGGAACGTCGACCCGGGAGCCCCAGCGGACTTGGTTCGTCTTTGTTGGCCACCGCAACAAGGCTTCGGATAGTGGCTCTCCATTCATTGAGTTTCCCCATAGTGGAAGGAAAGTCGAGGAGCAACTGCGCGCGCCAGGGCCTCTGCTGGCATCGGTGGCGGCGAAACCTGCACGGATTGCGACGCGCTTCAACTCCTGACCATGTCATAAGGAGCTCTATCATGACCCCGCGGTCGCATGCCATTTTCACCAGTGCCTCGGCGAGTGGGCAAGTCTTCTACGTCCCGGGAGTGGCGCTCGGGGCTCTTCCCGAGGCGACGCCCGGGATCTTCGGCGTGATTATGCCGTTCGTCGCGCGCTGCCTGGGAGGAGCGCTCTGTTGACGCCGGCGTGGGAGTCTTGGAGGCCCTTGCATCGCCTTTGGGCGGGGCGGCGATGACCTTGGGAGGCCCCGCTCCACCCGCGAAAGACTTGGCTCCGCCTTTGGATTTGGCGACGTGTGGCCCGTTACCAGGTGCACAAACATCGCCACCTCCCAAACTCTGGCTGCTGGGATGGTGCTGGTGTTCGCGAGCAGCGCCTCGGGTCCTTTCTGCGACCGGTCCGCTGCTCGCCCGCGTCGGGACGGGCTGTCCGGCTTCCGACTGGCCAACCGCCACCGTCGTCTTCTTCTTGGGCGCCATGATGATGAAGAAACACCGAACTAACTGCTAAAGCCGATTCTCACAACTGTGCCCCCTACCTGGCGCGCCAAAGATGTCGGTGGGAACGACACCTATGGGATCACGAGAATCCCTACTACAGTTAGCGGGGCGCGGGGTCGTGAGAAGAGCGGATCAAGCAGGTAGCACATGGTTCGTTTATCTAGGTTTGGGCCGCAAGGATGCGTAAAACCCTACTCCTGCTTTGGTGGATTGTATATCTATGTTCTTGAGCTAGCTATGGGGCGTGAGGAGCTCCAAAAAGCCGAATCCTTCTCCTGGTCGCCTCGGGCCTCCTTTTATAGAAAAAGGGGTGGCCATAGTGGCACACAGGAGGTGGAAAGGGTACAGTGATGCGAGGTTATCCCTCGCATTACATGACAAGGCGCATTTAATGCGTCTTGCTTAGGTGTCCTTGCTTTATCGGGGGCGAGGGAGAGATCTGTCTCGTCCGTCGCCGCTCCTTCTTGTGTCGACATGCGCTCTGGCCAGCGATGCCTGAGATGCCACGTAGGTAGGCAGGCAACTGAGGTGGCGCAATGATGGGTCTTCACGAAGATCTGCATGCCGCCACGCAGGTGCCTGCCTAGCTGGTTGGGTCGGTAGCTGCATGCATGCGGTGGTGGAGGTTTAGTCGGTGTGGGCCTGATGGTGGTCCTGCGGGTGTCCTCGGCAAGGGCCTCGCCGGGGCCCCGACAAGGGTTTTGCCAAGGCGTCTGCTGTCATCCCCGGCAAAGCGCTTGCCGGGGGCCTTGTGGTCTTCCTCGGCTGGGATCCCGCCAAGGGTTGTCATCTCCTTAGTGCGTATCTGATCATGAATGTCTTCACAAAGATCTGCATGTCGCCACGGGGATGTCTCCCGAATCCTTGCCCTTTGGGGGCAGTGGACTCAAGGGTGATTCACTCCGTAGGCGCGGGACGAGTCGCCGCGGCAAGGGTTTTGCCGGGGCTGCTAGAACTGTCTCCCGGCAAGGAACTTGTCGGGGGAGTCCGCTTCGTCCCCTTTGCTCTTCGTGGTCTTGGCCTTGGCGTCGTTCTAGTTCTCTTGAGCTTCGGTCTTACCCTGGCTCACCTCCCTTGCCTTGCTTGGTGTGGTGGTGCCCGTGGCTCAGACTGCCCGTGCACAGTTATAGGGGTACAAAAAGTGTACCCCTCTTTTTGTACACCGACACTATGATCATATTGTTCTAGCGATATTATGTTCATATTATTCATGCCATGTTATCCTGATGATCTCATGATAATTCCTGCTTAACCTGTAATTGCCATGCTGTTTTTTGTCTAGAATGCTTCTGGTTATTGTGAGCTTGCAAGTACATTCAATGTACTGACCTGGCCTGTCATGCCAGTTTGCAGGTTGTGCCTGGATTGCTTGCTTGTTTGGTGTGGTTCATGTGTGCGCGAGCTAGGATAAACGTTCCAGCCAGAGTCCCTGCAGATTGGAGTCCATCATCGCCATTCGTCGTTCCACTGCTAGTAGTTGTTCCGCTGCTTCGAGTTGTTATGCTGCTTCTATAGAGCAATCGTGGTTGGTGTAGTGTCGCCAAGTCGATGTTATCCTATATACCTAAGAGACTCACCCCCACTATCCTATTTATCTAAACATGCAAGCTATCCACATCAGTAGAGGGACCCACCATAGATTGACAAAAAATTGTGTAATTAAATGTATATTTACATGTAGCCATTCCCTTATGGCCGTATGCATCACTCTGATGCAGAGGCCGTGGATATCCCCCTTTCCTAAAAAATGTAGCCATTCCCTGGTCACCGAAGAGACCAACTTTTCCCCTTCAACCTCATGCATTATGTTACCATCGGGAGCCAAAGAGACCAAAACGAAGCCGAATAGAACGGATCAAACATAAGTTGAACTAACGAATAGAACGATATATCTCCACATTCCACATCCCATTGAGCCTTCTTAAATTCTTTCCCTGTCTACATTCTGTGCGAGGGCGCTCATCCGGCATGACTGCCGGTCCAACTCGCCTTCGCAGCTCTCCAAGGACTCTCTCTCGCAATTACCCTAGCCGGCGTGGTGCCTGCTTCGTCAAGGCGGCGTCCATGGTCCTCATCGTCCTTGTGCCCATTCCCGCGAAGGTAGCTCCGCCGTCCCACCGGCCAGGTTTGCTCTGGTCGAGAATTTAACCAACGGCTGGGTCCAGAGTTGGGTTTGTTTCCGTCCTTGGAGGATGATCTGGTAGCCACGCTGGTGTCAGTCATGGAGTGGACGTGACGCCAGGCAGTGATTCTTTCCGGCCGATGATCTATTGACGATGTTGGTCAGGGCCTCTGTTCATAGAGACGACTTGGAGCAGCGCTAGGTCCAGCTCCTCCGGTGGGTGGCGCCCCGGCTGATTCACAGATGAGCTTCTACAAACTTTAGAGTACGGCAATGACAACAGAGAAATTCAAGGTTATGTACTCTATTCTCATATCTGTATTTTGTACTGGGATATAAGATTAAGTATTTCATCCGTCCTCTTTGATATTTAATTTGTTGTCCCCCACTAATTATCTTCCTGCTCCATGGTGAAGCTACGTTATCACATTACCAATTCTCTTGCAGTCATGCCATCACAAATACCTTTTTTTTATCTTGGTAGGTTCACATGTCTCTCTTCCTTCCGCTAGTTTCTATTCTCCTAATCGGTAATACAGCACATGAATTGGTCCTTTCGTTCCATGTTAATCTACAGGTAACCTACCTGCTCATCACCACCTCCAAGGTAATTATCTTTCAAATGTCCTAACCATCTCTCGCTTATTTTTTTGTGTGTGATTGCCGACAGGTTAGTATTTCATGATCCTAATTTTGTGTGTACGCTCTGTATAAGCTTGCACTACAAAAAAATACACTTCCGTCACGATACGTGTTTGTCACAGTAGGTCGCTTTTTTGTCATGCATGTACATCCATGACAAATTTATGACAGAATCAAGATAGTCACACCTGTGCTGTCGTAGAAGTGTTCCATGACATTACCAAAATTATCATCACGGAAGTGTCCACTTCCATGACGATAAATTGCGCGTCACAGAAGTGCTTTCGTCAAGGGTGACCGACACGTGGCATCCACCGTAACGGAACGCCGTTAAGCTATCGGGTCGGGTTTTGGATCCGATAACCCGTTAACAGCCCCGACCAATGGGGATTTTCCACGTGTAAAATCATCATTGGCTAGAGGAAACACGTGTCGGCTCATCGTTGGGATAGATGTCATCCACTCACTGGACAGAAGGCGCCTATGATACGTCGACACGTGGCACGACCCAACAGTGGCCCATTCCTGTGAAAAGTCCGGCCCATTTGACTTGGTCAAAAGCTGGCGGGCCGGCCCATGGAAAGCCTGTTAACGGCCTGTTCGCATATAGCCCATTTACAGCCCGCTAATCCAAGGCCCATTACGCCCTATCCGAATTAGGCCCAGTAGCGTCATCTGGGCCATCCAATATGATTCCAGCCCGTTTTCACTTCTGGCCCATGTATAGCCCATGACGTCTTTCGGCCCATATGAGGCCCTTTGTAACTCTTGGCCCGTTAGCGGCCTGTGCTGAAACTGGCCCGTAATGAACAGTGTATTACTTTACACCCATTAACGGCCCGTGGTGAAACTGGCCCATAATGAACAGTGTATCACTTTATACCCATTAACGGCCTGTTATTCCATTGGGCCGTTTCCAGCCCAGGTTAACTTTTGGCCTTCTGAGGGCCCATTTATTCTTGGGCTCATTTGCAGCATTCGGTTACTTACGGCCCGTTACTGTCATTTTCTATTTGTGGGCAAAATTCAGCCCATCGTTACAGTCGGCCCGTTTGCGGACCGTTAGTCTGTTGGGCCATTTTCATAGCATCACCAAATGCGACCTGTTATGGTTAGCCCATAAAACGTACGATTTCCATTAAAGGCCCATCTACGGCCCATTAAAGGCCCATACAAGACCCATAAATGAGCCGGCGGCCCATGGATCCTACGAGATGTAGAAGGCCCATGGATCCTACGAGACGTAGAAGGCCCATGGATCCTATGAGACGTAGAAGGCCCATGGATCTGATGGCCCGTGAAGGGCCATGGTCAGGCGAATTGGCCCCCATTCGAACGATATAGCATATTCAAAGAATTATCCTACTCAATACTATCACCTCTAAAAAGCCTACACTATTACAACAAAGAGATCAAGGCGTAGAAAGGTAGAATAATCCTACACTATACAATAAAGAAATTACAGCCGATTATACCCACTGGGCATTATGGTTCGGCACAGGTGATAATAAAGCATACACAAACAGCAAATTACATACACTAGGCAAATATAGCTCATACATCATGGACGCGGATCAACTTAACTCCAATTGAACAATAATCTCTTCAGAAAATAGGATTGGCCTGATTCAGATAGCACAAATTTCAGTCTGCAAAATCTCCAATTCCTTCATGGTTACCTTAGTGTCTTGTTTCATTTTTTGACTCCTGCATCTAATACCTGCATGTCCAGTCTCAACTTGTTGATTATATGTTGACAATCATGTACACATTGTCTTGCCACCTCTAGTTGATGCTCAAGAACATCAGCACATTCCAATTCCAATCCATAATCATTCGGTAACGGCCATGCCGCACTGCTCGTAGATCTTTGTGTTGATGTCACTTCATCTTGAAATGTTTCTGTAAGTACACGTGACTAGGGCAAAAATATAGTTACAACAGTGAAGCGAACAAGACACTATTTTGTACTACATGGCAAAATAGGACTAACAATAATGTTACACGTCACTTTAAAAAAAATGTTACACGTCATGAAGCATAAGCAGGTGATATTTTAAAAATTATAAAAAAGATAGTCTGTGCAGCCTGCATACAGAAATCCCTCTTAGCTCACCAGAGGAGCATGGTGCTGGGGCCCAATCGAAAACACAGACAAGTTACAAATTTAGACAACACGTTGTGTATAAGTAAGCAAGCAGTTGGCCATTCTGTGCCTCAATTAAAGTCTTAGGGAGCATAATGAACAGCAGAGGGTTTCCTACAAACATACTAGAGCAGGCAAAACTATGCAATCATTAGCGTAGTATAAACTAGATTGTGAGCCTCATGCAATAATAGTTGGTTAATAGACTTCAAAGCTTCAGGCACACTTCGGCAGAGTAATTAAATGGTAAGGCCTTTAATTATGTCAACTAATAGTGATACAAGTACCGAACATCAGGCATGATTATTTGGGCATCTCATTAACTAAGGACAAATAAAGTAATTGAAAAGAGAAAATTAACTATGCCTGAAACAAACAAGGAATTGAACTGTTGAGTTGCATACAGTGACTTACCTTAGCAGGTTGAAGAGGCTCAACGTCACTCCTACTTCTCTTGCAAGGCTCCTTCCTAACATCCTGTACTTGAAAATCCTCAATCTTATCTTCATTGCACCCCCTCTGCAAGGTTAGACAAACTAGTTACTCATCTCCTTGGAAGATAAATATGCATACTTTCCAGTCTGTGAACACAAAAGAATGAGATTATAACAAAACAACACCACATAATGAAACATGCCGCATCTCCTGCACTTGCACACAATGAAATGAACATTTACTATGTCTTCAATATGTAAAAACTAGGCATACCTTCGAACTGGATCTCCAGGTACTCTTGGAGAGCCTACTATAGTGTACAACCAAACCTTTATGTCACCTATGAGTTAGACAAGGCCCCACTATAGCAGCCCTTAGTGTTTAAATCGTTGACAAGCTGTGTTAGAGTGTTATGTCAAGAATAGCAAGTAATCAAAGCAAACAGTCCTAGTATGGCTCGTTAATGCAAACAAGCAATTGAACAGATGTGTGAGAAAATCTTTCATATTAAGAAAAGAAGCAAAGAAGGAGGCTTAAAGACCATCACTTGACTGCCTAGATTTAAGGGGCATTTAAACATCATGTGCAACGTATGAACTAACATAAACATTGCACATTTCCAGATTCTACAATGGAATGCACATGTATTAGGTTATGCCATGTATGATGATGCCTAAATGTACATATAGCAGGCAGGAGTGATTCATCATTGCACGCACAATTGAATTGCAGGTGAAGGGCCAGTTTGATTCCGCCTTTTCAGGGCATATTGTCAAAATAATCCATAAAAGATGTAAAGAAGTCATTTTTGAGTTATGGGCTTGGGCTTAACTAATTTCGCTTTGGAGGGGGGTGTTTCGGGTAGAACCTCACTAAAAATTGAAGGGAAGGGGAATAGTGAAATGACTCTGTTGTATGCCTATATTACACTTAAAATGCAACTGCTGACGCCCGTGTCACACCTGACCCTCAAGTAAAAACAAACACGCAAGCATTCATTGCCCTGCCCGCTTGCATCTCCTCTCCCCTTTCCACTATACGATGAATTGCTATGAGCTACTTCTGCTGCTGCTATATGATGCATTGCTATGAGCTGCTCCTCCTGCTGCTATATGATGAATTGCTATGAGTTGCTGCTGTATGATGAGTTGCTATGAGCTACTGCTGCTATATGATGAATTGCTATGAGATGCTGCTGCTACTATATGATGAGTTGCTACAAGCTGCTCCTGCAGCTGCTATATGATGAGTTGCTACAAGCTGCTCCTGCTGCTGCTATATGATGAATTGCTATGAGCTGCTCCTGCTGTTGCTATATGATGAATTGCTATGAGCTGCTCCTGCTGCTATATGATGAATTGCTATGAGCTGCTGCTGGTATATGATGAATTGCAGACTGCTGCTGCTACTGTATGATGAGTTGCTATGAGCTACTGCTGCTATATGATGCTTTCAGGTGGTGCTGCTATACGATAATAACCAGCCACTTGGACCATCGAATTTCAATAAATAATTGTTCTTCATTTAAATGTGGGTCATGTGTTCTTCGTTTAAATTAGGCAATGGGATCTCTATGGAAAACATTGACCAAAGTAGATTGTGCCAAGTAGATGGTATCTTTGTATTTGCATTTTGAGCAAATAGTGATGTTCTGTTTTCCTATCATATTAATTACTGCACTAGGTTCAATTTGTGATGTTTGCCAGTCAAATTAATTTCCATATGGGCAGCAAAATGAAAAAAATATAATGCAATCTAGACTTTCCACTGATCATACCAAAGATAAGCTGAAAACGCAATGAAAATAACTGGTTGGCTTATTACATGGAGCTTATATTCACAGGTGCTTATTTTCTTAGGATAACTCGTAATAACTGTCCCTAAGAAACTTGGCTAATAGAACTGGCATACAAATAACATGTCACGATGATTGCAATGGAGGAGTGATGTACCATGGCACACTGTATAGGCTCACCGCTGCCTCTCCTTTTTTTGCGATGTTCCATGAAATTGCCACATACATCTTGTACTTTTTCATTGTGTAACCCTATCTGCAAGTTGACACGGCTAATTTCAGACATCTCTACATGATACTACATTGCATATACCTTGCGCATATTTAAACCACCAATTAACGATTGTGTGCGTACCATAAACTAGCCATGACTCTGTATGCTGGACTAGCAGGCACTCTAAGGGAGCCTAATGTAGTGCACTGGAATTCCTACATGCCACCTACGATTTTGTGTAATGTACTGCCCCTGTTCCTAAATATATGTCTTTGTAGAAATTCCAGTATGGACCACATATAGATGTATATAGATGCATTTTCGAGTGTAGATTCACTCATTTTGCTCCGTATGTAGCCTATAGTGGAATCTCTAGAAAGACTTATATTTAGGAACGGAGGTACGAGGTAGTATCATGTATGACATCTAAATATCTAATTTAGCAGCCAGTAGTAGAAATCATTGTCTGCACAAAGGGATTACTGGTCGAAAATCCTAGCAAAGCACGCTGGCAGGCACAGAACAATACAAGAGAGAGAGAGAGAGAGACGCGCTTACAAGATCATAGCAATGCCTCAGTCCAGGATCTTGGTTGGCGAAGCTGTTAGATCCAGAAGAAACATCGTCCTTGTAGTTTTTGCCAGCTGCATAACAGGTAATAGCGACCGGTTAGTATATTTAAGTACATCGGGCAGGTGATGCTGGACGGGTTTAAAGGTGACAAGTACCTAGGCCGTGGCGGGTGCTTGGCATCTCTCCAGACTGTGGGAATCAGGTTAGAAACGTCGAGGGTGATGACGCTGCGCTAGCTGTCGGGGTCCGGTAAGGAGATCTAGAACCGTCGAGTAGGGTGTTTGTGGAGCGGATCCGGTAGGGTGGACTACGGTGTGGGCGAAGCGGATCTATGGCCGTGGACGAGGGCGTAGGTGAAGCTGCTCCGGTGGTTGGGTTAAGGATGGTGTCGACGATGCGGATCTGCGACCGTGGACGGGGCGTCAGAAGCTGCTCCAGTGGTTGGGTTAAGGGTGGTGTCGATGATGCGGATCTGCGGTCATGGATGGGGCGTCAGAAGCTACTCCGGTAGGTTGGATGAGGGTGCGAGGAAGCGGATCTAAGGCCGTGGACTTGTGAGTTGGCAAAGTGGCCCCGATAGGGTTGAGAATGATATAGGCGAAGCTACTCCGGTAGGGTTGAGGAAGGTGTCAGTGAAGCGGCTCCGGTAGGGTTGAGGAAGGTGTCGGCGAAGAGGATCAGAGGCCGTCGACGGGGGCGTCGGTGGGGCGGCTCCGGGGGGTGTTGACGAAGCGTCTCCGTTGGGGAGTACGAATGAGCCGCGCATCGGTTGACGAGAGTACCGGCGAAGCAGATCCGGTGCCGTGGACAAGGCCGGCACTGAATGGGCTATGGTACAGTGGTGGATGAGCAGTCTACTTGTTTCTAGGGGAGGTGGGAGGGGTAGATGCGGCCGCAGAAGCATATCTGGTGAGGTGGACGCCGCTGGTAGTGAATGGGCTATGGTACGCCGGTGGATGAGAAGTCTAGGGTTTCGAGAGGGGAGGGGAGAAAGGGCGATGAAGTACGGACGGCGTGATGTAAGATGCTCTGGTGCTGTGGAGTTAGTCATTTTTGCGGGAGGGGGAGAGCAAATGGGGGTGCCGTGTAGTGGGGGAACCAGAAGTTACCAAAGCAGCCCCGACCTATCATGTAGATGAGGGCGGTATTGTAACTGTTGGTCTCCATGCACCAAGGACAAAAGGGGGATTTCGCATGCTAAAGACTAAGGTGGCGGAAATTTTAGAAGGAGGCGGGAGATTTTGCCGCCCGCGGGATCGTTCGTATCCGGTTTCAACTAATTTTGGACCGTGCTAGCGGGAAGGTCATGCTAGACTGTGTACACGGGGCACGCGTCAGCAGTTAATAACTGGTGTGAAGTCCACCCCAGAAAAAGACAATAACTCGGGATGATGCGCCGATAACTTGGACGTTCACACGGGCGCGGCCAATCGTACGGGTGTAGTGGCGCGTTCACAAAAAAGGGATCAAACGCTCAGCCTATGTATTTCTCATGTAAATAGATAATTTAGTGCCATTGGTTATTTACTTTAAACATAATGCATTGACGTGTTAGTGTAGAGGCGCACAAAAAGAAATGGATATTGTAGTCAGCTACTTCAAAGTGTTACCTCATATGATTACATAGCCTCCATTTCATAAATTGCGTACCCGTTGAATTCATATATGAATATTGCATATATTACTTCAAAATAGAAACTTAAATCATCCAAGACTAATGAATTTGAATGCAAGAGTAACAATGGTGCATGTTCATGATAGCTACATTGGTTGTTTGAAGAAACATCACTGTAACTTTGGCATGCACAACTAAAAAGGCTTATTTAAATAGAAAAAATGTGATATGTGAGTGTCCAATCTTTATAGCGTTGAATTGATATTGTACCTTTGGCCACGATACGAAGTAGATATTGACTTATGTTCAAGCGATGCACGTCCACGATCGCTAGATAGTGATACGTGAATGAATTGTGCAATATCTCTCACACGCATACATATCTCATTTCCCTGTGGGCATCAGAATCACACACGCGCACTTCGTGTATTTCTCTCCCTCCGTCAGGGTTAAATTCATCTTTCTACCCCGTCCTACAAGTCTCTCACACAGAACACACACGCTCTCTATGTCTAACACGCCCACCCATTTAATTTCGCCCACCCACAGCAACTAATGTCTCTCACACATATGCTATCTACCTATCCCTTAATATAGCTAGATATGTGTCACACAAATTTCTTCTCCCTACTAGCAAGATGCACATGCGTTGCACGGAACATCAAGATGCATTTGTATGAGAAGTTTATCTTGTGGGAGCAAAGGATGAATGAGGGAATGCCTTATTTGCAAATGCGGAGAGGGGTGTGGGTATCTTTTTGCAAAATTGCCATAGTTTCCTTCCTGTCCGTCGGATATAAACTGGATGGCCTATATTGCAGGATGGCAGGAACACCATCATCACCAACTCTGTTTTTTATAAGAGTAGAGATATGTGAGTGTCACTGCCCCCCTCCCCACACATCCACACTTCCCAACACCGAAGGAGTAGGGTGACACCTCAATCTTGATACTAATCTATCGACTGGCTTCTCTCTCAAACATACACACACACACTACCCGGCACCGAAGGAGCTAGTAGGGTGGCACATCGATCTTGATAATAATCTATCTACTCCTCTTTGAAACACACACACACACACACACACACTCGTTAGTTGTGCCTCTGTGCCTACCGCGCACACTCTCGATACGTCTTTCTCTCTCTCCCCCCAACAATGACAACAGAAGGGTGACAACTCGATCTGATCATAATCTGTCAATTGGTTTCTCTCTCAAACATTGTGTCTCGGTGCCTCGCTCGGTAGCCCCCTCGATATGTAGACTTCTCGCGCGCGCACAACTATAGTGACGATGACACTGAACCCAGTGTGCCTTGTTTTTACCGGCCTCATGTGATAGTTTTCACCTTGTTTTCTGTTAATTAACAAGGCAACCTTTTCTTTGTTACTACTAGTGAATCTAAAATCATTCGGGGCAGACATAAAATATATCACTTCAACCCAATTATCGCAGCAACTATTTTAAAAGAAATAAGCTAGCTGCCCGTGCGTTGCACGGAACATCAAAATGCATTTGTATGAGTAGTTTATCTTGTGAGAGAAAAGGTTGAACGAGGGAAGGCCTTATTTGCGAACGTGGAGAGATGTGTGGGTATATTTTTGCAAAATTGCCATAGTTTCTTTCCTATCTGTTAGATATAAATCCGATGGCCTATATTGCAGGATGGCACGCACACCATCATCACCAACTCTGTTTATACTCCCTCCATCCGAAAATACTTGTCATCAAAATGGATAAAAAGAGATGTATCTAAAACTAAAATACATCTAGATACATTTCCTTTTATCCATTTTGATGACAAGTATTTCTGGACGGAGGGAGTATTTGTCTTTTTAGAGATTCCAACAAGTGACTATGACCGTACCTTACCAACATACTCAAAAAAGTAGTCCATAATTTTGATGTTACCCTCTTTTCTTGGTGGTGCAGTGCCATCTGGATACCTCATAAATAAATAAAGTACTACATGATACTAATATATGATACATGGCGCAGGAGTACTAAGTATTATTAATATAGTTTTGCTAGAACTCATCTAGATGAGATATAATTTGTCTCATTCATCTTATATAGCCATTGGATGTGATGCTATATAAGATGGGTGTATGCTGACGTGGGTTGTATTTGTTCTTGTGCAACGAACTGACCACTGCATGTCATGTTTGATAGTCTCAAGTCATTAAAATCATACAAGCCCCACATCTCTTCTCGGTTGATTCCTCTATTTATGTCAAAAAATAAGAAACAACGTGAGAGTTAATGCACCACACCTATGTGTTTACTATTTGGTTTTTGTAAGATGACTTAATACTCACCTAGACGGAGGGAGTATTCGATTTGGCAGCGGGCGATGCAGTTCCCGATACGGCTTTAATGCAGACGAGGGAGGGAGTAGTGGTTCCCGATATGTTGAACGGCCAATGCATCCTTCTTCAATTAATGCATGAGGGAAGTAATGGGAGGAGGTCCGGGAAAAGAGGCTCCATGATGTGAATGCAACGCAGTTTCCCCTCATTGCCCTCATATAAAGGCGCCCCTCCATTCCAATGCATCTACCACATCGTACGCACCTAAGCATTTGCCTAAGCACCTACAATAAGAGCAAAAGAGCTCACTCCAGACCCATGGCGGCGATGCTCGTGAGCGGCCAGTGGCTGCGCCAGATGGTCCACGACACCGGCCTGCGGCATGGCGCCGAGGATCGTCACCAGACGGTGTTGGAGACCGGCTGGTGGATGGCCGCCTTCGATGCCGACTACGACTCTCAGTTTGACCAGATGATCGTTGCCACCAGCAACAAGTTCACTGTCCTCAAGAAGCTCGCGGACGACATCGCCGTACTCCTCCAGCCTGCGCGCCCGGGCTCCTCATTGCCTGCCACCCTAATCGGCCTCCATGGTCGGAACCTCTTTCAAGCACTGGTGGCCCTGCGACTGCCCGCCGATGCCACGAAGAATGTCCACCTGGAGGTCACGCTCGCCGTGAGGCGCCTCGCCCTGCAAGAATTCATCGACCTACATATCCACATGTACGAGGAAATTGTGTACATAGGTATCTACAAGGCCAGTGAGGACGCTACGACGTTGGCCTTCCTCAACCGGCTGGAAGCCTTGGATGCCTTTGCTGAGAAGCACCTCGACCTCGCCACAAAAGCCGCCGCTCCTTAGCCGCCGGTCGGTGGCCCAGCGCACTAAGTTGAGGAGGAGGAGGAGGTCGTACATTCGTGGATCCATCTTTCTTCTTGCCTTCTGTAACCACCACTGCGATTGCATCATCGTGGCCTTAATTCTGTGATGTTGCATTCTCGTTCCAGTCAATACCGACATGTGCGATCCCTTTGCTTAATTATATGCATCACTGTAACTAGTACTCCATCCGTCAATTTATAAGTTGTGCTTACCTTTTCCATCAACTTCGTGCAATGCGCGGGCATCTTGCTAGAAACACTAGAATATGTCTATATAATCCGTATGTGATAGTCCATTTGAAATCTCAAAAAAGACAAATATTTAGGTACGGAGGGAGTAATATATTAGGAGTATATCAAAACAATAGTGATTTCTTTCAAATTTGTGAACAAATACTACTATTCTACTACTTTGGATCCATCACAACACACGAGCACATTGCTGGTAAAAGGAAAAGGCCTGCCGCGTTCGCGTCGCACCCCCACACGCCCGGGAATCGGGAGTACAACACGGCCCGTCCAGCATGACACATGGCTTAGGGATGGCGTGTTGCCTAGCATTTTCACTTTCATGTGGGACCGCCATTGAGCAAACCGACACCCCGCCCGCCACCGGGTTGGAAAAAAGAAATGAGGGGAAGATCTAGTTGTAGCACGGAAGCCAAGAAATTTGGTGTTAGATGGGGCTCGTTGATAGAGTAGGAGCATTCCGTACTAGTACTACTCCTACTAGTACCAAGTTTGTACTCCTAATACTATATTACTAGTACTACCACTATACAACTAGTAGGTACGTGCACGGCACAACATCGTAGGAACAAAAACGGGAAGATCTTGTTTTGGGTGATTTATCTATTTTCAATCAATGTAGTATGAATAATATGATGTGGGGGGCACCCATGAAGCTTATGTGGCTTGGTTGCATGGCTACGGAAGGTTAGAGAAAAATAAATAGATAATGTGTTTAGAGTGCACTCCACTAAATAGATATATATACTTTGGATCCATTGCAATGGACTGGCACATCTATATCTATACCCCCTATATAGTGTGTGAAAAACTTTGAAAGTTGGTCGTTGGATGAAGCCAATCCGACGGTACAAAGATGGCAAATCCGAGCACTACCGGCCGTTGGATATCATCCACCAGATTCTGCCACATGTATAATCTAGAAGACTCCATGGTTGAACTTAATTCATGACTAAGGGCCTCTTTGATTCATAGGATTGCAGAAACATAGGAATAGGAAAAAAGTAGGATTGGAATGGCATGTTCATTGGATCCCTATAGGATTTGAGTTTGTTTGATTGTGTCACATGAAAAACAAAGGATTTCTTTCAAGAGGTTGGAGTGCATGTTAGAATTCCTGTGAAACATAGTACAAATGAATCCTTAGGAAAATATTCTACATGATTCAATCCTACGAATCAAACAACCAATGTAGGAAAAATTCCTAAGGATTCTAATCCTTCAAAGATCCTATGAAAATCCTTTGAATCAAACAGACCGTAACTTTGCCACAACTAAGCTTAGGCAAAGTTATTAGTTCTTCAAAACGAGAGAAACAAGTTGGCAAGCCTAAGGGAATCTTGCCACATTTTTTGTGTGTATGTCATGTGGGGCCTTAGTGTGGCTTGCCTAAGGTGTGGCTTGAATCAAACACTAGCCTAAGTTAATCAAACTTGCCTAACCTTACATTCCACCAGATTTTGCCACATGTTAGAATCCAGAAAGCTCCACATGTAGAAGCATAATGCACAAACCACCAGAATCTCATGCGTGCAATGCATGTGTACCTTACTAGTACTAGTTGGTAGTAGTAAGAAACAAATTCCAGTTTTGGCACGAGCTCGTACTGCGGGAGCACCACAAGGCCTGCCCCAGGAGTTACATTTCCCTCTCGGGGCCCACGGGACCGAACTTCAGTGGCTTAGTGGTAGAAACAAGAAACGTGATGGTCGCCGTGGTTCAACTTCCATGGACAAGCTGTCATGTCTGCTGACACATGTATATCAAAACTAGAGTGTTTATATTTCAAGCACGTGAACAAGTATTATTCTACTACTTTGGATCCATTGCAACGCACGGGCCAGCACATTGGTAGTAGTAGTGTCCATCTCTATCTCTAGAGACCTTCCCTCATTCATCCTTTTCTCTCACAAGATAAACAACTCATACAAATGCATCTTGATGTTCCGTGGAACGCACGAGGATGTTTCCTTGGGGGTCTCTCCAGCGCGGCGTGGCCGTAGTTGCAAGTTGACGCCCCTTGAGATGCCGACGTTGAGGGGCACTTGGATTTCCTCCGAATGAGCAGGTAAGATGAGTTTGATCATGTAGTAAATGCATTCTAAAGACTACTTCCATGTCCATTTCCTAATTCCCCCCTGCCCACTGTTTCACAGGTTAGGCTCGGTGCGAGTGGAGATTGGCTTGCATATGTACGGGAGGGTACCAACATCAATTTGCACAACATTTACAATGGTGAAACCGTTCCCGTAGAACCTTTGTCTAACATTGGGATCAGCCATGCAACAGGCCACCGCATGAATTGGTACAATGGAACCATGGTGATATTGAATAAGATAGCACGAACCTTGCACATGGCGGTCAAAGGTGGACCATGCTGTCTGCGGCCGATTTGTTGCCGTACGAGTAGGAAGACGCTGTGCTCCTTTCTAACCGCATTTGCGCGGTGACAAACCAGGGGACTTATTTTTTATGGGACACATCCTACGATATACTCCCTCTCTCCCAGTTTATTTGTTTTGAATCTTTTCGTTTTATAAGTTTCAAATTCAAATTTAGAGCTCCCCATCACATGTTGAGATTACAATGTCCATTAAATCGTTGCGTGCATGTATAGTAAAGAAACAAATCTCGAGTTTGGCACGAGTTCGTGCTGCGGGAGCACCACAAGCCCTGGCGCAGGAGTTACATTTTCCTCTCAGGGTCGTCGGGACTGAGCTTCAATGCCTTACTACACCTACCTTTGAGTCAATAACATGTGGACCCGATAGGTGACTGGTCCACATGTAATGCTCCCGTAGGCAGAGGGGCAGTGGGGCCAAGAGGGGTGAGCCACAGGTCGGGGGATGTGTGGTTTCATGGGTTCGAGTGGCGTCGTGGGAATCGCGGGTGGCTGTGGTAGAAACTTGATGCTCGCCACATTTTAGGTGGCCCACATGTCATGCACACAAAGGCAGAGGGGCAGTGCAGCCGAGAGGGGTGAGGCGCACGTCGGTGGGCGTGGTGCCGTGGGTTGGAGAGGCGTCGTGGGAATCGCGAGATGAAACGTGATGGTCGCCGTAGTTGAACTTCCATGGACAAGCTGTCATGTCTACGGACACATGCACTGCATACCGATCACTGGAAGGAGTAGCAGAGAAAGCTATATATGCGGATAAATAGTTCCTTATAGTCAAGCGGACCCGCGCTACTACTCTGTTCCAAAGACATACACACCATCGAAATAGTCCATCTATATCAATATACACCGAGAGGGAATAATTTTTTTTAAAAGAGAGGAAATAGTTCATCCATCCATAATGCCCTCCTGCTGGTGCAGCCTCTTCTTCTTCTTCTTCTCCTTCTTCTTCTTCTTCTTCTTCTTCTTCTTCTCCTCCTTCTTCTTCTCCTTCTCCTCCTTCTCCTTCTCCTTCTTCTCCTTCTCCTTCTTCTCCTTCTTCTTCTTCTCCTTACTTCTTCTTCTTCTTCTTCTTCTTCTTCTTCTTCTTCTTCTTCTTCTTCTTCTTCTTCTTCTTCTTCTCCTTCTCCTTCTTCTCCTTCTCCTTCTTCTCATTCTCCTTCTCCTTCTTC
>NC_041384.1:544534532-544543584 GCF_002162155.2 Triticum dicoccoides | reverse complement strand
TCTTCTTCTCATTCTCTGTGGGAGACGGCTTCGCAACAAGATCTTTGGACCTTGCAGCTATCTCGAAACTCACACGGGCATCGAGGGCAGTATATTTTATCCGCTCGTACGTCAAGGGATAATTCTCCCATCCAGACGACCTTAATGCCACCGTCTTGTCACCCTTCTGAAGATTTGTACCGAGCACAAAATTTGCTACGTCGAATAGGGATGGTGTCTGTTTATCACAAACTTCTACAGGAATTTTGATTCTGGTTTGTAGGTCAGCGATGCTATTCAAATCAAGATTGTACAGCTCCAGCTTCTGTTTGTCCCCTTCGATGGCTGCCCCACAGAAGTATACGTCCTCCCAAGACAAGAAATCGTAAAGCTCACCTAGTATGGAGGGCGAGTGTATGATGTGGTACACCAAAACATCATCTTCGAAGCACAGCTGAAGGACGGCAGCGCGCTGGATCTTCCCAGGGGCACGCTCCGTGTACTCTGCGTCGAGACCGATGACCCTCGTCTCTACCTTTTCGAGGGAGTTGAATACATTGTTGATCCACTGCCGAACAACCCTTGGGTGGACGGTGACGGTGTCAACTATGCGCATCGAGCCTTCCACGAGAACATGTTGGACGCTAAAAACCTGCATCTCGATCTCTATCGCCATTTGGAACCGCTGGAACGGAGGGCTATGGTTTGGAGAATTAGGATTAGATGGCTAGTCTAACTGAAGTAGTAGATGATTATTTAAAGAGGTTAAAACAATGTGAACGTAGTGGGGTTTGGATGCAAATGAAGACGAAGGGGAGGTGAAGAAGCCGAGGAGAATCGGTTCCCGATGGAGAAGTAAATGGGAGAAGTGGCGTGAAGGCAGTTGATTAGACGGCTAGGTAGACTAAACGAAAAGGCTATGCGGGTAGACTGATGAGTCGTACCTGTTCGTGTACGTGCCCATCCTGGGACCTATGCAAATAGATAAAAAATGTGTCGTAGTTTTTTTTGAGCGCGTGAGTGGGAGACACAACATTCTCTGGTTAAGGAATACTCCCTCTGTTTAGGTGAGTATAAGTCACCTTATGAAAATAAGGTTTTCCCAAAACCTTTAGGCGTGGAGCATTAACTTCCTACTCGATCCCCTCCCAGCCTCGTTAGCCAGCGTTCTCTTCCTCTGCTGCCGCGTTCTACCTTTCCTTTTTTCCTCTTCTCAAGTGTGGAATGATCTGCATGCCGTCCTTGATGCACCAGAACAACCACTGCATGCATCGCGGTAGAGCGTTGATTGGGCATGCACGAGAATTTGGTTCTGCTCGCAATATGGATGATACCTGAATGATGAAGTGAACAGGCATGCTAGCACGGGAGACCTATTTACGCTATACAATACTGGAGTACTCATGTACCTACTGGTAGTAGTAGTAGTAGTAGTACAACCGTGGTACACTTGATGGTCAAAATACTATTCATCCAGTCCTCACAGTGAAGTGACAACACCCTGCGCCTGACACTAGTCCAGGCGGCGTGTTCGGGTTACCAAAGTCAACCTCACCCTGTGCACAGTGTAGTCTGTCACCTCCGTTGTACAGCACATTGGCACCTCGCCTCGTCTCCCTCTCCGCTCCCATAGAACCATTCCATATCCATCTCCTTCTCCGTCTCCATCTCACTGTGCCCCCGTGTACCGTCGCCTCACTCGCCTCCCCTAGTACCACTATTCCCTCGCTAGCCGCTCCAGCACCGACATCCTTCTCCTCCGTAAATCAAGCCCCCTTCCAAACTCCACCATGGCCGAATGCGAACCGCGCAGCATCCATATGAGCCGCGATTGGAGCAATCTCCCCAGTGACATCCTCGACCTCTTTGTTCGTGTATGGATATGTTGAGCGCCCTGTGGCTGGCTGCATGCTCAAGGGACATGCACACGACCATCGTCGAAGCGAGGCCTAAGCTTTTCAAGACACCCTACTTGCTGCTATCTGGTCTTGCGAGATTGGTTCACCATGATATGGAGGCGTGCATGATGCCCCTCGACTTCAATCTGATCTCCATTAGCCGAAACTTCTTTGCAGGTATGTAGTGGGTCGCCGTACATCATTTCCCTCGACATCGATCCGGTCACCATTGCCCGAAACTTCTTGGCAGGTATGTACTGGGTCGGAATGAACTCCCACTGGATGGCTGCCTTCAGAGAAGACGATAAAAAGTTGGTGCTCGTGAACTTCCAGACCTCCCATGAGATTATCCTTCCTCCGTTGGATTATATAGAGTATTACCATCACGGTCCAAGTCATCTAGATTACTACATCAGTTGGACAGACCTTGTTTTGCAGAAGATTGTAATCTGCCAAGTGCCCACACGACATGTGAATTACGCAGACTTCAAGCTAATTGCCTCGTTCGACCGCGGACTCGCCTATCTTTAGGCCGGTGCCTTCTTTAGCTGGAGACAACTCGGCTCATAGTGGATCATCGTCAAAGCTGATACACACTTCTGTGATGCTATTGAACACAATGGCTTCATCTACGCGATCGACAAAGCAGATGGCACCACGTATTGCTGGGACGGCGCGTGTAAGTTATTTCCTCTCATGTTAATGATGACGCCATGACACTGTTTGAACTTTTTGTGATGATTGGCATATCTCTGTTTGAGCAGAATTTGAGTAGAACTATGGCAATGTATTAGAGACACCGTAAATCAGCTATATTTGGAATGAGTTAATACATGCGATTGTGACCATGTCATTACAGCCAATTTGTACCCTGAATAATCAAACGGTTAGGAATATATGGATATTATCCTTATTTTATAGTAATCTATATACTACTACTAAATATGAGTGTGTATCAATGGCCATGTTAGTTTCCTCATTTTCATGATGTAGAAACATGCACCACACTATTGGTTTCATCTAACCATACATTAGGGAACTAAATGTGCATATGGAGAACTCTATATTTGGAAGTAGTGAAATCCTGCAATGCTTACCATGTGTACATACCTATATTCGCCCTTCAGCAATCAATGGCTAGAATAATATCCTCACAAAAAATTGCCCACAGAACACGAGTATATAACAATGCAAGGTCTGTTAGTTACCTTGAAGAATTTGTTTGTGAGGACAGAACATGATTACATAACATGCATGACATGGTAGTTTCCTGTGAAGAATCGATTGCGAGATAACATGAGTATAACCATGCATGGCACTTCTATATTTTCGAACCCAGTATACATTTCCCTATATTTTCCTCCCAGTTCCAACAGGGACATATCAATGATGTTTCTTGCATTATCCTACTCATACTCTAAACAATGTTGATCTTACATTAACAATGCATGTCCTTTTTGATATGATGCAGTGTCCCTACAGTTACTGCCCTTTGTAATCACACCACCTTTGCCAAAAACAGGGAAGCACAATTGGTTCCTCGCTCGATCAGACTACGGCAAAAGACTGATGATCATTCGGACACATGAGCCGGAAAAGTTATATTGCAAAAACCCCACTGTATACAAGCACCATGTAATACGTGAGTATCCGGACAGTGGCTGTTACGTCTATGAGCAGGATACCAGCTTGTTGGGGCCTTTAGGATTTTTTAGTTGGAGGCGGGTAAACAGCCTTGGTTCACACTCTCTGTTTCTCAGACTCAATTATCCGATTAACCAGGAGATCACCGTTGGCAAGGACCTTGATGGCAGAGAGGCTCTGTTTGCTATGGAAAACTGTGTCTACACGGCGAGCCCTAGGAGTTCGGGAGCAAACTCCCCTGATTGTCAACGATGCAGCCTGCAGCCAAAAGAAGGTGAGAATGACAAAGGCATCCTTATTAACTTTGATCCTTGGATGTCTCAATTACGACAGGCAGTGATGTGGTTCGAGCCTTCAGGTTGATAGGTAATTGGGTTGTTGCATCGAAAGGGTGGAGTACTGGTGTCTCCGGATCACTGGTCGCTGAAGCGGGGCTGCAAATTATGATGGTGTTGGATCATCTCTTCGAATGACTTTGTTGTCTTTGCTGCTGGTTCTGGATGGGTAGTTCTTTCTTTTGTTATGCATATTCCTTGTCATTTGGTCATCCTCGTCTATGTCACTCTTACTATGTAATAGTTGCTTCTGTTTAGAATGTCATTCTCGTCTAGATCACGAGAGCCTGAGCGCTGCAGATGGGTGTGTTTTGGTGGTGTAGCAAGACTTCTTATGAACTATCATGTCTTGTTGTTTATGTCAGTAGTAGTCACTAGTCAGTGTTTGAATGTTGTATATATCGTTGTTTTGAACTGTTTATTGTCTCGAACTACTGGTGGGCTAAATGAGGGCATCACCATTCTCCAGTGTTCAGAGTATATCTCCTTTTTTCAAGTTATATAATTTGAGCTCAGTGTCTTTTTGATGATGTACACTTGTTTGGGCCAGTGAGGTGTCGTTGAATATGGGCTGAGTAGTAACGCAATGCCAAACAGGTCAATTATGACTCTCAGGCCGGGCTCTCAAAAGATCCTGAAAAAAAGGCCGGGCTCTCTAAAAAAGAATGAATAAGGACTCTTAGGCCGACATGTGGGCGCCACCGGTGTTTTCGTGCGCTTGCGCGCCGAGAGCATATTGGCGCGTGCTCGAAATTCATGCTACCTTTTCATCCGCAGTCTCCCGCCCCTCCCCCACCTCTGGAATCTCGATTCCTACTCCAGTTCCCCCAAATCCCCCTCCTGTACTCCCTGTACTCAAGCGCACTATCATGTCGCCGGTCAACGCGGATCACCGAGCCGGAGATCCTGAGGTCCGTCCTGCCTTCGGTCGCTGCGTGCTGTCGCTCAATAGTGGCATGGCGGCGTTTGACGACCAGTTTGCCGGCAAAGTGCTGATGGTAACCATGAACGGCGACCGGCCTCCCGTCTCGCCGGATGACCTTGTCAAGGCTCTTGGCATTGCGCACGGCATCCAAATAAGTGACTTGCTCGTCGAAGTCTGTCCGCCACTGGATGATTTCTTCGTCAGTTTTCGGACAACTTTCGACTGCAGTCGTGTGTTGGAATCTTCCCGGCATTTGTTCTGCGATGGCGCGATGGTGAGCTTTGATCGGCGGCACCCAGGATGGGGCTCGGTGCCCTCTGAGCTTGAGTTTTTAACAAAGCTTACCTTCCACGGCATGCCTCGACGTGCTTGGAACAGCGAGTCCATGAATGAGCTTATCAACGACCTTGGAGGTGACCTCGTAAGTATGTTTGTTCCTCCAGACAGCTAGGCTCTGATGGTTATGGCATGGATGAAGAAGCCGTCCACCATATCGAAGGTGATTGGTGTTGAGATACCGGTGCAGGAACCGGGGTTGTACTATTCGTCGCCACCAAGGCCGCCGCGGACCATGTTAGGGATGTACCTGTATCGAGTGTTCGTGCATGTCGAAGAAGTGGTCAATCCATCAATCGAAGTCCTGCCGCCGCCGCTGGTGCCAGGGTCCGTCAACGACGTCCATTACATGAGTCAACGTCAGACTTTCCCCGTGTTGCTCGGAACGATGGATGGCACATGGCCTACTCCATCGCGCGGTGGAGGCCACTGCTTCTTTGGGAGAAGAGGCAGGGCTGGCTGCCTAGATGTGCTCTAATTTGAGGTAACAACTGAATCTTGTTAGATACTAGTTAAATCCGAGCTATGGGTGTGAAGCACTGATATGCCAGTACATTTGATTGTGACCTGTTCTAATTTTGTACCTGAACTTTTTTTAGAAAGGGTTGTACATCAACTTAATGTGCTAGGAGAACTTATTGTGTTGTCTGTCTATTTTCTTTGCACAACATTCAAGATATTTCCCCGTCATTGATAAAGACGATGAACCGTTATGTACGACTTCGTTGGTTTCAACATAGCCCTTCCCGTAGCGATCCACTGCTTCCATCCTGATTGTGCCGCCTGCGTGAAATTTTTGTATGCAACTGCTATGATGTTCTATATGATTGTGTCAACTATATAAGTTTTTACTGAGCATCAGCAATGCATATGGCTGAAAGATGTATTTACGAGCATCGGCTGATGGGTCTCTCTCTATCTCTCTCTCTCTCATGCACACACACACGCGCGCACACGCACAAGTGGGACCCGTTGAATTATTTATTTGCTCGTGACAGCTTTTAATTAGGTTCCACTCTAATCTAACTTTTTTCTTAAGTTATTAATTGAGCTCAGTCACTTCAAAAAGTTGTATAGAAGCCTTGTTTGGGCCTTTCCGGCGTCGCTGAATGTGGGCTGAGTAACCATGTTAGGTTGTACTGTACTACACAGGCCTTTTTCGCTATTTTTTCTTAAATAATACATTTTTTATTAATTTTCATAAATATTACGCTGGGTAATTGTTTTTTTTAAATAATACACTGTCTGCCTGCTGCAGGCCGACTAGGCCTAGTCGGCCCACAGCAAGCCGATTGGATTCCAGTCGGCCTACAGCTCGCCGACTGGCCCCTGTCGGCCCACTGTGGGCCGACTGGAGCTAATTGGCTCGCTGTGGGCTAATTGTTTGTGCAAAAGTGTTAATCATGTATTTAAAAAATATGTGTATTGTGACCTACTCCGCTCGCTGTGGGCCCACTGTTGACTAAAAATATGTTTTAAAAAGTGTTAATCATGTATTTAAAAATTGTTAAATGTGTGTATAAAAAATGTTCCTTATCTATACAATTTTTTTAATGTGTGTATAAAAAATAGTTTTTTTTCAACATTAGCAATGTAACTGGGCCAACAGTTGTACACAATATCCGGTCAACTTGTTATTCTCCGCCCCGCTGGGCTGCAAACTTTCCTATGAGGTATGCATTAGGCTTAACAAGAAAATGGACTTTAAGAAATAATAAATGTGATGTAATTATAATAACTGGACAAATACTATACACCAAACACGTAATTAGTTTGAAAAATATATTATTTTTGGAATTTGAAATTTTTAATTTCATTACTTGTTGCGCGCGCAATATTTCGTTGGATTTTAACGTAATACAAATTTATTTTGAAATTATATTTAACCTGACTAGAAATTTCGGATACAAATATTTCGGATCCCATCAAAATGTGGGAATTTTTTTGAATTCTGTTTTGAGCGGTTGTTTGAAATTATTAATCATTGTCCTAGCTAGAAGTTGGGCTGTACTTTTAACAAACTGTAAATGGGCTATAGTAAATTCCATTAGAATTAAAAAATGGGCTGTACATTCTTACAAATCGCAAATGGGCTATATGTTCTCTTCCAAATCCGAGCTGTGGGCCTACTAAGTTAACGCGTACCAAGGGCTTTGTCAACTTAGTCAATATAAACGATTCTAGCTGTAGTGATCGTACGATGTCCATCCAACGGCCGTAGTGCTTCTTCAACCTCTGATCTTCTTGCTCCAGCCACCCAAAGCAGCGCCTGTCGTGTCGCGTGCTCCTGCCTCCCGTGGCCGGCTGTGATGCCGCGGAGGCCTCACCGCCCCGTACTACTCCCACCGCTGGCCAGGCCATCCCTCTACTCACCCACACCCCCTATTATTTTGCGGCGATGGCAGCCTCACACCGCAGCCGAACCAGTGAACCCTCGTACTCCTGTCCGCGCGGGCTTCCGCTGCTGCGTCTTCCCCGGCTCCGCGTCGTCCCCTTCCTAGGCCTCGCCGTCGTCCAGACCACCGCCCTAGTGCTCTCGGCGCAGCGTGGTCAACATGGTCAATGACTGACTTCCATCGGAAGAGTACTATACGTGGAGAGGCTGATAGCTGGGTCCACGGCAGTCGCAAGGAAGTGCCTCCTTATTACGCGCAAAATAATTATTCCTCCACCTGACAGTGGGGACCCACCGGACAGGCCACCGTATTTCGTGAAAAAAATGATTCGCCCCCTGACTGCTGGGATCCATGAGCTACATCTTCGCACGCAAGGAAGTGCGTCCGAAAAAAACGATTTGCCCCCTGACTGCTGGTACCCACCAGGCCCCCGACTGCTGGGACCCACCAGCTACATCTTCGCACGCAAGGAAGTGCGTCCGGGCAAAAAAAACGATTCGCCCCCTGACTGCTGGGACCGACTAGCTACATCTTCGCAGGCAATGAAGTGCCTGACAGTCGGGACCCACCTGGTCGAAGCGTACGTAGCATTGTCATTCTGGTCGCGAACGTGTACGTGCATACTGGTCGATGTAGAGGCGCACACGTGTCGTAGTAGAGGCGCGCACGTGTCGTAGTAGAGGCGCGCACGTAGCATGTACACATACATACAGCGGCCAGGGTGCAAGAAAGAAAATACGGCCATGTATGTGTACATACGGGCGGGGCTCGAACGCCTACTCGCGCATACGTACGGCGAGGGCTCATGTACATGGCTGGGTCAGAACGGAGAAACATCATCGTCATCGTGTTCATGGGGAGGCAACGGAATGCGTCGTGTTCATGGGGAGGCAACGGAATGCATCATGTTCATGGGGAGGCAACGGAATGCGTCGTGTTCATCGGGAGGGCTTGGACGGAACATGCGATGGAAACGAGGCCTGGCGTATCACAGAACGGAGGAAACGGCCTTGTGTTCGACCGGCCGCGTTCGAAACGGGATCCTGTTGATCGGGAGGGGTCTGGCGTACCGCAAAACGGAGGAAACGGACCTCCTACGGTCGAAACGGGGGTCCTGTTGATCGGGAGGGGTGTGGCGTACCGCAAAGCGGAGGAAACAGACTTGTGTTGGAGCGCTATGGTCGAAAAGGGGGTCCTGTTCATCGGCAGGGGTGTGGCGTACCGCAAAACGGGACTCCACGAGATACTGTTCATCTCCACTGTCGACCCCCTCCAGCCTCCACGAGCTACTGTTCATCCACCGTCGACCTCCTCCAGCCTCCACCTACGACTGTTCATCCACGGGCTGCTGTTCATCCATCCTCCACCGCGCGCTACTCCACCGGCTACTGTTCAACCACCCCTCCACCGTCTACTGTTCATCCAGCCCTCCACACCACGGGGTCCTGTTCAACCACCCCTCCACGGGCACCCCTCCACCGTCTCCTGTTCATCCACCCCTCCACACCACGGGGTCCTGTTCAACCACCCCTCCATTGT
>NC_041384.1:544516103-544534318 GCF_002162155.2 Triticum dicoccoides | reverse complement strand
AACGATCACTGTTCATCCCATTGATTGGCTTCAGTTAGTAGCAGTAGCGAAGGAATCGCTCGATCGGGTTCAGTTAACAGCCATCGATCGATCGCTCGGGTTCAGTAACGTGTAGCCTGCAGTGCAATCGCTCGGGTTCAGTTAGAGCCCAACGCCTCGCTCGGGTTCAGTTAGAGCCAACGCCTCGCACACACGCGCGTACATGTACGAGAGGAACGCGCATCGCTCGGCTCCCGACCTCCCACCGTAACAGGGAACTCCCCGAAATTTTCCTCCCCCTGGCTTCTATCACGGTTTTTTCCGTCATGGACGGCCCAAAGAATGTCATGCAGCTGCATCTCCGGCCCGCCCAAGACGAAAGCCCATTTTCTGTCATGATTTTTTGTCATAGAAGTAGGAGCCCACCACATGATGATACCGGGTTTTGTCACAATTATCGTCATAGAAGTGTCATATGTATGACAGAAAAAAAATGTGTTCGGCCCAAAATGTTTAGCATGCGCTGGGGAGGGTAGGGAGGAGGTGAGGTGCGGCGACGGGAGGACGGCAGAGAGCTTCGGGCGGTGGTGGTGCTCGGCGGAGCAGGGCATTCCAGCAAGGGGAGAGGAGCTGGGGATGGTCGCCGGAGTGGTCGCGGTCTACTAGTGGTGGTAGGAGTGAGGGAGGGGCTCGGGTTCGCTCCAATTTAGGAGGACCAAGGCGGCTGCCATGGCGGCAGAGGGAGGGCAGGAGAGCTTCTCGAGCTCGGTGGAGTGGTCGGGCGGGGCTCTGGGAGTAAGGAAGGGCTGCTGGTGTGCTCGGGCGAGGCCGGGGATGGCTACTTATAGCCGGGCGAGGGAGGCCGAGCCGGGTGTCGCCGCGGGGATCCGACCAACGCTCTGGCGAGGCCAGTGATCACGGGGAGGCTCGGGAACGTGATGATGGAGGAGCGGACGAGCGACAGTGATGCACGGGGCAAGAGGGGCCGAGGGTGCAGAGGAGGAAGACGTCGCGGCGCTATTAAAGCTCAATCGGCCACAGTGCGCCCGTGGGCGCGTGGCGACGAGCACTGACGGAGGGGCTTACGGAGGGGGAAGTGGCTCCAGGAGGATGGCGACGATGCGGGGAACACGCTGGACAGGCCCGTGCTCGCTGAGACGCCGAGCAGAGGAGGGGCCCGAGCAAGAAGGCGCTCTGGACATGGCCGATGCGTGCCAAAACGGTTGTCACCACGTGCACTGGTGCACACAGTGCCACAAGCCATGCCAAGCGATGTCTGGGGGTTAGTCCTTCCTGGGGAGGTTGCAACTGCAGTGGTAGCTTGGTTAAAAACGCTTTGGTTAACTGGAAATCACCCTCTAACGTTTACTGCAGTAAACTTGGGTGAGAACTGCTGAGCAACAGGAAAGGGATTGGAGCCAGAGAGTTTGTCTGCGAGGTTTAGGGTAAGAAGGACTTTCATCCTGGTAAATTTGAGAAGATTAAGACCAAGATTTATTGTAGTTGCTTAACAACCACATAAACTGGTCCAGAAATAAGATTTGGATGATGCACTCACATGGTGTTGCTACTTGAGCTGAAATTTGGCAAAGCTTAGGGATTTGGACATAGTAAGATGCTGCAAAAATGGCACCAAATGGATTCACCAAAATGGTACTTCCTTCACAAACATCCTTGCTGACTAGAAACTTGCAATAATTCTAGAGAAATATTGGCTAGGTGAAATGGTGCCAAAATTGGTGGAGAGAAGTTATTTGGGTATGAGAACCATCTGGTAATTTATCAGGATTTTTGAAGCAGTATAAATTATACTTGCTTCACAACCTGAAAATATTGACAGAATCAAATATTTGATCATGTGCTCACATAGATAATTGGATGGGGCTGAATTTTTGAGGAGTGGGATAATATGAGCACATGAAGGAGTTTGCAAAATTTCAACTCATTTGGATAACCCTAGCTAGCACTTCCTTCACAAAGGCTTCCCTTAGACAGGAACTTTGAAAAATCACAAAGGAAGTTTGGCTAAGAAAATAAAGTTGAATTTTGGCACAGGTCAATTATTTGGATGATATATCATGCCCAAAAAGTTTGGGGGCAAATGGGCAAAGATAAAGAGCGCTTGCTTCACAATGTGCCATTTAGGACATAATAGGAAATGAATTTATCGAGCATGATGAGAAATATGGACAATGAAATATTTTTGCCATATTTGATGAAGATATGACCCAAACAATTTATAAGAATTATTTGGGGATTTTTGGATGGACAGAAATATAGGTTGCTTCACAACCTAGGGCAGACAGGGTTATTCCTTTAATAGGAAAAGGAATAGTTGAACGATTGCTTAGGAAGAGATAATGCACCGGTTGATTTGAACGTCTTGAACGAGGTAACAACCTCGAAATGGCTTGGAAGGAATAAGAATGGAAACTTGAATCTTCTGGGATATCTTCAGCACTCCGGAACAATTGAATAGCAAGCGGGAAATGATTATGAGGTGCACCGGCATGGGAAAGCATTTGAAACGAGGAAAGGATATGATCGATAAAGCTTGACTTGAATCTACTTGAAGCTCCGTTAGTATCTTCATGATAGATCACCGGATCGAAACTTGAAAGAAAAGGATGAAGAGACTTTAGACGAATAAAATGGATAGTTGAATAAGAAATCTAATTCCTTGAAGTAAAAGGGTGGGACGGCGGGAAAAACAAAGACAACTTGGGCAGATGGAAAGGATACCGTTGAGAAAACATAGAGTTGTGTAACACCCACAATGCGGCTATATCTCCCATGTGTCGGGGCATGACTTAGAGGCATATCCGCATGGTAGGCATGTCGCAAGAGGGGTAATCTTTACACATCCCATGTACTGAATAAGAAAGGGATAAGGAGTTGGCTTACAATCGCCACTTCACACAAATGCAAGTTAAACATACATCATCCAGAATACAATCAAGGTCCGACTACGGAACCAACATAAAAAAAAGACGACCCCAAATGCTAGATCCCCGATCGCCCCAACTGGGCTCCACTACTGATCAACTGGAAACGAAAAACAACACAACGAACACGATCTTCATCGAGCTCCCACTTGAGCTCTGTTGTGTCATCTACAATGGTATCATCAGCACCTGCAACTATTTGGAAGTATCTGTGAGTCATGAGGACTCAGCAATCTCACACCCGCGAGATCAAGACTATTTAAGCTTATGGGTAGGAAAGGTGTAGTGAGGTGGAGCTGCAGCAAGCTCTAAGCATATATGGTGGCTAACATACACAAATAAGAGCGAGAAGAGAAGCAATGCAATGGTCGTGAACTAGAAGTGATCAAGAAGTGATCCTGAAACTACTTACGCACAAACATAACCCAAGAACCGTGTTCACTTCCCGGACTCCGCCGAAAAGAGACCATCACGGCTACACACGTGGTTGATTCATTTTAATTAAGTTAAGTGTCAAGTTCTCTACAACCGGATATTAACAAATTCCCATCTTCCCATAACCACGGGCACGACTTTCAAAAGTTCAAAACCTGCAGGGGTGTCCCAACTTAGCCCATCACAAGCTCTCACGGTCAACGAAGGATATTCCTTCTCCCAGGAAGACCCGATCAGACTCGGAATCCCGGTTACAAGACATTTCGACAATGTTAAAACAAGACCAGCAAGACCACCCGATGCGCCGACATCCCGATAGGAGCTGCACATATCTTGTTCTCAGGGCAACACCGGATGAACACGACGTACAACTAAAACCAACCCTCAAGTTTCCCTGAGGTGGCACTGCAAGTGGCTCTGTTTTGGACCAACACTTAGAGAAGCACTGGCCCGAGGGGGTGGTTAAAATAAAGATGACCCTCAAGAGCGCGACTCCCAAGGGAAAAGTAGGTGGTGGTGAGGCAAATGGTAAAACCAAGGTTGGGCCTTGCTGGAGGAGTTTTATTCAAAGCGAACTCTCAAGGGGTCCCCATAACACCCAACCATGTAAGGAACGCAAAATCAAGCAACATAACACTGGTATGATGGAAACTAGGGCAGCAAGAGTGGAACAAAACACAAGGCATAAGGCCGAGCCTTCCACCCTTTACCAAGTATATAGATGCATTATTTAACATAAAAGATATTGTGATATCCCAACATAACCATGTTCCAACATGGAACAAACTTCAGCTTCACCTACAACTAGCAACGCTATAAGAGGGGCTGAGCAAAGAGGTAACATAGCCAAACAATGGTTTTACTAGGAATGGTGGGTTAGAGGCTTGACATGGCAATATGGGAGGCATGATATAGCAAGTGGTAGGTATCATGGCATAGCAATAGAGCGAGCAACTAGCAAGCAAAGATAGAAGTGATTTCGAGGGTATGGTCATCTTGCCTGAGATCCCGCAAGGAAGAAGAACGAGTCCATGAAGAAGATAAACGGACGTAGTCGAACAAATCCTCACAACTCCGGAACGAAACCGAAGCTAACGAGAGAAGCAACCCAGAAAGAAGCAAGCAACAAAGTAAACAACCATCACATAAACATGGCATGATGCACAATCAAGTATGATGCACGTCCGGTTTAAATATGCATGGCATGGCAAAGTGCTCAAACAAAACTACAAGTTAAGTGGAGCCCAATATGCAACGAGTTGCATATTGACAGAACACCACATCAATTATTTAGTTCACTCCCGGTTAGGTACTCAACAATATTAAATGTTGGTTAACATGGCAAGAGGCGAAGCATAACAAAACTATAATATCTAAACAATTTAAATGGGGTCGGATATAACAAACAACAAATCTGGTAAATCCCCATATGCATTTAGCAAAATTAATGCAAACAACAATTTTAAACATTCTTGATGTTGTTATCATGATCCGGATGACATGTGCAAGTTTTATGCAATATTTATGAAAATGTTGATAAGAGCATGATCTGGAGCAATTGTCGTCATGCGGCATATGCCAATGGATGGCCTATCATGGTGGGGGCGAGTAGAACGTCGCCGGTGCCTGGAAACGGGATGAGGCGTAGACACGAACGCCGGTGTACTTTACCCAGGTTCGGGGCTCTCCTAGGAGATAACACCCCTAGTCCTGCTCTGCGGGGTCTCCACATGATCACTAAGGCAAAGTGAGTACAAAGGCGCTCCTCGAGCTGTATCTGTGGGTAGGAGGAGGCAGGGCTAGCTCTCTCCTTCCTCTAAGGTCTGGTCTAGTTCTAATGAATCGGAACCCTTTGCATGGGTGTCCTAGGGGGTTTATATAAGCCTACCCCCCAGGGGTACAATGGTAAACTGTATGGATGCAGGGCCCAGCTGTCAGTCTCTTTGCCTGCGGGCCCTCCTGCCGACTGCTGGGGCCCGCCGATTGGTGGTCCCAGCCGACTGGTCTGGTACGGAGCCGACAGGCCGCACCGGCCGCTGGCGGGTCCTGCCGGCTACTGATTACTGTAGTCATGCCTCTAATGACGCATGCTTGGTCATGAGGTCGTGGCTACAGCCCTGCCGCCTGGCAAGGATTACTGTAGCCACTCCCCGTCTCATTTGGTTAATGGCGCGTGGGACCCATGGGAGGGGCAGGCCGACTTCCGTGGGCCGGCTCCCTACGGGTCCGACTGATGGCACTCTTGCCATCTTCCGGACTCTCGCTGACTGGTGGGGCCCGTCTTCCGTGGACCGTACCGTCAGGCCATCGTGGGTACAGGACTCCGCCCATTGTTGCTGACATCAGGGATGGCATGGCAACAGTGCTATGCCAGACGGAGATCTCCGCTGGTACAGTGCACTGTGCCCCGACCATCCCCTGGAAAAGGGGATGGAGTGGGCTTTACTGTCGCCACTCCCTGTCCCATCCCCCTGATGAGGGCATGGTCTTTGCTGGTGTCGTGGGCCGACTCCCCGTGGCCGGCTTCTCTGGAAGCCGCCAATCGGAGTCGGCCGGTCTTGATCTCTTCTCTAGTACTCGGTCGCATATGAGCTGCCGGTTGTTCCTCCAGCCGCCCTCCTGAAGTCGACTCTCCGTCAGTTGTCTTGAGGGGCGCAGTCAGCCCCGATGTCTTGAAAGGTTATGGGCCTCGGGTTTGCCTAACCGTGGCCCATTACTCCGACAATCTCGCAAGGAAGAAGAACGAGTCCATGAAGAAGATAAACGAACGCAGTCGAACAAATCCTCACAACTCCGGAACGAAACCGAAGCTAACGAGAGAAGCAACCCGGAAAGAAGCAAGCAACAAAGTAAATAACCATCACATAAACATGGCATGATGCACAATCAAGTATGATGCATGTCCGGTTTAAATATGCATGGCATGGCAAAGTGCACAAACAAAACTATAAGTTAAGTGAAGCCCAATATGCAACGAGTTGCATATTGACAGAACACCACATCAATTATTTAGTTCACTCCCGGTTAGGTACTCAACAATATTAAATGTTGGTTAACATGGCAAGAGGCGAAGCATAACAAAACTATACTATCTAAACAATTTAAATGGGGCCGGATATAACAAACAACAAATCCAATAAATCCCCATATGCATTTAGCAAATTAATGCAAACAACAATTTTAAACATTATTGATGTTGTTATCATGATGCAGATGACATGTGCAAGTTTCATGCAATATTTATGAAAATGTTGATAAGAGCATGATATGGAGCATTTATCGTCATGGCGGGAGGAAAAAGGGGCCACGACAACGAATCCGAAATGATGCCACGTCAACATAAGGGTTCCAGTAGCTCATGGAGATACCGGTGCAAAGGAAGTGTGGCAGGAGCGTGCAAAAGATGGTGGGGTGATCCCGACTACCGGGTTCCCATGGGTCAGTGGCATGGAAAACGAGTGACAATTCGGACACGGTGCAGACAAAGGGTGCACCTCATATGACACAAGCATTCATTCTCGGACGTTCGTTCTCGGCGGTTATACCTTCAAAGCGTGCAAACGGGACAATTCGAGTTCGTCGAGGGAAGTAGAGGAAGTAGTTGTTCCGCGAGGGTAGTAGAAGTCGTGGTACACATCTCAATGAGGAAGTAGTCATTGTTTATCGCGAAGCGGTGGTGGTACATGGTCATCGAGGAACTTGACGAATCCACATTCAATGGAAGTCATTCACGACGCTTGTGAACCATGGTTCTTCGGGCAACGGTAGTCGTACACGTTCGTAGGTGTTCGGGTCTTCCGTAGAGGTACTTGACGCATGCGTTACATGGGTCTTCGACGACGGTAGTGGTGTACGGGTCTTTTGGCCCTGGTAGTCGTACACACATCCGAAGAGGAACTCGGCGTTCTAATGCGGTGTAGGGGTACATGCCGATGGTTGTCGTTCAGCACTCGTTCGAGAATCCGTGTGGTCTTGTCGGTGGTGTACTTGGCGATCTCCGAGGTGGCCTTGACGCATCCGTTCATAGAGGTACTTGGCGGTTTCGTTCCGTCGGTCTTGCCGATCTCGGTAAGGTGGTTGTACAATAGCGTCATCGAACTTGTCGAACCCAAACTCTTGGAGGACCGTCGTGGTACTTGGCGCTTGCGATGCGGTGTTTGGCGAAAAACAGGGGGTGCATTGACGAAATCTACAACGATTGAACTTGGCGCTGCTCCCTGTTTGTTAGTCGTCCGACTTGGCGTCAACGGCAGCGGCACGCGGAGGTGCACCAGGACAGCGGGGACCACCGGCAGGGGACGGCGGCTACCGGGGCTGTTGCAGGGACTCGGGCAGGAGGTGGAGAAGACGCAGTGATGTGATCTCTGGCGAGAAGGCAAAGCAGAGGAGGGCAGCAGCGGTGCGCTTGAGGCCGAACGGAGGGAGGAAGAGGTGCAGGCGCGAGGTGGCCCTCGGCTGCCATGGACGAAGGTGAGTTCGGGGCAGAGGAACGTGGCGCAACTCGACTGTGGCAAGGTGGCAGCGGGATCCGGGCAGCAAAGGAGCGACCGAGCCAGCGGCTGGGTGCTTCCTGGCGGCGCCATGGCAGGGAGGCGATGGTGCTGCAACAGGGCGCGGAGGACGACGGCTGTAGGCGCAGGTGCTCGAGGAGCTCCTCTCCTCGAGCGCTCGGGCGACGGGGACGAGGTGTAGGGAGAGGCGCGGTCGCGGCCTGGCACTGTAGAGGGTGGCGCGCCATGGGGTCGGGTGCGGTGGTGCGAGAGCGAGGCAGGGGGGTCGAGCGGGTCTGCGGGGGAGAGGAACGAGTGCAGCGCTGCGGGAGGGAGAGAACGAGAGGAGGAGAGAAATCGGGAGAAGGGGAAAGGGAATCGAGCGAAGTCCCCTGGCAGCGCGAGGAGGAACGACGGAGAGGAGGGGATCGAGCACACCTGGCGGCTAGGGTTTGCAGCGGGGCTGCGGGAATCCTTGGGCCAGGGAGGCCGGCCCATCACAGAGGGTAACGGCCAGAGGCCTGGTCATCCGGTTAAAAGAAAGAAAGAAAAAAGGTTTTCCTCTCCCTTACAGAGAAGAAAAGAGAGGCCAAAGAATTTATTTGGGGGGTCTAATAAATTCAAAAAAGCTTAAAGTTGGCAAGCGACCTCTTTGATATATAGCAAGGCTCCACAAGAAGGATTGGGGCCAAAAGGAGAATAGAGCAAGGATGTGAGTATTCGGAAACGAAGGAAACTATAAAATGCAAGTGGGTTGGTGATTAGTTCCAAATAAATGGAATATTTAGTATAGCTCCCTAATATCGGGAGGATATGTTATAAAGAGAAATCACCATGTGAATTTCCTCGGTTTAAATGAATTGAAGATCCATACGGTTTATTTATTTAAGTTGCAAAGATTAATGACATGATGGCATGATGCAATAAAAAATGAAAGAGCAAGCACAAATGAAACACACGGCGATCACGAAAATATGGAAATCTTCTGAAGCATCGGTCTCGGGGTGTCACAACACTCCACCACTACAAGAGGATCTCGTCCCGAGATCTAGGATGGCACCAGAGGGAAAAGGAAGAGGAAGATAAGAGGTAAAACTAAGTTACTTCTTTGACAAATGATTGAAACCAAAGAACCTTGTGAGGTTGGGCAAAAAGAAAGGAAGAATGCCATGAAGATGAACAAAGTTGAAAACACTCCGTTAGGAAAGAGGAAAAAGGAAGAACAAATTCGGGCAGCACTCCGGTTGAAAAGAGATGCAAGACTTGATAAGGCGAAAAGAACTTGAGCAAAAGGGCACAACACTCCGGTTAAATGGATAAGCAAAGGAAGAACATGATGTTGACAAAACAAGAAGATGGGTCGAAGAGAGCAACAACACAATGCCTGCGGAATAAAGAATAGAAGATAGATCACTGGAATGAAAGAATGAAGCAGAAAATGCCCACTTTTGCCACAAAAGAGCTTGGAGAGCACCCTTCCAAGAAAGTTATAACGGAGTTGTTGGAAAACCAGCAACGAAATGAGTAAGCTTGTAGTGGGCTTATGGAAAACACGTCGAAATCTTGAGGTGAAATTCTACCACTAACGGAAAACAATAGATTGGATTGATATGAACAAGGAGACGAGAAACTCCTTCATCCATATGAGAAGTGGAAATTGGATCATAGATAAGCACCATCATGGCAACATTCCCAATGGAAGGCTTTAGGTGAAATCTATATGTCGGAGTAATTGGACACGGATACCCCGAAGACGGCGAGACAAGAATTCAAGACATCGGGGCTAGCAAAGCCCCTCAGTCCAACTACCTGGCCGGCGGCTGACTGCTGGCTGCTGACTGCTCCACCCGGCCGACTGCTTGCTGCTGACTGCTCCACCAGGCCGACTGCTGGCTGCCGACTGCTGGCTGCTGACTGCTCCACCCGGCCGACTGCTGGCTGCCGACTGCTCCACCAGGCCGACTGCTGGTTGCCGACTCCTCCACCAGGCCGACTGCTAGACGCGACCCGGCCTGCTTGCCTGCTTCAACATCTGGTCGGCAAGAGCGCCGGCACTGCTGCCTGTTCGCCTCGACGCCTGGCCGATCGAGCATAGGCTTGAATCTCGGGGGCTACACCCAACGGGTGCGCTGACGCGTCCCCGCGAAGAAGAAGACAAAGTAGTTGCCGGGAGATCCGGCCCGACTGCTCAGCAGTCGGCCCAGATCTCGGGGGCTACACCCAGCGGATGCGCTGACGCGCCCCTGCGAAGAAGAAGACAAAGTAGTTGTCGGAGGATCCGGCCCGACTGCTCAGCAGTCGGCCCGAATCTCGGGGGCTACACCCAGTGGGTGCGCTGGCGCGCCCCCACGGAAGATTGCAAATAAGAGAAGAGTTTTGTTCGGCTCCGAGCAGCCGGCAGAAGAGAAAAAGAAGAAGATAGGTGCTGCAATATGCATCGCCGCCTGGACGGTCGAGCCTGACCGGCCGGGACCCCTTTGAGCACCGGAGTCAACCTACGTCTTGACTACACGAAAATCAGTGTGAGTTCCTCACCCGCATATTTTTTGCACCGCAAGAGCACGGATAACCCCGAGTGATGCTCGGGGGCTATCTCCGCATTTTATTATAGTTACATCACTGTTCACCCCGGCGCCAACCAGAGTTGGCCCGGGGGCTGGCCGCTTGGCCTGAGACGTTAGTTCCCGCAGACGGCTTAGTACGGTGCGCGGTACCAAAGGCCCACTCTTAGTCACAGACCGCAGAGTGGCTGTCCGACTAGCAAGAGTGAACGCTGGAGGCCACCCACGCGAAAAACGTCCGAGAAGAAAAACGGATCGGGCGATCCGGCCGTTTCCTTTACAAGTATCTACTCAGTTGAATCTGCTCCCAGACTCTGAGTACTGTACACTCCACTTCGCGGCCCACTCTCAGCCACAGACCGCAGAGCGGCTGTCCAGCAAGCAAGAGCACAAGCCAAAAAGTGGAGGGAACATGAAAAAGATTAAGGGGGCTCGAACGAAACCGAGTCGGCACCCTCTGCATTAAACTTGCAATGCTTAAAGCAAACATTTGATATATCTGCGTGGACTAACTTTGTCTTCTTCATGATCATTTCCATGAACACTTACCAAAAAACCTCTGCCCAACTTTGCCAAAGTTGTCCGGAGGCTTGGGGGCTACTGTCGGAGTAATTGGACACGGATACCCCGAAGACGGCGAGACAAGAATTCAAGACATCGGGGCTAGCAAAGCCCCTCAGTCCAACTACATGGCCACCGGCTGACTGCTGGCTGCTGACTGCTCCACCCGGCCGACTGCTGGCTGCCGACTGCTCCACCAGGCTGACTGTTGGCTGCCGACTGCTGGCTGCTGACTGCTCCACCCGGCCGACTGCTGGCTGTTGACTGCTCCACCAGGCCGACTGCTGGTTGCCGACTCCACCAGGCCGACTGCTGGCTGCCGACTCCTCCGCCAGGCCGACTGCCCGAAGTCAACTGCAGCCTGACGAGACACCGACGGGACGACCATACCGCGACGTCATCTACAGTGTACTGTGTCCCCTGGGTACTGATTTATAAAGTACCCCAAGGGACAAGCATGACATGCACCATGCCACTAGCCTTGCCTACATAGCTTGGCTTGTAAGCTACCCAAGGTAGCTTACAACCAAAGCCACTACCACCCATGCCAACTCCTATATATATAGGCACACATCCATCCATCAGGGGAGGACTCACTCACGCATGCATGCTAGCTAGCAAGATAGCTAGCTAGCACACACACACACACATGCATGGCCACTAGTTCATACGGCCACTCGGCCGTGGGCACGCATGCCCGAGATACAGCTCCAGAAGCAACTCTGTACCAGATATACCACATATACTCAGACATGCAGGAGTAGGGGTGTTATCTCTTGGAGAGCCCCGAACCTGGGTAAACTAGCGCGTGATACTCGCATACCCGTCCCCGGATATTCTGGCAGCAGTCTTGCCCTCACACGAAGCCACCTTGTGGCATATGTCGTCTTGCACACCCGCCGTGAGAATACCATGACACTATACCAAGATAACTCCAAGGAAGAAAATGATGGGTTTAAATATCTCCTACCTGACAACTTTTGAATCATGAAACATGAAGGGAAATTGTCAAGAAAGACATAACACCACCTAAAAAGATAAGGTAGAAGGAATTGAACTTTGGAATGTAATATGAAGAATACTTGAGCTCCTCTGAAAAAATCTTGATGAGCACTTCGAGAAGGAATTAAATCCTTGCTGAACCATCATGTAGAACCTCCATGAAGAACTCCGGTAAACAAAAGGATAACGAAAAGAAAGAGGAGTTGAAAACACAAGGTGCAGCCTTGCAATGATTAGAAGGAGCTTCACGATGATATAGCCGAGAAAACTTTGAACTCAGGAACAGAAAGATGAATAATTGAAAACGAGAATTTGATTAGCCTCCGGAATAAGGAGTTGAATTTACTCGATGAAACAAGAATAAGAATTACATCATTCTTATCCTTCACCAATTTAAATTGATGACAAGCAACGGATTTGGCATACTACATATTCTCGTAGAAAGGATTAAGATAGATATAGCGCAAACTTGAGAAGGTCTTCGACGAACCACCGGAAGGATTGAAACAACGAATGAATATAATGAAGGAAGAGAAATGTTGAACCAAACCACCGTAAGAATTGAAAATGAACGAAGAAAAGATAAGGAAAACACCGGGAAGAGTTAGAGAATGAATGAAGATACTTGAGGGAATTTGATACAAGAGAACGAAGAGATCATGAACTGATTATAGGATATTTGAATGATGCACCGATGAGATTTGGAGAATGAGAGCAGAAAGATGGAATGAATAATTCTGAGGTGATTGGCTCCGGAGAATCAAACTGAAAAGACTCCTGAATTTCTCCGGATGGGTGAAAAGAATTCTCACAATCGAAAACAATTATGAGAGAATGACATCAAGCTTGAAGTACACATCTCTGAGAGAACGGATAAGATTTGAAGGAAAAACTCTTCTTCGGTCTTCAAATGTTGAGAATGGCGATGAGAAAGACCACCTTGAATTGTTGAGGCACTCCGGGCTGAAGAATAGAAAGGTTGAACTAACGATTTAAAGAATTTGAAAGATCTTGGAGAAATGCAAATGACTGATGATAATTCATTCTTACGTCAAACTTCGAAAAGAATTTGAGAATAACTCCGAGAAAATTAGAAGAGTCAGGTAAGATCCTGGGAAAAGGCCTGTGGGTTAGGGCCCACTCAAGATAAACACCATTGAACGATTACTTGAAAGATATTGCACCGATTGAATTAAATGACTTGAATGAGATAACAACCTCGAAATAGGTTGAACGGATCTTGAATGATAATACGAGCCTTCTGAGATATCTTCAGCACTCCGGAACAATGAATAGCGAGAAGTGAATGATAAGGGGTGCACCGGTATGAGAAAACATTTGAAACGAGGACGGGATATGATCGACAAAGCTTGAATTGAAATCCACCGGAGAAGAAAAAGAATGATGAATGATGATCTTGAAGCTCCGTTAGCATCTTCCTCAGAATCACCGGATAAGAACATTGGTGGAAAAGAATGGAGAGACTTCTCATGAATAAGATGATACTTGGTTAAGAAATCTGAGTTCTTGAAGAAACAAGGGGGTGGGAGGGCGGGAAAACAAAGGCAACTTGGGGATAGATGAAACGAACAACATTGGGAAAAAACCGAGAGGTGATCTTGCGGATGATGAAATGATCGGATCCACTTGAAGAGAAACACACCGGTTGAAAAGGATTGACATGACAATCTTGATTATCATGAAGGATTAGTATTCACATAGAAATATGAGAACACCGCTTAGGAAAGGTATGGAATCCACATTTGACTTCGAAGCAACTCGAATACCACAACTCAAAACAAAAACAAAGGATTGGCTTGCAGAATAAGACGGAAACAAACATATGATAGACCCCATATCGTATCATGTGTCTGTTGGAAAGATATTCTAGGAGCTACTTGAATTCCCACTTATAAAACTCCCGAAACTTTCTAGTTATGCAATCAGGTGTTGGGGATACAGGGGAAGCATAATATCTCACCCAAACTAACAAATCCTACATCCACCTGTATCCATCCTTCAACACATAACCAAGAAACCTCCGGAAATCATTTACCTCAACCTTCGAAAAGCATCCGTTATATGAGTTATGGCAATACTCCCGAACTCCCGCCCCAATACTGGGTGGCGTCGAGGTTATCTCACCAACAACTGCATAAAAGAGATTTTCGATGTCGGCGAACTCAGGTATTCCGGAACTACAACGATAAAATTGTGACGACAACACCTCAGAGCTTAACTCCCCGGGACACTACCACAACCCCTAAATGTCAGGAGGCACCAAGAACAATGTTCTTGTCACAAAACCATCGGAGCGATTCCAAGATACCCGCGTGAACCTAAAACAAATTCATGAAATTTGAGGAGAGAAAAGTCAAAACTCTACATCAGGAGGCCTCACCAGAGCGACGAAGGGACTGAGGAGTAAAAAGAATCCTACTCTCTGATATATATAATCCTAACACTCAAAATATTTTGTTCTAGACTCAACAACGTCAGCGATTCGATCAAGCAGGGGGCTCCTAAGTCGGGGATGGCTCTGATTACCAACTTGTAACACCCACAATGCGGCTATATCTCCCACGTGTCGGGGCACGACTTAGAGGCATAGCCGCATGGTAGGCATGTCGCAAGAGGGGTAATTTTTACACATCCCATGTACTGAATAAGAAAGGGATAAGGAGTTGGCTTACAATCGCCACTTCACACAAATACAAGTTAAACATACATCATCCAGAATACAATCAAGGTCCGACTACGAAACCAACATAAAAAGAAAGACGACCCCAAATGCTAGATCCCTGATCGCCCCAACTGGGCTCCACTACTGATCAACTGGAAACGAAAAACAACACAACAAACACGATCTTCATCGAGCACCCACTTGAGCTCGGTTGCGTCATCTGCAATGGTATCATCGGCACCTGCAACTGTTTGAAAGTATCTGTGAGTCACAAGGACTCAGCAATCTCACACCCGCTAGATCAAGACTATTTAAGCTTATGGGTAGGAAAGGGGTAGTGAGGTGGAGCTGCAGTAAGCACTAAGCATATATGGTGGCTAACATACGCAAATAAGAGCGAGAAGAGAAGCAATGCAACGGTCGTGAACTAGAAGTGATCATGAAACTACTTACGCACAAACATAACCCAAGAACTATGTTCACTTCCCGGACTCTGCCGAAAAGAGACCATCACGGCTACACACGCGGTTGATTCATTTTAATTAAGTTAAGTGCCAAGTTCTCTACAACCGGATATTAACAAATTCCCTTCTGCCCATAACCTCGGGCACGGCTTTCGAAAGTTCAAAACCCTGCAGGGGTGTCCCAACTTAGCCCATCACAAGCTCTCATGGTCAACGAAGGATATTCCTTCTCCCAGGAAGACCCGATCAGACTCGGAATCCCGGTTACAAGACATTTCGACAATGGTAAAACAAGACCAGCAGGACAACCCGATGCACCGACATCCCGATAGGAGATGCACATATCTCGTTCTCAGGGCAACACCGGATGAACACTACGTACAACTAAAACCAACCCTCAAGTTTCCCCGAGGTGGCGCTGCAAGTGGCTCTGTTTCGGACCAACACTTAGAGAAGCACTGGCTCGGGGGGTTAAAATAAAGATGACCCTCGAGAGCGCGACTCCCAAGGGAAAAGTAGGTGGTGGTGAGGCAAATGGTAAAACCAAGGTTGGGCCTTGCTGGAGGAGTTTTATTCAAAGCGAACTCTCAAGGGGTCCCCATAACACCCAACCGTGTAAGGAACGCAAAATCAAGGAACATAACATCGGTATGACGGAAACTAGGGCGGCAAGAGTGGAACAAAACACAAGGCATAAGGCCGAGCCTTCCACCCTTTACCAAGTATATAGATGCATTATTTAACATAAAAGATATTGTGATATCCCAACATAACCATGTTCCAACATGGAACAAACTTCAGCTTCACCTGCATCTAGCAATGCTATAAGAGGGGCTGAGCAAAGAGGTAATATAGCCAAACAACAGTTTGCTAGGAATGGTGGGTTAGAGGCTTGACATGGCAATATGGGAGGCATGATATAGCAAGTGGTAGGTATCACGACATAGCAATAGAGCGAGCAACTAGCAAGCAAAGATAAAAGTGATTTCGAGGGTATGGTCATCTTGCCTGAGATCCCACAAGGAAGAAGAACGAGTCCATGAAGAAGATAAACGGGCGTAGTCGAACGAATCCTCACAACTCCGGAACGAAACCGAAGCTAACGAGAGAAGCAACCCGGAAAGAAGCAAGCAACAAAGTAAACAACCATCACATAAACATGGCATGATGCACAATCAAGTATGATGCATGTCCGGTTTAAATATGCATGGCATGGCAAAGTGCACAAACAAAACTACAAGTTAAGTGGAGCCCAATATGCAATGAGTTGCATATTGACGGAACACCACATCAATTATTTAATTCACTCCCGGTTAGGTACTCAACAATATTAAATGTTGGTTAACATGGCAAGAGGCAAAGCATAACAAAACTATACTATCTAAACAATTTAAATGGGGTCAGATATAACAAACAACAAATCCGGTAAATCCCCATATGCATTTAGCAAATTAATGCAAACAACAATTTTAAACATTCTTGATATCGTTATCATGATGCGGATGACATGTGCAAGTTTTATGCAATATTTATGAAAATGTTGATAAGAGCATGATATGGAGCATTTGTCGTCATGGCGGGAGGAAAAAGGGGCCATGGAAACGAATCCGAAATGATGCCATGTCAACATAACGGTTCCGGTAGCTCATGGAGATACCGGTGCAAAGAAAGTGTGGCAGGAGCTTGCAAAAGATGGTGGGGTCATCCCGACTACCGGGTTCCCATGGGTCAGTGGCATGGAAAACGAGTGACAATTCGGACACGGTGCGGACAAAGGGTGCACCTCATATGACACAAGCATTCATTCTCAGACGTTCGTTCTTGGTGGTTATACCTTCAAAGCGTGCAAATGGGACGGTTCGAGTAAGTCGAGGGAAGTAGAGGAAGTAGTTGTTCCGCGACGGTAGTAAAAGTAGTGGTACATATCTCAATGAGGAAGTAGTCATTTTTGATCACGAAGCGGTGGTGGTACATGGTCATCGAGGAACTTGATGAATCCACGTTCAACGGTAGTCATTCACGACGCTTGTGAACCACGGTTCTTCGGGCAACGGTAGTCGTACACGTCCGTAGGCGTTCGGGTCTTCCGTAGAGGTACTTGACACATGCGTTACATGGGTCTTCGACGACGGTAGTGGTGTACGGGTCTTTTGGCCCTGGTAGTCATACACACATCTGAAGAGGAACACGGCGTTCCGATGCGGTGTAGGGGTACATGCCGATGGTTGTCGTGGTACTTGGCATTTCGTTCAGCACTCGTTCGAGCATCTGTGTGGTCTTGTCGGTGGTTTTACTTGGCGATCTCCGAGGCGGCCTTGACGCATCCGTTCATAGAGGTACTTGGCGGTTTCGTTTCGTCGGTCTTGCCGGTCTCGGTAACGTGGTTGTACAATAGCTTCATCGAACTTGTCAAACCCGAGGACCGTCGTGGTACTTGGCGCTTGCGATGCGGTGTTTGGCGAAAACAGGGGGTGCATTGACGAAATCTACAACGATCGAACTTGGCGTTGCTCCTTGTTCGTTAGTCGTCCGACTTGGCGTCAATGGCAGCAGCACATGGAGGTGCACCAGGACAGCGGGGACCACCGGCAGGGGATGGCGGCTACCTGGGCTATTGTAGGGACTCGGGCAGGAAGTGGAGAAGACGCAATGATGAGATCTCTGGCGAAAAGGCGAAGCAGAGGAGGGCAGCAGCGGTGCGCTTGAGGCCGAACGAAGGGAGGAAGAGGTGCAGGCGTGAGGTGGCCCTCGGCTGCCATGGACGAAGGTGAGGTCGGGGTAGAGGAACGCGACGCAACTCAACTGCGGAAAGGTGGTAGCGGGATCCGGGCAGGAAAGGAGCGACCGAGCCAGCAGCTGGGTGCTTCCTGGCGGCGCCATGGCGGGGAGGCGATGGTGCTGCAACATGGCGCGGAGGATGACGGCAGCAGGCGCGGGTGCTCGAGGAGCTCCTCTCCTCGAGCGTTCGGGCGACAGGTACGAGGTGTTGGGAGAGGCGCGGTCGCGGCCTGGCACTATAGAGGGTGGCGCGCCATGGGATCGGGTGCGGTGGTGCAAGAGCGAGGCAGGGGCTCGAGCTGGTCTGCGGGGGAGAG
>NC_041384.1:544511546-544515636 GCF_002162155.2 Triticum dicoccoides | reverse complement strand
GATAGAAATCGGGAGAAGGGGAAAGGGAATCGAGCGAAGGCCCCTGGCGGCGCGAGGAGGAACGACGGAGAGGAAGGGATCGAGCACACCTGGCGGCTAGGGTTTGCAGCGGGGTTGCGCAAATCATTAGGCCAGGGAGGCCGGCCCATCAGAGAGGGTAACGGCCAGAGGCCTGGTCATCCGGTTAAAAGAAAGAAAGAAATTAAAAAGGTGTTCCTCTCCCTTATAGAGAAGAAAAGAGAGGCCAACGGATTTATTTGGGGGGTCTAATAAATTCAAAAAAAGCTGAAAGTTGGCAAGTGACCTCTTTAATATATAGCAAGGCTCCATAAGAAGGATTGGGGCCAAAAGGAGAATAGAGCAAGGATGTTATTGGGAAACGAAGGAAACTATAAAATGCAAGTGGGTTGGTGATTAGTTCCAAATAAATGAAATATTTAATATAGCTCCCTAATATCGGGAGGATATGTTATAAAGAGAAATCACCATGTGAATTCCGTCGGTTTAAATTGACTGAAGATCCATACAGTTTATTTATTTAAGTTGCAAAGATTAATGACATGATGGCATGATGACATGATGCAATGCAAAAAAATTAAAGAGCAAGCACAAATGAAACACACGGCGATCACGAAAATATGGAAGTCTTCTGAAGCATCGGTCTCGGGGTGTCACAAGTTGATCTTGCGGATGTTGAAAATGATCAGATCCACTTGAAGGAAACACGTCGGTTGAAAAAGGATTGGCATGACAATCTCGATTATCATGAAGGATTAGTATTCACATAGAAATATGAGAACACCGTTTAGGAAAGGTATGGAATCAACACTTGACATTGAAGCAACTCGAATACCACAAACCAAAACAAAACAAAGGATTTGGCTTGTAGAATAAGCCGGAAACAAGCATATGATAGGTCCCATATCGTATCATGTGTCCGTTGGAAAGATATCCTACGAGATACTTGAATTCCCACTTATAAACTGCCGAAACTTTCTGGTTATGCAATCAGGTGTTGGGATACAAGGGAAGCATAATATCTCACCCAAACTAACAATTCCTACATCCAGTTGTATCCATCCTTCAACACATAACCAAGAAACCTTTGGAAATCGTGTACCTCAACCTTCAAAAAGCATCCGTTATACAAGTTATGGCAATACTCCCGAACTCCCGCCCCAGTACTGGGTGGCGTCGAGGTTATCTCACCAACAACTGCATAAAAGAGATTTTCGATGTCGCTGAAACTCAGGTATTCCAGAACTGCAACGATAAAATTGTGACGACAACACCTCGGAGCTCAACTCCCCGGGACTCTGCCACAACCTCTAAATGTCAAGAGGCACCAAGAACAATGTTCTCATCACAAGACTATTGGAACGATTCCAAGATACCCGCGTGATCCTAAAAAAAGCATGAAATTTGAGGAGAGAAAAGTCAAAACTTCTACATCAGGAGGCCTCACCAGAGCGACGAAGGGACTGAGGAGTAAAAATAATCCTACTCTCCGATATATATAATCCTAAGACTCAAAACATCTTGTTCTAGACTCAACAACGTCAGCGATTCGATCAAGCAGGAGGCTCCTAAGTCGGGGATGGCTCTGATACCAACTTGTAACACCCATAATGCGGCTATAACTCCCACGTGTCAGGGCACGACTTAGAGGCATAGACGCATGGTAGGTTTGTCGCAAGAGGGGTAATCTTCACGCAATCCCGTGTACTGAATAAGAAAGGGATAAAGAGTTGGCTTACAATCGCCACTTCACACAAATACAAGTTAAACATACATCATCCAGAGTACAATCAAGGTTCGACTACGAAACCAAAATAAAAGAAGAAAACCCCAAATGCTAGATCCCCGATCATCCCAATTGGGCTCCAGTACTGATCAACCGGAAAAGACAAATAACAACAACCAAGATCTTCATCGAGCTCCCACTTGAGCTCGGTTGCGTCACCTGCACTGGTATCATCGGCACCTGCAACTGTTTAGAAGTATATGTGAGTCACGAGGACTCAGCAATCTCACACCCGCGAGATCAAGACTATTTAAGCTTATGGGTAGGATAATGTGGCGACCCGACCTCAGATGGTCAAGTCTCTGTGCTTCTGTGCCATCCCTAGATCGGTAATGCTGACACACACAGTACTCGCAGGATTTATAACAGAGTAGGAATCACACACTTATTACATTGAATGTCTCAAGAGAGAACTTACTACAAAAAAATATGGCTAAAGGCCATCTAATACGATAACAGTGGAAGGCTTGGAAGATAAAGTGAGTCCATCAACTCCAACGGCATAGCTGAGCTGCATGGCACGACCTAACGAACCTTACTCCTTGTCTGAAAAGTCTGCAACATAATACGTTGCAGCCCGAAAACGGGTCAGCACATGGAATATGCTGGCAAAGTAACACAATAGAGCAAGAACAGGATAATGCTATCACTACATGCATATTTGGCTGGTGGAAAGCTCTATGATTACAGTTTTGCGAAAAGCCAATTTTTCCCTACAACAAAGGAATAGATTTTAATTTTACTATCATGGTAGTTGAAACATCATTGAGAAGGTTCTTCCAACTCAATCCCAATTAAGGTGATTAACAACCCAACAATATTAGTTAAACATGATGAGATACTTTTGATAACCCAATTACTAGATACTCAAGATTTGTCCATAACCGGGGACACGGCTAACCATGATTAGATTGTACACTCTGCGGAGGTTTGCGCACTTTTCCCCACAAGACTCGATCTCCTCCGTTGGATTTCTCGCACTACAGGGTGTTTGAGAAACGGATGGCCGAGACACAGTCTTTCAGAAACATTAACTCTCTACTTCGGACAGACCATACCAAACCTACATCCCACTACCTGCTGATCTGCCTCTTCAAAAGTTTCACGTAACTTACTTAACTATGCTAGAGCCCATAATAGCTTGTGGCTGCACACGGAAGTTTCTAGCATGAATCATCTCAGCTCCCTTTGAGCCTGGGTGGCGGTCCATAGGAAGATCACACGGGTACTCTGGGATTTCCAAAAAATACAGGCAACAATGGGTACTCCAGGTGCCTCAATCCACCCAGTTGTTTGATTAAGTTGCCACCTTAAGTTGAACCATTAATTAACAAGCTCACATCTGTCATGTATTTCACTCAAACCCAAACCACGTCTACGAGCATAGCATAGCATAGTATTTAAGCAACGCGTAGAGTAACTCCCAAGGGTTTGAATGTAATAGGGCAATAGGTTCTACCTCATCAACTACTTCCCAACCCACAAGTTAATGACATCCTAATCATGCAATGTTTGAGCATTGGAACTAATGTATAAAAACTGGGTGACAAAAGGGATATGATCAAAGTGTTACTTGCCTTGCTCACGATCTACGAAACCTAGGGACTCGTAGTAGCACGCTTCGCACTCTGGGTGTTCTATCGCAAGCAAACAGTAGCATACATAAGTAACAAGCAATGATGCACAAGCAAAACTCAAACAAAAGAGGTTGACCAGAAAGTTCAAATTAAGAACTCCGGTTCGCAAAAAGAATCAAATCAAACGGAGCAACGAAACTCAAACGGCGATAGAAAGAAGCTTTGTTTACTAATCTAAAACTAGGTCAAATTTTATAGTAGAGAAAACTTGTTTGAGTTGGTTAACCAGAAAGAGGGTTTCGAGACAAAACTCTAGGCGCTTGAATCGCCTGATTCCGACTAACGAGCGAAAAGATAAACAGAAACTAAGATCGGATCAGAAATCGCAATCAGAGAAAATCACGAAATAAATCCGATAAAAGAAAACTGACGAACAGACTAACGAACGAGCGTTCGTTGGCTGTTTCTAACGAGCGAAGAAACGTTCGTTAAAACGAACCTTCGGACAAACGTCCGCTAAATAGAAGAACCGAGAAAAACCGGCGAAACCGAAAAAAACTGGATCTAGGGTTTCTAAAAAAACCCGGACGGTCTTTAAAAAAACCCGGCGGCAGGGCGCGGTGGCTACCTCCGGCGAGGCGGGGCAGCGGCTCGTGAGGGTGGTGGCGGCGGCGCGGGGCTGCTGCGGCGGCGGCGGCAAGCGGCGGCG
>NC_041384.1:544500840-544510941 GCF_002162155.2 Triticum dicoccoides | reverse complement strand
GTGGTGGCGTATATAAGGGCGGGGCGGGGCGGCTTGGAGGAGGGGGCAAGGCGCGGCGGCGGAGAGGAGTCCAGCTCAGACTCCTAGTCCGAGTCGGCCGCGGCGGCGCTCGCGGGGAAGGCGGCGGCGGCGGCCTGGCGCGGCTGGGCCTTAGGCCCAGTCGGCGCGGGAACCTTTTTTTGTTTTTTTTTTAAATTTCGCCGACCGAAATAAAATCCTAGAAAAATAAATAAAAATCTAAAAATGCCAAAATAAATTTTCACCGTCTAAATAAAATATTTAGAACGAGATGAACATTTTCTTGGCCCTAAAATGCAATTTTGGAAAACATGCAATTTTTCTAATGCAACCAAAATTGCAATAAAATCCAAATAAAGCAATTATTTGATTTTATTATTTTTCCTCCAATATTTCAATTATCTTGGAGAAGTCATATTATCTCATCTCATATATTTTAGTGTGAAATACTTTTGGAGAGAAAATAATTAAAACCAAAAATCCTCGTTTCAAGATTTGATAAAGATCAAATTTGAAAACCGGGAAATCCCCAACTCTCTCCTAGGGTCCTTGAGTTGCTTAGGATTTCGAGGATCGTGAGACGAAATGTGAATAAAATATGATATGCATGGATGACTATGTGTAACATTCCAAATTGAAAATTTGGGATGTTACAAACCTACCCCCCTTAAGATGAATCTCGCCCTCGAGATTCGGGTTGGCTAGAAAATAGGTGCGGGTGGTCTTTGCGAAGATCATCCTCTCGTTCCCATGTGGCTTCATCCTCGGTATGATGGCTCCACTGAACTTTACAAAACTTGATAACCTTACTGCGGGTGACTCTGCTGGCAAACTCAAGAATCTTAACTGGTTTCTCCTCATAAGTCAAATCATTGTCCAACTGAATCGCCTCCAGGGGTACTGTATCTCTTAGCGGTATATCTGCCATCTCAGCATGACACTTCTTCAGCTGCGAAACATGAAACACGTCATGAACTCCTGACAATCCCTCGGGTAACTCCAACTTGTAGGCAACTTCTCCCATCCGTTCCAAAATACGATACAGTCCTACAAATCTCGGGGCTAACTTTCCTTTAACTCCAAAACGTTTCACTCCTCGGAAGGGTGATACTCGCAGATATGCTCGATCTCCAATTTCATAGGTTACCTCCTTGCGTTTTGAGTCAGCATAACTCTTCTGCCTGGACTGAGCAATCTTTTGTCCATTTAAACTTAGTATCCTTCTTCAACAGTTCAGTCATTGGCTTTGCAATCTTGGAAAAATTATCGATGAATCTCCGGTAGCCTGCGAGTCCAAGAAAACTGCAGATCTCGCTAACTGAAGTGGGTGCCAACCATTCAGTGACTGACTGTATTTTGCTGGGGTCTACTGATATACCTTCTCTCGATATAACATGTCCAAGGAACCCAACTTCCTTCAACCAAAATTCGCATTTGCTAAACTTAGCATACAACTGGTGTTCCCTGAGTTTCTCGAGAACTAAGCGCAAATGTTCCTTGTGCTCCTCCTCGTTCTTCGAGTATACCATAATATCATCAACAAACACCACAACAAACTTGTCCAAATACTCCATGAACACCTTGTTCATCATGCTCATGAAATAGGCAGGGGCGTTAGTCAGTCCAAATGACATGACCGTGTACTCGTATAATCCATATCGTGTTGTGAATGTTGTCTTCGGTATGTCCTTCTCTCGTATCTTCAGCTGATGATACCACGATCGCAAATCGATCTTCGAAAACACTTTAGCTCCTTGCAACTGGTCAAACAGATCGTTGATCATCGACAGTGGGTACTTGTTCTTAATCGTCACTTCATTCCATGCTCGATAATCAACAACCATCCTCAGGGATTTATCCTTCTTCTCAACCAAAAATACTGGGGCTCCCCAAGGTGATGAACTTCTTCGGATGTATCCTTTCTCCAATAACTCCTTGTTCTGTTTCTTAATTTCTTCCAGATCATTTGCGGGCATCCGATAGGGTCTCTTGGATATTGGTCCTGTACCTGGCAACAACTCTATCAAAAACTCAATGTCTCTATCCGGTGGCATGCCTGGTAACTCCTCTGGAAAAAAGATCCGGGTAATCCTTCACTACAGGCACTTCCTCCTAAACAACTCCCGTAAGGGCATTCACTTGACTCCTCCTAGGCACATGCCTAGATACATACTTAATCCTTTTCCCTTCCGGGGTGGTGAGATAAATCGACCTACTGGCACAGTCAATGCTTCCTCCAAATTTTGACATCCAGTCCATACCCAATATCACATACAATCCTTGTGACTCCAAGATAATTAGGTCGGACGGAAAAACATGTGTACCAATGGTTAAGGGTATCTGGTCACACCATCTACTAGCCATATACTCTGCTCCGGGTGAACTCACTAAAAGAGGGGTCCTAAGGGTTTGGGTTGGTAGTTTAAACTTATCCACGAATCCCCTTGATATGTATGAATGCGATGCACCAGTATCGAAAAGAACAAGAGCAGTAAATGACTTAACCAAAAACTTACCTATTACCGCGTCCGGCTGCTCTTCAACCTCCTCCACGTTAACGTGGTACACTTGTCCTTTATTGAATGGATTTGGCTTCTTCCCAGCGCTCCCATTTCCATTTCCATTCTTTCCTTCAGGGCACTCCGTGGCGTAGTGTCCCGTCTTCCCGCACTTGAAACAAGTAACATGACTTAAGTCCCTTTTGGCGGGTGTGGCTGGGTTGGGGCGGTTATGATTGTTATTGGTTCCATTCCCATTCACATTCTTATATCCATTGTGGTTATGCGGTCCTCCTCCAGTGTGGTTGTGACCTCCATGGTTATGAACAAGTCCTCCCGAGTTCGGGGTTAGGCGGGGTTTCTCCTGAGCTCCTGAGTTATATTTTCCTTGTCCATACTTCCTCTTGCGGCTCTCAATCTGCCACTGCTTCCCTTCAATCATAAGAGCCTTATCTACCAACTCCTGGTAGTTGTTGAAGGTTGCTACCATCAACTGCATGCTCATCTCATCATTCAGCCCTTCCATAAACTTCTCCTGCTTCGCGGCATCTGTGTCCACATCATCAGGGGCGTAGTGAGATAACTTGCTAAACTCATCTACGTACTGAGCCACACTACGATTCCCCTGGCGTAGGTTGCGAAACTCCCGCTTTTTCATTTGCATAGCTCCAGTGGAGACATGGGCTATGCGGAAAGCTTGCTGAAACTGGTCCCAAGTGACATTGGCTATAGGAAAAGTGGCTGTGTAATTCTCCCACCATGAGGATGTTGGTCCATCCAATTGGTGGGCGGCAAAGCACACTTTCTCAACATCTGTGCAACCTGCGGTGGTCAACTCCCTTCCAATGCGATGTAGCCAATTGTCCGCAACTATGGGCTCGGTGCTACTGGAAAACACCGGTGGTTGTAACCTTAGAAAACGGGCTAGGTTGTCCACAGGCGGCGGGTTGTTGTTGTTGTTGTTATTGTTGTTTCCCTGATTCTGAACTAGCAATTGCATCAAGGTATTCTGCTGTTGGATCAACTGGGTGAGCTCTGGTGGGAAGGAAAAACTGGTGTCACGTCTCGGAGGCATCTGAGGGTTTAGATGGAAGAGATTAGAATAGAGATGGGGTCTAATGAGAAAACACTACCCATATGCACATGAGACAAACACAATCATTTCACTCAATCAATCAAGCAAGGGCATACAAACGATCTAGAACTATTGCACAAGTGTTCAACTACTACTAAATGCATGGGGGAATACTAGTGATATATGGTAGTCGTCTAGAAGTTTTGATCGGTGGAAGACTCCATGATGTCTGCTCCAGCTTCGTCTTCATAGTCATCATCACTAGGATCGGAATCGGTGTCGTCGATGATGATGTAGTCCTCGGGGCGTATCTCCTTGGGTTCTTCTTCCTCTATTGGCGCTGGTCCTCCCATGAATACTCTGGTCTTCTTAACTAGGTCGTCATTCTTCTCCAGTAGTGTCTTGATTTCCTCCTCATACCCATCGCGTGTAAACTTGACTTCTTCCTCCAGCTCGATGATTCTAGTCTTCGCCTTCTTCAAGTCCATCATATCCGCGCACATCTGGTTCTCCTGGCATCGAATGTGCTGGTTTAACTCTTGGATGAAAGCTGCAATGGATCTATCCTTCCTGGTGCTGATTACTTCCCATTGCTTGTCTCGGCGCCCACATATTTGGTAAATAGTGTCCTTAAGTTCCCTGTTGTAAACTTCTCCAATGCGTCCAATGGTGATGTGGGCTACCATGCTCTTGCCTAGACTCCAGGTGGGTTCTTCAAAACAAAACTCTATAGGTTTAGAAGTTGGCGAGAACGTCCTTCCTGGAACTTGTACTTGAATCCTCCAGCGTTCCTCTTCAGGTAAAGTGGCGTTGTACGTCCCGGTGAAGCTTGGTATTCTAATGTTCAAGTACCTAGTGTCGTGGTTCTGAGTCTGACAGTAGTGTAGGGGGTAAGTATGGAGAGGCAAGATCTTAGCTATGGAGAAGTTGTAAGAACGCAAGGTTTACGAGTTCAGGCCCTTCTCGGAGGAAGTAATAGCCCTACGTCTCGAAGCCCGGAGGCGGTCGACTGGATTATCAGAGTATGAATTACAGGGGTGCGAACCCTTTACACCGAGGAGGGGGTGGCTTATATAGAGTCCGCCAGACCCCTCTGGCCCTCAGTTATGCAGGGTTTTAAGTACATTAAAGTCGGGCGTTACTGGTAACGCCCCTAATAAAGTGCTATGATGACCATAAAAGCTACTTAATGACCGACCATTAGCGTGCGGAGTGACTTTAGGTCTCCTGGCCGTCGGGTGGTTGCTTCTTGGTCGAGTGGTTGCTTCTTGGTCGAGTGTCTGCTTCTTGGTCGAGTGTCTTCGAGTCCGTCGAGTGAAACACCGCCAAGTCGATTGAAATGTGATTTCTTCTGGAGGTGTCCTTGGGTAGGTCAGTTTGGACAGGCCCATGACCCTACCCTAGGTACATAGCTTCATCATTAGCCCCCGAATGGATCGAGGTTTGAATGGGAAAGGGTTTGAGCACATCTCCAACTCATTTTTCATGTCGTGAGCATACCTTGTTTCGGATCAATGGACCAGAGTGATGACAACAACTTTCTTTCCAGTCGCCTTGATCCATTCTTAGGTTTTGTCGAGTGAGTTCTTATACTTGAAGAGTTCTGAGTGGCGGTGCGGAGGAGATCTTCGGTCCGACAAGTTGTTCTGCTGCCCGCGGATTTCATGGGATCCAAATTTCGGGAAGCGCGCGGGACGGGAGAGGCCGCAGTAAACGGATGGGATAGCGCAGAGCCGCCTCGATCCCCGCGCCACCTTTTTTGCCACATATCGCGCGCGCGATCGCCACGGGATTTGATAGGGCCGTCCGGGCCTACCAGTCAACCACTCGGAAGCAGCCTCATATAAGGCGTTGGGCCGGGGCTCTATTCCGCACGCCACCATTCTCTCTCTGTTTTCTCCCGATTTCTCCGCCACCCTTGCTCCCGTCTCGTCGCCGGATCTCTGCTCGAGTTCGAACTGCCACCATGGGGAAGGACAAGATGGCGGCGCTGGAGCACGCGAAGAAGGCAACCGCGAAGGCGAAGGGAAAGCGGACCAACCGGGGCGGATCCTCGTCGAGGTCCGGCCTACTGGCGGGCTGGATCCAGGGTGACTGGATCCACTCGGCAATCACGCAGGATGACCTCGACGACCTGGTGGAAGGGGGATTTATCCCCCACAAGTCGGCTCGGCTCCCGGGAGACAAAACTGAGCCGCAGCCCAAAGAGGGTGAGTGTGTCCTCTTAGCAACTCACATAGATCATGGGTTCTTGCTGCCTCACCACCCTTTCTTCCGGGGTTTTTTGAACTTCTTTGGGGCTCAGCTCCACCATTTTACTCCGAATACCATAGTCTATCTGGCCGCTTTCGTGTCTATGTGCGAAAACTTCTTGGGCTGTCGACCGCACTGGGGGCTTTTCAAACATATCTTCACTTGCCGTTCCCAGTTGGTCAAAAAGACCAAGTCGAGTGACGAGAGGACTCGGGTGATCCAGATGCGCGGTGGTCTGGGGATCCAGATGAGGAGCAAAAGTACTTTCCCAGTGATGATCCTTCCTGACTCGGTCCAGGGCTGGCAGTCGACTTGGTTTTACTGCAAGGATCAGCCAACCCCTGGCCAGTCGACTGGGCTTCCTCCTTTCTCCTTGGCTCGAGTGGAGAAGTCTGCTCCCCTGAAGATAGTTCCAGAAGAGAAGGCGCAGGTCAAGGAGCTGGTCAAACAGGTCTTCCAGCTCGTCCGCGACGGAGTGACCGGGATGGATCTGCTGGAGGTCTTTCTCGGTCGATGCATCCAACCCCTTCAGGCGCGCGATCATCTGATGTGGATGTATTCTGGGCTCGAAGATACCACTCGGATCCACCCGGAGGAGGTCAGTGAGGATACCTTGGAGAGCTGGTTGAGAGGAATCACTGGCAACAAAGACAACCCTCGGGGATCCAGGAGGGTGATTCCATTCGACAACTCGCGTCAGCCGGAGCAGGTATGTTTCTGAAAGTAACTTTCCGACTCTCCATGTGATGTCCCGTTTGTGGTCGACTGAATGTCTTTTGATTGTTATCTTTTCAGGCCCTCATTGAAATGTACTCGATGCCCAATGGAGAGCAAGGGCAAGACTTGGAAGGCGAGGCGAGCGGCGGCGACAGTGGCGAGTGGACTTCTGATGGTGGAGAGGATGGAGAAAGCAAAGACTCAAGCGATGAAGAAGAAGTCGAGTCGCCTCCTTGCAGGGAGAGGAGATCCAAACTTGCCCAAGAACGACCGAGCGTCTGTGAAAAGGCGACTGCTCAAGCTGGTCAATCTTCGAAGCGTCCTCGGATCTCTTCACCAACCCCGACCGAGAAAGCGCCCAAGCACCCCAAAGTTGCGGAGCCGAAAATCCGGAAGGCGTTGCCGAAGATTAAGATTGACATCCTCGTCGCTTCTGCGTAAGTGTCTTCCTTTGTATACACTCGACGCTCAGCGGCGTTTGTTTTTCTTCTTTTAACCGGACCAACTTTGGAACTGCCAACGCTGCCACTTCTAGGACCTCAGCTTACAGGGATGATGATGAGGTGATGGAGGATGCGGTCACGTCAAGACTGGGTATGACTCCTGCCATACTGTCTTTATTTTGGTCGATTCAACTGCAACGTGTACCATTGGGTGATGTGATTTTGACGATTGAACTTTGCATAGCTCCCAACGTTATTGACCTCCCTGATGATGATGAAGAGCCCGAGAGGCCTTTGATGAGGAAAAATAGGCAGGCTCCTACAAGCGAGGCGCCACAATCGATGCTAAGGACGGAACCAGTCGTTCAGGACACTGGCGACGCTAATTGGGGTTATGTTACCTTTGATGTGCCACTATCGAGTGCCTTGCCCTCTTCGCCGACTGCTCAGGCTCCCGTCGACCCACCTTCAGTTTTTGCGATCCATCATGTCCCGGAGGACGAAGCGAATGCTACCAAGGAAGCCATACATCAGGCGGGCACCATGATGGAGAAGATGAGGATGGTGCGGGACGCCAGTCACGCTGCCTACGAAGCCAGCTCGGCCCTCCAAAGCAATGTTCAGGTTAATTGGTCACCACTTGTTTTGTTAGGATATGTTATCTGAAGACTCTTTTCCGAAAATCTTTGCATCTGTACACCCACTGGGTGCGTCGATTGAAATTTTTGAACCGGTGGGGGCACGCTGAGTGCACCCACTGGGTGTAGTCCCTGAGACTACGGTGGACTACTGGCAGTCGACTGTAGTCGTTGTATTTTTTCGAATGTATAAACCAAACTATTAGTTTGTCTCTTCCACTCGGTCTGGTTGAGTGGGATCAGAACTGGTGGGGGCACGCAAAGTGCACCCACTGGGTGTAGTCCCCGAGACTACGGTGGACTGCTGGCAGTCGACTGTAGTCTGAGTTCTACTTTCTCTCTTTCTGCCCCTTTTTTTTACTTCCTGGACTCGACTTCGGCGGGCCGGTCGAGTGGGATCAGAACTAGTGGGGGCACGCAAAGTGCACCCACTGGGTGTAGTCCCCGAGACTATGGTGGACTGCGGGCAGTCGACCGTAGTCTTAGTATTTATTGCCTTTGTTGTTTTTTCGCTGTAAAATAACTTCTCCTCTTTGATTGCAGAAATCTTGTGATCTGGGAGCTCGCTTTGCTGACTTAGAGAAACAGCAGATCCAACTGAACCTTGACTTGGAGCTGGCCAAGACAGAGCTGCAAAAGGCTAAGGATGGCGCCAATGGTAAGACGAGTTTGTCGACTGGTTTGCCTTGGGATTGCGTACCCTTCTGCTCTTTCTGAATTAAGCACCATTTCTTTGTAGAAAAGCTGAGAGAAGCTCTGGCAAAGAAGGACCAGGATCTGGCTGCTGCCCGAAAGGAAGCTGACGACAGAGTCACTCTGGCCGAACAGAAGCTGGCTTCGGTCGGCCAGTTGGAAGAAGAGAATACCAGGCTGAAGTTTGCTCTGAATGACGCCAACAGGGAGTGCTCACGCTGGAAGAAGGTGAATCTCATCCAGGGCGAGAAAATGGAAAGCATTGCTTGTAGGAGGGATGATCTGGAGAGTTATCTGAGAAGTCTTGCCAAGAAGTTGTTCATCAAGCTTGAAGGTGCACATTCTGTTCCGACTGATTTTTTTTGTGTCGACTCAGTGTATGAAAATTGACTTATCCTTGGATCGTAAATGCAGAGTTTTGCGAGAACTTTGAAGAGGAGACTGGGCGGATCGAACCAGGTTTGGATCCAATCAACTCTCCCATGAAAGATGAAACTGCCATGAATCTGCTCCGACTGGAATCTCTCATCGACGATGCCGTGGACTACTTGGCTCGACTGAAGGTCGCCATGTCACGGATCGAACCGACACTTTGGCCAGAAGCCACACTCCAAAACGATCTTGAGTCCCTGATGACTCGACTTAACGGAATCCCTGACCGAGTGCAGGAGTGGAAGAAGTCGTCTACTTGGTGTGGCGCTGATGTGGCTCTGTCCTTGGTTCGTGTCCACTACAAGGAGGTGCGACAAGATAAGCTGGCCGCAATCAAGGTCGCCAACACCCAGAAGCGCGACTTCCGAACTTTTATGGAGACTTTCATTGCTGCCGCCACTCGGATTGCCGATGGCGTCGACCTGGACGAGTTCGTCGAGCCTGCCAGCCCTCCTCCTGCGGAGTGAACAAACTTTTATGCCCCACCTTAAATTTGCCTCGGAATGCCGAGTGGTTTTTGTAACCCTTAAACTCTTTTGGGCTGAATGCCTGAGCACTTTGACCTGCGGTCCAGACCCTTTAGGATTTATCTGAACTCGGTTTATCATTGAATATCTTTATGAATCCCCCGTCGAGTGGAAATAGTTCTTCTTTTGAGACAACTTTTTTTGTACTTGTGGCGCGGCTCCGAAGGGGAAGGTAGCAGTCGACCTGCACCTCGTTACTGCAGAGCAGGATGGAGTGCATGTTGTATTTGTGGCGAAGCTCTCCAAGGAGGAGGTGGCCGTCGACCTGCATCTTGTTACTGCAGGGCAGGATGGCGTGCACGTTGTATTTGTGACGAAGCTCTCCAAGGAGGAGGTGGCCGTCGACCTGCAGCTTGTCACTGCAGAGCGGGATGTGTTTCGTACTTAGGCCAGTACCTGACCGCAGCTAAGTCTTCAAAATGAGAGAACTTAGGCGAGTACCGGACTGCAGCTAAGCCCCCCGAGTGGGAGGACTGCTCTCCACTCGGTAGGATTTTTCAAACTTAGGCGAGTGCCTGACTGCAGCTAAGTCCTCAAGAGAGAGAACTTAGGCGAGTACTGGACTGCAGCTAAGCCCCCGAGTGGGAGAGCTGCTCTCTGCTTGGTAGGATTTTTCAAACTTTAGGCGAGTGCCTGACTGCCGCTAAGCCCTCAAGAGAGAGAACTTAGGGGAGTACTGGACTGCAGCTAAGCCCCCGAGTGGGAGGGCTGCTCTCCGCTCGGTAGGATTTTTTCGAACTTAAGCGAGTGCCTGACTGCAGCTAATTCCTCAAGTGAGAGAACTTAGGCGAGTACTGGACTGCATCT
>NC_041384.1:544449097-544499949 GCF_002162155.2 Triticum dicoccoides | reverse complement strand
GCCTGACAGTAGCTAAGTCCTCAAGCGAGAGAACTTAGGCGAGTACTGGACTGCAGCTAAGCCCCCGAGTGGGAGGGATGCTCTCCACTCGGTAGGATTTTTTCAAACTTAGGCGAGTGTCTGACTGCAGCTAAGTCCTCAAGAGAGAGAACTTAGGCGAGTACTGGACTGCAGCTAAGCCCCTGAGTGGGAGGGCTGCTCTCCACTCGGTAGGATTTTTTTTCAAACTTAGGCGAGTGCCTCACTGCAGCTAAGTCCTCAAGAGAGAGAACTTAGGCGAGTACTAGACTGCAGCTAAGCCCCCGAGTGGGAGGGCTACTCTCCACTCGGCAAGATTTTTTTTAAAACTTAGGCGAAACGGATTCGCAGCTAAGACTCCGAGCGGGAGGGCTGCTCTCCACTCGGCAGGATTTTTTTTAAACTTAGGCGAAACGGATTCGCAGCTAAGACTCCGAGTGGGAGGCTGGCTCGTCACTCGGTAGGAAATCGTTTTTATAAACTTAGGCGAAGCGGATTCGCAGCTAAGCCACACTGGGGGATTTCTTACATAAACAAAAACAATAATAATCACTGGGAAAATTATAATGCTCTTGTCTTTGATAAATAAACTACAGGAGTTTTTTTCTTATTACATCTTATCTGAATGATAACTCAAGTATAAAAGGGGCGGAGTAGCTCCGCATTCCAGGCTCGTGGCTCATCAATCTGGCGATCGACATTGTAGAGGTGGTATGCTCCATTGTGGAGGACTCTGGTGACTATGAAGGGGCCTTCCCAAGTAGGAGCGAGCTTGTGTGGTTTCTGCTGATCCACTCGGAGGACTAAGTCTCCTTCTTGGAAGGCTCAGCTCTTCACGTTTCTGGCATGGAATTGATGCAAGTCTTGCTGATAGATGGTCGATCAAATCAAGGCCATTTCTCTTTCTTCTTCTAGGAGGTTGACTGCGTCCTGCCGGGCTTGTTCTACTTCATCTTCAGAGTAGAGCTCGACTCGGGGAGCGTTGTGAAGCAGGTCACTCGGTAAGACTGCCTCGGCTCCGTAGACCAGAAAGAATGGGGTTCTTCCGGTCGATCGATTCGGGGTTGTTCTTAATCCCCAAAGGACTGATGGAAGCTCGTCGACCCATGTACCTGCTGCGTGCTTGAGATCCCGCATCAATCGGGGTTTCAATCCTTTGAGAATCAGGTTGTTCGCCCTTTCTGCTTGCCCATTCGACTGGGGGTGAGCGACCGAAGCATAGTCGACTAGAGTACCCTGAGAGGCGCAAAAGGCCCTGAATTTGTCGGAATCGAAGTTTGACCTGTTGTCGGTGATGATGCTGTGTGGAACTCCATATCTGAATATCAACTCTCTGATGAAACTGATAGCGGTGCAAGCATCAAGATTCTTGATAGGCTTGGCTTCAATCCATTTGGTGAACTTGTCGACTGCTACCAGCACATGAGTGAAGCCGCTCCTGCCTGTTCTTAGTGGTCCAACCATGTCCAGCCCCCAAACAGCGAAGGGCCAGACGAGTGGAATGGTTTTCAGGGCTGACGCGGGCTTGTGCGGCATATTGGAGTAATACTGACATCCTTCACATTTGTCGACTATCTCTTTTGCCATCTCATTGGCTCTTGGCCAGTAGAACCCCGCTCGGTATGCTTTATCCACAATGGTCCGAGAGGACGCATGATGACCACAGGTCTCCGAATGGATATCGTTAAGGATCATCTGACCTTCTTCTGGTGTGATACACTTCTGGCCGACCCCAGTCGCACTTTCTCTATATAACTGTCCCTTTATGACTGTAAAGGCCTTGGATCGGCGGACGATCTGTCGAGCCTCTTCTTCGTCTTCTAGGAGTTCTTTCCTTAGGATGTACGCGATGTATGGTTCTGTCCAGACGGGAGTGATAACCAAGACTTCCATGATCAGGTCGACCACAGCTGGAACTTCAACTTCAGTCGGATCCGTGGCGCTTTTTGGCTGCGGGGCCTCTTCAGTGAAGGGATCCTCCTGGACTGATGGTGTGTGGATGTGTTCCAAAAACACATTGATGGGAATGGTTTCTATTTTGGAACCTATTTTTGCCAGATCATCAGCTGCTTGATTTTTCAGTCGGGGTATGTGATGAAGTTCTAACCCCTCAAATTTCTTCTCCAGCTTTCTCACTGCATTGCAATAACCAGTCATGGCTGGACTTCTGATGTCCCATTCTGTCATCACTTGATTAACCACCAAATCTGAGTCGCCATAGACCATGAGGCGACGGACGCCGAGTGAAATGGCCATGCGCAACCCATATAAAAGTGCTTCGTATTCTGCCTCGTTGTTAGAGGAATCAAAGTGGATTTGAAGAACATATCTGAGTTTAACTCCTCTGGGGGAGACCAACACCACTCCGGCGCCGGAACCATTTAGCATCTTGGAACCGTCGAAGAACATGGTCCAATGCTCCGAGTGAACCTGAGTCAGCAGTTGCTGTTCAATCCACTCGGCGACGAAATCCGCGATTGCCTGGGACTTGATAGCTTTCTTTGCCTCAAACTTGATATCTAGAGGAAGGAGTTCAATCTCCCATTTTGCCACTCTACCAGTTGCGTCCCTGTTATGCAGGATCTATGACAACGGAGCATCGCTGACGACTGTAATGGAATGATCAGAGAAGTAGTGGGCAACTTTCTTTGTGGACATATAAATCCCATATACGAGCTTCTGATAATGAGGATATCTTTGCTTCGATGGGGTCAAGACTTCAGAAATATAATACACTGGGCGCTGAACTTTGAAGGTTTTCCCTTCTTCTTCCCGCTCGACCGTAAGTACCGTACTGACGACTTGTCCTGTGGCTGCAATGTAAAGCAGCAAAGGCTCCTTGCTGATTGGGGCTGCAACCACCGGTTGGGTGGAGAGCAGAGCTTTGAGCTCTGCGAACGCTACGTCAGCTTCAGGAGTCCACTCGAACTTGTCAGACTTCTTCATCAATCGGTAAAGAGGTAATGCCTTTTCACCGAGACGAGATATGAATCGACTTAGGGCGGCCAAGCAACCAGTAAGCTTCTGAACATCGTGCACTCGCACAGGACTTTTCATTCGGAGTATAGTACCGACTTTTTCTGGATTGGCGTCGAATCCCCGTTCGGAAATGAGAAAACCGAGTAACTTTCTGCCAAGAACCCCGAATGTGCATTTTGATGGATTAAGCTTGATATCAAACCTTCTGAGGTTGGCAAAGGTTTCAGCAAGGTTAGTCAGCAGGTCGGAACCCTTCCGTGACTTGACCACAATATCATCCATGTACGCCTCCACATTCCGACTGATTTGGGTGAGAAAACACTTCTGAATCATCCTCATGAACGTGGCTCCGGCATTCTTGAGGCCGAATGGCATGGTAACATAACAGAAGCACCCGAATGGAGTGATGAAAGCTGTTTTGATCTCGTCAGGCCCATACAGACGGATCTGATGGTACCCGGAATAGGCGTCTAAAAAAGACAGTCGCTCACATCCCGCAGTCGAGTCGACTATCTGGTCGATGCGGGGGAGAGGAAAATGATCTTTCGGACAGGCCCGATTGATATGTTTAAAGTCAATGCACATGCGAAGTGACTTGTCCTTCTTGGGGACCATGACAACATTGGCGAGCCACTCGGAGTGGTAGATTTCTTGGATGAACTCTGCTGCTAAGAGCCGAGCCACCTCTTCGCCAATGGCCTTTCTCTTCTAGACGGCGGACCGTCGGAGATGTTCCTTGACAGGTTTTACTTTTGAGTCGACTCTCAGGCGGTGCTCAGCCAGCTCCCTGGGAACACCCGGCATGTCAGAGGGCTTCCATGCGAAAATGTCCCAGTTCTCACAGAGGAACTAGATGAGCGCTTCTTCCTATTTGGAGTCGAGTGTTGTCGAGATATGAGTTGGAGCAACGTTGGGGTCAGTCGGGTGGATGTGAGCTGTCTTCGTATCGCCAGTCGACTGAAAAGCTGACTCTGTAGTGGGCTTCTTGGCTCGCAACAAATCACTCGGGTCAGCAGTCTTCTGGTATTCCTGCAACTCCACCACTGCCATCTGAGCATCAGCGATCTTCGAACCTTTCTGAAAACATTCTTCCGCTTTCTTCCGATTGCCTGTAATAGTCATCACACCTTTGGGGCCAGGCATCTTCAATTTGAGGTACACGTAACATGGTCGGGCCATGAAGCGTGCATAAGCCGGCCTCCCCAAAATAGCGTGGTAGGCACTCTGGAAGTCTACAACTTCAAATGTCAACTTTTCTTTGCGGTAATTTTTGGAATCACCGAAAACCACATCAAGAGCAATCTGGCCAAGTGATTCAGCCTTCTTCCCAGGAATGACTCCATAGAAACTCATGTTGCTGGCACTGAGTCTGGACATCGGAATGCCCATCCCTTTCAACGTCTCAGCATACAATATGTTCAAACCACTACCACCATCCATCAGGACTTTGGTCAGTCGAGTGCCTTCAACAACTGGGTCGACCACCAAAGCTTGCCTCCCAGGGGTGGCGATGTGCGTTGGGTGGTCGGACTGGTCGAATGTTATGGCAGTCTAAGACCATTTCAGGTAACTAGGTGTCGCCGGAGCGACCATATTCACCTCTCGGTTAATAACTTTCAGTCGACTTTTGCTTTCAACATCGGCAAAAATCATTAGAGTGGAATTGACCTGAGGGTATCCGTCATCACTGTCTTCCTTGTCCTCGACCTTGTCCGACTCCTTTTCCTTACCTTTGGGCTGCTTGCCCTGGAACTGCTGGATCAAGAGTCGACATTGTCGAGTGGTATGTTTCGGGTAAATGAAATTACCCTCTTCATCTTTCTTTGTGTGGACGAGAGATGGTAAGTCCAACACATCATTTCCGTCCTGGTCTTTAACCTTTTTGGGGTTCCAAGGTCCTTTAGGTTTCCCTTTAAACTTTCCTTGGGTTACAGCCAAGGCTTCCCCGGGAGCCGCTGGCTCGGCTTTCCGCTTCTGTTCCCGATTGGAATTTCCTCTGGTTTCTTGGGCGACTGACTTGAGCTTGCCACTGCTGAGTCGATCCTCATCTTCACCATTAGCGTACTTGGTGGCAATCTCCATCATCCGATTCAGGGACATATCTCCGGTTCGACCGAATTTCAAATTTAGTCCTCTGTACTTGACGCCTTCCTTGAAGGCACAAACTGCTTCGTGGTCAGGCACATTCTCCACCGAGTGATGTAATGTGATCCACCTCTGGATGTAATCCCTCAAAGTTTCATTCGGCTTCTGCACACAAGACCGTAGTTCCGTCAGCCCTGCCAGTCGCTTGCATGTGCCTTCAAATGTGGTGACGAACACTCGGGCGAGATCTTCCCAAGTGTAGATGCTTCTAGGCGCTAACTGGTTCAGCCACGCTCTGGCCGAGCCCTCCAACATGAGATGCAGGTGCTTCATGGCCACTTCATCATTGTCGCCGCCAATATGGACGGCCACTCGGTAGTCCTCAAGCCATGTATCGGGCTTGGACTCGCCAATGAACTTACTGACTCCAGTCGCCAACCTGAAGTTGGGAGGAATCACAGCGGCCCTGGTGGCTCTACTAAAGCACTCTAGCCCCGAAACATGTACTCTGCTGCTGGTAGGTGCATCTCTGTCCTGGCCTTCTCGGTGAGCCCTGTTCCTGTCGACCAAACCTTGGACGAGAATGGATCTCGCGTCAAAGCCTGGCCCTCTGGGGTCGACTGGAATCCTTCGCCAACCACTATGAGGTCGCCTGTCATCCTGCTGGCGAGGCACATACGACCCGCTCCTCGGGGGAGGCGTGGGCACTCGACGTCGACCGTCACGATCGACTCGGTGATCATACTGCTCATGGTTCCCATACTGGTCACGCCGGCCTCCACGTCCCTCACGCCTCGGGGGTGATCTCGGGCTGTGAGCCGACTGGACTGTGTCCGCGGCAACGGATCTGCTGTGAATCCTGTTCCGCGACTAAGAAACAGCGGAATTCTGGTCTCCTGCTGCCCGGACTAACGCTCTGATCTATAGCAAGCCTCTGCCAGCCTACGACTGGGAAGGCTGAATCAACTCCGCTATACGGGCCGCATCTGCTAAATTCTGAATCGGAGTTTGATATACCTGCGGGGGCGGGAAGAGCTGACGTCGACTGGATTCGGGAACCCGTTGTCGCGCACGCTCGTCGAGTGCTCGCTGGAGGTTCTCTAGTCGAGTGCGCTCGGCCAAGTTTGCCAGGCGCACGTCCTCCAAGGTGCGAGCCTCGGGGGTTTCTCCAACAATAGGAGTGTGCAGTGCATCCACGTTCCGGTGGCGAAGTTCTTCTTTCTACAGCGACGTGAGAGGCTCGGGAAGATACTCCTCATGGGGACGCGACGGGTCGCCTCCACCCACGCCTCCGTCGGTGCGGGGAAAACCGGGAGGACTAGGCGGTCCATCGACCATCAGAACCTCCGCCGCCGGATCGCTGCTGTCGCACTCGGATGCGGTCTCTGCGGAGCCAGTCGACAGGTCAAACAGGCCGTAGAGGGATTCGTCGGGCTCGATCGCTGTGACTTGAGGGATGGCCGACTGACGTGCCACCGCGTGTCTCACCCACCGCTGAAGTCTCGACCGACCGGAGCGCTTGCGCCGGCGGGAAACAGGGAGGGTGGACAACACAGGAGCCGACTGGTAGGGGGTCGACAGTTGCCGCAGGAGAACGCTGTGGATGCACGCGCTAAAGTGCGTTGCCCCGCGAACAGGGAGTGCGTCCACGTCGAGCGGAGCCTCCTGAAGCCAAGCAGAGTCATCGACGATGAACGTGAGCGCACCGAGACGGATCTCGCGGCCCTCCACCAAAACTCTACCGAAAACCATGATGATTCGGGTCGGAAAAAGGTCGCAACTCCTCCGACAAAACGCTAAAACACTGGCCCCATGGTGGGCGCCAACTGTCGTGGTTCTAAGTCTGACAGTAGTGTAGGGGGGTAAGTATGGAGAGGCAAGATCTTAGCTATGGAGAAGTTGTAAGAACGCAAGGTTTACGAGTTCAGGCCCTTCTCGGAGGAAGTAATAGCCCTACGTCTCGGAGCCCGGAGGCGGTCGACTGGATTATCAGAGTATGAATTACAGGGGTGCGAACCCTTTACACTGAGGAGGGGGTGGCTTATATAGAGTCTGCCAGACCCCTCCGGCCCTCGGTTATGCAGGGTTTTAAGTACATTAAAGTCGGGCATTACTGGTAACGCCCCTAATAAAGTGCTATGATGACCATAAAAGCTACTTAATGACCGACCGTTAGCGTGCAGAGTGACTTTAGGTCTCCTGGCCATCGGGTGGTTGCTTCTTGGTCGAGTGGTTGCTTCTTGGTTGAGTGTCTGCTTCTTGGTCGAGTGTCTTCGAGTTTGTCGAGTGAAACACCGCCAAGTCGATTGAAATGTGATTTCTTCTGGAGGTGTCCTTGGGTAGGTCAGTTTGGACAGGTCCATGACCCTACCCTAGGTACATAGCTTCATCACCTAGTGACTTCCTTCAAGTGGCGTCCAAAAGGTGTGTCTTCATCCGGTTGGGCAAACTTGTTCTTCATCTCCGCCATCCTAAAGAGTAGAAAATGGAGAGGAGTTAGAAATGAGAAGAGAAGGGTGACCTAGGGTTTATCTTAGTGGTCGTGTCCTACACTCAGCGTGTGCTCTGATACCATCTTGTAGCGACCCGACCTCAGATGGTCAAGTCTCTGTGCTTCTGTGCCATCCCTGGATCGGTAATGCTGACACACACAGTACTCGAAGGATTTATAACAGAGTAGCAATCACACACTTATTACATCGAATGTCTCAAGAGAGAACTTACTACAAAAAATATGGCTAAAGGCCATCTAATATGATAACAGTGGAAGGCTTGGAAGATAAAGTGAGTCCGTCAACTCCAACGACATAGCTGAGCTGCACGGCACGACCTAACGAACCTTACTCCTCGTTTGAAAAGTCTGCAACATAATACGTTGCAGCCCGAAAATGGGCCAGCACATGGAATATGCTGGCAAAGTAACACGGTAGAGCAAGAACAGGATAATGCTATCACTACATGCATATTTGGCTGGTGGAAAGCTCTATGGTTACAGTTTTGTGAAAAGCCAATTTTTCCCTACAACAAAGGAATAGATTTTAATTTTACTATCATGGTAGTTGAAACATCATTGAGAAGGTTCCCCCAACTCAATCCCAATTAAGGTGATTAACAACCCAACAATATTAGTTAAACATGATGAGATACTTTTGATAACCCAATTACTAGATACTCAAGATTTGTCCATAACCGGGGACACGGCTAACCATGATTAGATTGTACACTCTACGGAGGTTTGCGCACTTTTCCCCACAAGACTCGATCTCCTTCGTTGGATTTATCGCACTACAGGGTGTTTGAGAAACGGATGACCGAGACACAGTCTTTCAGAAACATTAACTCTCCACTCCGGACAGACCATTAAAGTGTTACTTGCCTTGCTGACGATCTGTGAAACCTAGGGACTCGTAGTAGCACGCTTCGCACTCCGGGTGTTCTATCGCAAGCAAACAGTAGCATACATAAGTAACAAGCAATGATGCACAAGCAAAACTCAAACAAAAGAGGTTGACCAGAAAGTTCAAATTAAGAACTCTGGTTCGCAAAAAGAATCAAATCAAACGGAGCAATAAAACTCAAACAGCGAAAGAAAGAAGCTTCGTTTACTAATCTGAAACTAGGTCAAATTTTACAGTAGAGAAAACTTGTTTGAGTTGGTTAAGCGAAAAGAGGGCTTCGAGACGAAACTCTAGGCGCTTGAATCGCCTAATTCTGACTAACGAGCGAAAAGATAAACAGAAACTAAGATCGGATCAGAAATCGCGATCAGAGAAAATCGTGGAATAAATCCGATAAAAGAAAACTGACGAACAGACTAACGAACGAGCGTTCGTTGGCTGTTTCTAACGAGCGAAGAACCGTTCGTTAAAACGAACTTTCGGATGAACGTCCGCTAAATAGAAGAACTGAGAAAAACCGGCGAATCCGAAAAAACCCGGATCTAGGGTTTCTAAAAAAACCGGACGGTCTTTAAAAAAACCGGCGGCGGAGCGCGGTGGCTACCTCCAGCGAGAGGGCTCCGACGAGGCGGGGCAGCGGCGGGGCGGCGCGGGGCTACGGCGGCGGCGGCAAGCGGCGGCGACAAGCGGCGGCGGCGACTAGGCGGCGCGGGGCGGCTGTGGCGGCGTATATAAGGGCGGGGCGGGGCGGCTTGGAGGAGGCGGCAAGGCGCGGCGGCGGAGAGGAGTCCGGCTCGGACTCCTAGTCTGAGTCGGCGGCGGCGGCGGCCTGGCGCGGCTGGGCCTTAGGCCCAGTCGGCACGGGAACCTTTTTTTTTTAAAAGAAATTCACCGACCGAAATAAAATCTTAGAAAAATAAATAAAAATCTAAAAATGCCAAAATAAATTTTCACCGTCTAAATAAAATATTTAGAACGAGATGAACATTTTCTTGGCCCTAAAATGCAATTTTGGAAAACGTGCAATTTTTCTAATGCAATCAAAATTGCAATAAAATCCAAATAAAGCAATTATTTGATTTTAACTTTTTTCCTCCAATATTTCAATTATATTGGAGAAGTCATATTATCTCCTTTCATATATTTTAGTGTGAAATATTTTTGGAGAGAAAATAATTAAAAACAAAAATCCTCGTTTCAAGATTTGATAAAGATCAAATTTGAAAACCGGGAAATCCCCAACTCTCTCTGAGGGTCCTTGAGTTGCTTAGGATTTCGAGGATCGCGAGACGAAATGTGAATAAAATATGATATGCATGGATGACTATGTATAACATTCCAAATTGAAAATTTGGGATGTTACAGATAAGGGTAGTGAGGTGGAGCTGCAGCACTAAGCATATATGGTGGCTAACATATGCAAATAAGAGCGAGAAGAGAAGCAACGCAATGGTTGAGAAGCTAGAAGTGATCCTGAAAGCTACTTACATTCAAGCATAACACAAGACCGTGTTCACTTCTCGGACTCCGCCGGAAAGAGACCATCATGGCTACACACGCAGTTGATGCATTTTAATTAAGTTAAGTGTCAAGTTCTCTACAACCGGATATTAACAAATTCCCATCTGCCACATAACCGCAGGCACGGCTCTCAAAAGTTTATACCCTGCAGGGGTATCCCAACTTAGCCCATCACAAGCTCTCACGGTCAACGAAGGACATTCCTTCTCCCGGGAAGACCCGATCAGTCTCGGAATCCCGGTTACAAGACATTTCGACAATGGTAAAACAAGACTAGCAAAGCCGCCCGAATGTGATGACAAATCCCGGTAGGAGCTGCACATATCTCGTTCTCAGGGCACGCCAGATGAGCAGTCCGTACAACTAAAACCAACCCTCAAGTTTCCCCGAGGTGGCGCTGCAAGGGGCTCTAGTTTGGACCAACACTTAGAGGAGCACTGGCCCGGGCGGGTGATGACCCACAAGTATAGGGGATCTATCATAGTCCTTTCGATAAGTAAGAGTGTCGAATCCAATGAGGAGCAGAAGGAAATGATAAGCGGTTTCCAGCAAGGTATTCTCTGCAAGTACTGAAATAAGTGGTAACAGATAGTTTTGTGATAGGATAATTTGTAACGAGCAACAAGTAACAAAAGTAAATAAAGTGCAGCAAGGTGGCCCAATCCTTTTTGTAGCAAAGGACAAGCCTGGACAAACTCTTATATAGAGAAAAGCGCTCCCGAGGACACATGGGAATATCGTCAAGCTATTTTTCATCATGCTCATATGATTCGCGTTCGGTACTTTGATAATTTGGTATGTGGGTGGACCGGTGCTTGCGTGCTGCCCTTACTTGGACAAGCATCCCACTTATGATTAACCTCTATTGCAAGCATCTGCAACTACAACAAAAGTATTAAGGTAAACCTAACCATAGCATGAAACATATGGATCCAAGTCAGCCCCTTACGAAGCAACGCATAAACTAGGGTTTAAGCTTCTGTCACTCTAGCAATCCATCATCTACTTATTACTTCCCAATGCCTTCCTCTAGGCCCAAATAATGGTGAAGTGTTATGTAGTCGACGTTCACATAACACCACTAGAGGAGAGACAACATACATGTCATCAAAATATCGAACGAATACCAAATTCACATGACTACTAATAGCAGGACTTCTCCCATGTCCTCAGGAACAAATGTAACTACTCACAAAGCATATTCATGTTCATAATCAGAGGGGTATTAATATGCATATAGGATCTGAACATATGACCTTCCACCAAATAAACCAACTACCATCAACTACAAGGAGTAATTAACACTACTAGCAACCCACAGGTACCAATCCCGGACTTTGAGACAAGAATTGGATACAAGAGCTGAACTAGGGTTTTGAGAGGAGATGGTGCTGGTGAAGATGTTGATGGAGATTGCCCTCTCCCGATGAGAGGAGCGTTGGTGATGACGATGGTGATGATTTCCCCCTCCCGGAGGGAAGTTTCCCCGGCAGAACAGCTCCGCCAAAGCCCCTAGATTGGTTCCGCCAAGGTTCCGCCTCGTGGCGGCGGAGTTTCGTCCGAGAAGATGGCTTATGATTTTTTTCCCATCGAAAGACTTCATATAGCAGAAGATGGTCATCGGAGGGCCACCAGGGGGCCCACGAGGTAGGGGGCGCTCCCAGGGGGTATGGCGCGCCCCCCACCCTCATGGGCAGGGTGTGGCCCCCTGGTGAACTTCTTGCGCTCAGTATTTTTTATATATTCTGAAATTGACTTCCATGAAGTTTCAAGACTTTTGGAGCTGTGCAGAATAGGTCTCCAATATTTGCTCCTTTTCCAGCCCAGAATCCCAGCTGCCGGTATTCTCCCTCTTTATGTAAACCTTGTAAAATAAGAGAGAATAGGCATAAGTATTGTGACATAATGTGTAATAACAGCCCATAATGCAACAAATATCGATATAAAAGCATGATGCAAAATGGACGTATCAACTCCCCCAAGCTTAGACCTCGCTTGTCCTCAAGCGAAAGCCGAAATCGGAAAATATGTCCACATGTTTAGAGATAGAGGTGTCGATAATAAAATACGGACATGAGGGCATCATGATCATTCTTAGAACAACAACTTATATAATTCTTGTCATATGATTTCTTATGCTAGAGTAATAATTCAATCACAACTTCAAGTATGAATCATAAACTTCATTGAAAACTAACAAACTATCATCTCAGTCATTGGAGCAATTGCAATTTATCATAACATAGGAAATAGTCAATATATAAGAGCTTTTCAGCAAGTCCACATACTCAACTATCATATAGTCTTTCACAATTGCTAACACTCACGCAATACTTATGGTATGGAGTTTTAATCAGACATAGAGAAAGATAGGGGCTTATAGTTTTGCCTCCCAACGTTTTACCTCAAGAGTAATGTCAACAATAATAGTTCATGAAAACTCACATCTAATTAGCCATATATACCAGGATCTTTCCAACATACTGTGCTTGCCAAAGGATAAAATGTAAAAAGGAAGGGTGAAGATCACCATGACTCTTATGCAAGGTAGGAGATAAAAGTAAAAGATAGGTCCTTCGCAGAGGGAAGCAAAGGTTGTCATGCGCTTTTATGGTTGGATGCATAAAATCTTAATGCGAAAGAACGTCACTTTATATTGCCACTTGTGATATGGACTTTTATTATGCAGTCTGTCGCTTTTATTTCTTCCCTATCACACGATCGTATAAAGCTTATTTTCTCCCACACTAATAAGTCATACATATTTAGAGAGCAATTTTTATTGCTTGCACTGATGACAACTTACTTGGAGGATCTTACTCAATCCATAGGTAGGTATGGTGGACTCTCATGGCAAAACTGGTTTATGGGTATTTGGAAGCACAAGTAGTATCTCTACTTGGTGCGATGAATTTGGCTAGCATGAGGGGGGACGGCAAGCTCAACCATGTTGGATGATCCATGACAATATAATTTATCTCTGATGTAAGAAAACATAACCCATTACATTGTCTTCCTTGTCCAACGTCAACTTTTTAGCATGTCATATTTTAATGAGTGCTCACAATCATAAAAGATGTCCAAGATAGTATATTTATATGTGAAGACCTCTCTTTCTTTATTACTTCCTATTAATTGCAACGATGACCAAAACTATGTTTGTCAACTCTCAACAACTTTTATTCATCATACTTTTTCTATGTGAGCTCATTACTCTCCATGAGATCCATATGATCTCTTTTATTCTTTTTATTCTTTCTATTTTCTTTTATTCACTTAGGATAATGGCAAAATAATGAAGCCCTTGACTCAACACTAATCTTTATTATATAGCTCACGGACTCGATTACATAGAGGGATCATAAAGCAAAGCTCAAAACTAGATCATACTGAAAACTTTATGCTACTAGATCAAGATATTACCAAAAGGATCGAACTAAGAAAAATGGTAAAGATAAAAGTGATTGTGATACGATACCGGGGCACTCCCCCAAGCTTGGCAGTTGCCAAGGGGAGTGCCCATACCCATGTGATTATGTATCCTTTGTTGCTGAAGAAGGTGATGGTTTTGTTGATGGCGTAGGCTTGTCGTCCTTCTTCCAAGGCATAGGCTCACCATCATAGAAGGATGATGGAGTCTCCTGAAACCTCAAATCTGCAGCCAAACTCATCCTCTTGAATCTATATTCATACTCACAGTTTTGATTTTGCAGGTCATATATCTGGGCTTGGAGGTGCTCGTTTTTCTCATGAAGCTTGAAGATGGCCTCCCTAATGTCCTTGACGTCCAGCTTGTGGTTGTTGGTGAACTCCGTGATCATAATGTGGTTGGAATCGAGTCCATGTTCCACCATCTCCTGACACTTGAAAACTTCTTGCTCCAATGCCTCGAGCCTTGCCTCCATGCTTCCGGTCTTCCTTGGTCCCTCAACATCACAGATGTGCAATAACCCCTCATGCATCTCAATGGTTTGAGGGTGTTGCAGTACCTCCGCGAGGTAGGGGTTGATGACCTTCTCAAAGAACTGGTCCTTGGGGGCACTTGAAGACGACATGATGACCTGGATCTGTCAGAAAAATAGCTCGAAACAAAGACATGAGATTTTTGCGTGATACGGGAGTCAAAACCTCCGGGAGATTATATAATGAATTTTTACCGACCAAAATACGTGTGTGTAAGAAAACGGAGTCCGGAGAGCGCACGAGGTGCCCACGAGGTAGGGGCGTGCCCAGTAGGGTAGGGCGTGCCGTCCACCCTCGTGGAGCCCTCGTGTCCTTCCCGGACTGCTTCTTATTTTTCTATTTTTCTAAATATTCCAAAACAGAAAAATATTGCCTTAAAAACTGTTTTGGAGTCGGTTTACTTACCGTACCACATACCTATTCCTTTTCGGAGTCTAAAACATTCCGGAAAGTGTCCCTTATGTATTCCTCCGGGGTTACGGTTTCAATAACATTGGTTTCAACATTTATGGGATTACCTGAGATATAATGTTTGATATTTTGACCGTTCACCACCTTCGGATTTGTGCCTTCGAAGTTGTTGATTTTTATGGCACCGGAACGATAGACCTCCTCGATAACATAAGGACCTTCCCATTTAGAGAGTTTTCCTGCAAAAAATCTTAAAAGAGAGTTGTATAGCAATACATAATCACCTACATTAAACTCATGCTTTTGTATCCTTTTGTCATGCCATCTTTTAACTTTTTCTTTAAATAATTTGGCATTTTCGTAGGCTTGGGTTCTCCATTCATCAAGTGAGCTAATGTCAAATAACCTCTTCTCACCGGCAAGTTTGAAATCATAGTTGAGCTCTTTAATAGCCCAATAAGCCTTATGTTCTAGTTCAAGAGGTAAGTAACATGCTTTTCCATAAACCATTTTATACAGAGACATACCCATAGGATTTTTATATGCAGTTCTATAGGCCCATAATGCATCATCAAGTTTCTTGGACCAATTCTTTCTAGATCTATTAACAGTCTTTTGCAAAATTAATTTGAGTTCTCTATTACTCAATTCCACTTGACCACTAGACTGAGGGTGATAAGGAGATGCAATTTTATGATTAACATCATACTTAGCAAGCATTTTATGGAAATCACCATGAATAAAATGTGAACCACCATCAGTCATTAAATATCTAGGGACTCCAAACCTCGGGAAAATAACTTCTTTAAGAATTTTAATAGAAGTGTTATGATCAGCACTACTAGTTGGAATAGCTTCTACCCACTTAGTAACATAATCAACAGCAACTAAAATATGTGTATAACCATTAGAAGCAGGAAAAGGTCCCATATAGTCAAAGCCCCCAAACATCAAATGCTTCAATAACGAGTGAATAGTTCATAGGCATTTCTTGACGTCTACTAATATTACCAATTCTTTGACATTCATCACAAGATAAGACAAACTTACGGGCATCCTTGAAGAGAGTAGGCCAATAAAAACCAGATTGCAATACCTTATGTGCAGTTCTATCTCCAGCATGGTGTCCTCCATAAGCTTCAGAGTGACACTTGCGTAGGATCTGTTCCTATTCATGCTCATGTACACAACGTCTAATAACACTATCTACTCCTTCTTTATAAAGATGTGGGTCATCCCAAAAGTAATGTCTCAAATCATAGAAGAACTTTTTATTTTGCTAGTATGTGAAACTAGGTGGTATAAATTTAGCAACAATATAATTAGCATAATCAGCATACCATGGAGCAGTATGAGAAGCATTTATGACATTTAATTGCTCATCAGGAAAGCTATCATCAATAGGTAGTGGGTCATCAAGCACATTTTCTAACCTAGACAAGTTGTCTGCAATGGGGTTCTCAGCTCCCTTTCTATCGACAATATGAACGTCAAATTCTTGTAGCAAGAGAACCCATCTAATAAGTCTAGGTTTAGCATCTTTCTTTTCCATAAGATATTTAATAGTAGCATGATCAGTGTGAATAGTTACTTTAGAATCAACAATATAAGGTCTGAACTTATCACAAGCAAATACAACTGCTAAAAATTCTTTTTCAGTAGTAGCATAATTTCTTTGAGCATTGTCTAGGGTTTTACTAGCATATTGAATAACATTTAATTTCTTATCAACTCTTTGCCCTAGAACAACACCTATAGCATAATCACTAGCATCACACATAATTTCAAAGGGTAAATTCCAATCAGGTGGCTGAACAATAGGTGCAGAGATCAATGCTTTCTTAAGTATTTCAAATGCTTCTACACAATCATTATCAAAGACAAATGGTATATCTTTTTGTAATAGATTAGTCAGAGGCCGATAAATTTTTGAGAAGTCCTTAATGAACCTCCTATAAAAACCGGCGTGACCAAGGAAACTTCTTATACCTTTGATGTCCTTGGGAGATGGCATCTTTTCAATGGCATCAACCTTGGCTTTATCAACTTCAATACCTCTTTCAGAAACTTTATGCCCCAAGACAATACCTTCATTAACCATAAAGTGGCACTTTTCCCAATTCAAGACAAGATTAGTTTCTTCACATCTCTGCAAAACTCGATGAAGGTTTCTCAAGCAATCATCAAAAGAAGATCCATAGACGGAGAAATCGTCCATGAAAACCTCACAAATCTTTTCACAAAAGTCAGAGAATATAGCCATCATGCATCTTTGAAAGGTAGCAGGTGCATTACATAAACCAAAAGGCATACGTCTATAAGCAAAAGTACCAAAAGGACAAGTAAAAGTAGTCTTTGATTGATCCTTGGCTGACACAGGTATTTGAGAGAAACCAGAATAACCATCTAGAAAGCAAAAATGTGTATGTTTGGATAATCTTTCTAGCATTTAATCGATAAAAGGTAAGGGGTAATGATCCTTTTTAGTGGCCTTATTTAATTTGCAGAAATCAATTACCATCCTATAACCTGTAATAATTCTTTGAGGAATCAATTCATCTTTATCATTAGGAACTACAGTAATACCTCCCTTCTTAGGGACACAATGGACAGGACTTACCCACTGACTATCAGCAACGGGATAGATTATAACTGCCTCAAGGAGATTTAGTATTTCCTTTCTTACCACTTCTTTCATTTTAGGATTCAGCCGTCGTTGATGATCACGAACTGGTTTAGCATCTTCTTCCAAATTTATTTTATGTTGACATAGAGTGGGACTAATGCCCTTAAGATCATCAAGAGTATACCCAATAGCATCACGGTGCTTCTTCAGAGTTTTTAATAATCTCTCTTCCTCATGCTCTGAAAGGTTAGCACTAATAATAACATGATATATCTTTTTCTCATCAAGATAAGCATATTTAAGAGTATCAGGCAACAGTTTAAGCTCAAACATGGGATCACCCTTGGGTGGAGGAGGATCCCCTAGGATTTCAACAGGCAAATTGTGTTTCAGAATAGGTTACTGTTTAAAGAATACTTCATCTATTTCCCTTCTTTCATTCATAACATATCATTTTCATGGTCTAGCAAATATTGTTCTAAAGGATCACTAGGAGGTATGGCAATAGAAGCAATACCAATAATTTCATCCTTACTAGGTAATTCTTCTTCACGGTGTTGTCTACTAAATTTAGAGAAATTAAATTCATGAGACATATCATCTAAACCGATAGTAACAACATCCTTTTTGCAATCTATCTTAGCATTAATAGTGTTTAAGAAGGGTCTACCAAATATAATGGGACAAAAGCTATCTTGTGGGGAACCAAGAACAAGAAAATCAGCAGGATATTTAGTTTTCCCACACAAGACTTCAACATCTCTAACAATTCCCATTGGTGAAATAGTATCTCTATTAGCAAGTTTAATTGTGACATCAATATCTTCTAACTCAACAGGTGCAATATCATGCATAATTTCTCTATATAGGCCAATAGGTATTGCACTAGCACTAGCACCCATATCACATAAGCCATGATAACAATGATCTCCTATTTTAACAGAAATAACAGGCATGCCTACCACAGGTCTAGGTTTATCTTTAGCACAAGGTTTAGCAATTCTAGCAGTTTCATCACAGAAATAAATAACATGCCCATCAATATTATCAGACAAGAGATCTTTAACAATAGCAATATTAGGTTCAACTTTAATTTGCTCAGCAGGTGCATCAGTTTTAATATTGCTTTTACGAACCACAGTTGAAGCTTTAGCATGATCCTTTATCCTAACAGGGAAAGGTGGTTTCTCAACATAAGAAGTAGGAACAATAGGATCATTATAAGTGATAGTCTTTTCTTCAACTTTAATAGGTGCAACTACTTTTACTTCTATGGGAGGATGATATTTAAACCACTTCTCCTTGGGGAGATCAACATAAGTAGCAAAAGATTCACAGAAAGAAGCTACTATCTCAGAGTCAAGTCCATATTTAGTACTAAATTTATGGAAAACATCGGTATCCATAAAAGATTTAACACAATCAAGCTTAGGTGGCATACCTGACTCCTTACCTTCGTCGAGGTCCCAATCTTCAGAGTTGCGTTTAATTCTTTCAAATAAATCCCATTTGAATTCAATAGTCTTCATCATCAAAGAGCCAGCACAAGAAGTATCGAGCATGGTGCGATTGTTATCGGAAAGCCGAGCATATAAATTTTGAATAATCATCTCTCTTGAGAGCTCATGATTGGGGCATGAATATAACATTGATTTAAGCCTCCCCAAGCTTGAGCGATGCTTTCTCCTTCACGAGACCAAAAATTATATATAAAGTTGCGATCACGATGAACAAGATGCATAGGATAAAACTTCTGAAGAAATTCCAGTTTCAATCATTTGTAGTTCCATGGCCCCGTATCATCACATAGCCTATACCATGTCAATGCATCTTCCTTCAAAGATAAAGGGAAGACCTTCTTCTTAACAACATCTCCGGGTACACCTGCAAGCTTAAATAATCCACAAACTTCATCCACATATATTAGGTGCTCATCAGGATGAGTTGTTTCGTCTCCTGCAAAAGGATTAGCTAGCAGTTTTTCCATCATACCCAAAGGAATTTCAAAGCAGATATTTTCATTTTCATTTTCAGTAGGTTCAGTAGGTTGAGGAGCAACTCTTTGCTCTACTGGTCGGGGTGAAGATACCCCGAACAAGCCCCTCAGAGGATTACTTTCCATAGTAACAAGTGACAGTAAATTTCAGCACACTATATAAATTTTCCTTACCAAATTCCACCTACCAAAGGCGCTTCACTCCCCGGCAACGGCGTCAGAAAAGAGTATTGATTACCCACAAGTATAGGGGATCTATCGTAGTCCTTTCTATAAGTAAGAGTGCCGAACCCAACGAGGAGTAGAAGGAAATAATAAGCGGTTTCCAGCAAGGTATTCTCTGCAAGTACTGAAATAAGTGGTAACAGATAGTTTTGTGATAGGATAATTTGTAACGAGCAACAAGTAACAAAAGTAAATAAAGTGCAGCAAGGTGGCCCAATCCTTTTTGTAGCAAAGGACAAGCCTGGACAAACTCTTATATAGAGAAAAGCGCTCCCGGGGACACATGGGAATATCGTCAAGCTAGTTTTCCTCACGCTCATACGATTCGCGTTCGGTACTTTGATAATTTGGTATGTGGGTGGACCTGTGCTTGGGTGCTGCCCTTACTTGGACAAGCATCCCACTTATGATTAACCTCTATTGCAAGCATTCGCAACTACAACAAAAGTATTAAGGTAAACCTAACCATAGCATGAAATGTATGGATCCAAGTCAGCCCCTTACAAAGCAACGCATAAACTAGGGTTTAAGCTTCTGTCACTCTAGCAACCCATCATCTACTTATTACTTCCCAATGCCTTCCTCTAGGCCCAAATAATGTTGAAGTGTTATGTAGTCGATGTTCACATAACACCACTAGAGGAGAGACAACATACATCTCATCAAAATATCGAACGAATACCAAATTCACATGACTACTAATAGCAAGACTTCTCCCATGTCCTCAGGAACAAACGTAACTACTCACAAGGCATATTCATGTTCATAATCAGAGGGGTATTAATATGCATATGGGATCTGAACATATGATCTTCCACCAAATAAACCAACTAGCATCAACTACAAGGAGTAATTAACACTACTAGCAACCCACATGTACCAATCCCAGACTTGGAGACAAGAATTGGATACAAGAGATGAACTAGGGTTTTGAGAGGAGATGGTGCTGGTGAAGATGTTGATGGAGATTGCCCTCTCCCGATGAGAGGAGCATTGGTGATGACGATGGTGATGATTTCCCCCTCCCGGAGGGAAGTTTCCCCGGCAGAACAGCTCCGCCAAAGCCCTAGATTGGTTCCGCCAAGGTTCCGCCTCGTGGCGGCAGAGTTTCGTCCGAGAAGATGGCTTATGATTTTTTTCCCATCGAAAGACTTCATATAGCAGAAGATGGTCATCGGAGGGCCACCAGGGGGCCCACGAGGTAGGGGCACACCCAGGGGGTAGGGCGCGCCCCCCACCCTCGTGGGCAGGGTGTGGCCCCCTGGTGAACTTCTTGCACTCAGTATTTTCTATATATTCTGAAATTGACTTCCATGAAGTTTCAGGACTTTTGGAGCTGTGCAGAATAGGTCTCTAATATTTGCTCCTTTTCCAGCCCAGAATCCCAGCTGTTGGTATTCTCCCTCTTTATGTAAACCTTGTAAAATAAGAGAGAATAGGCATAAGTATTGTGACATAATGTGTAATAACAGCCCATAATGCAATAAATATCGATATAAAAGCATGATGCAACATGGACGTATCAGGGGGTTAAAATAAAGATGACCCTCGGGCTCCAGAAACCCAAGGGAAAAAGGCTTAGGTGTTAGGCAAATGTAAAACCAAGGTTGAGCCTTGTTGGAGGAGTTTTATTCAAAGCGAACTGTCAAGGGGTTCCCATAACACCCAACCGCGTAAGGAACGCAAAATCAAGGAACATAACACCGATATGACGGAAACTAGGGCGGCAAGAGTGGAACAAAACACCAGGCATAAGGCCGAGCCTTCCACCCTTTACCAAGTATATAGATGCATTAATTAAATAAGATATATTGTGATATCTCAACAAACTTCAGCTTCACCTGCAACTAGCAATGCTATAAGAGGGGATGAGAAAAAGCGGTAACATAGCCAAACAACGCTTTGCTAGGAAGATGGGTTAGAGGCTTGACATGGCAATATGGGAGGCATGATATAACAAGTGGTAGGTAGCATGACATAGCAATAGAACAAACAACTAGCAAGCAAAGATAGAAGTGATTTCGAGGGTATGGTCATCTTGCCTGAGATCCCGCAAGGAAGAAGAATGAGTCCTTGAAGAAGACGAACCAACATAGTCGAACGAATCCTCACAACTCCGGAATGAAACCGAAGCTAACGAGAGAAGCAACCCAGAAAGAAGCAAGCAACAAAGTAAACAACCATCACATAAACATGGCATGATGCACAACCAAGTATGATGCATGTCCGGTTTAAAGAAACATGGCATGGCAAAGTGCAACAAACAATACTACAAATTAAGTGGAGCTCAATATGCAACGAGTTGGATATTGACGAAACACCACATGACTTATTTAGTTCTCTCACGTTTATGTACCCAACAATATTAAATGTTATTAAACATGGCAAGGGGTGAAGCACAAGTAAAATAACTATCTAGTCAAGTTTAAATGAGGCCGAAAATAACAAACAACAATTCCGGAAAATCCTCATGTGCATATTTTTAGATTTGGTACTGTTTTGTCCTATACAGAATTTTAGAGTTGTTAAACATGCAAAGTAATGGCACCATGTTAAACTAGGCATTTTTCTACCCCATTTACATATAAAGTTTATTTAAAATGGAGCTACGGTTATTTAGTTATGAAATAAAGCATTTTAACATGGCAATATAGCAAAACAAAGCAAACAACAAGTTTAAACATTTTTAACATGAATGAAAGTGGCATATTATTAATCCACACATAATTCTAAGCATTTTTCATATATAAAACATTTTAATCCGATGCACGGTTTGTGAGTTAGGATATGCATGAACATGAGGGGCTTTTCTATAAATACTGCAGTCTCTGGAAATTGTGAAAATCGCAGCAGCAGGAAAAAAACCTATGGGCCTAATCTGACTAGCCCAAAAGCAGCATGGGCGCTGGATCTGAGGGGGGCTCGCCATGGGCCAAGCCTAGCCGATGGAAAGGAGCCCGGTAGGGGCACGCTGGGCCTCGGACGTGGTCGGCCCACGCGCGCGTGAGGAAGGCGGCCCAGGAGGGGAGCCCTCATCCTCCTCTGCTCGAGCAGACGCAGGAGCATGGCGCTGCGGGTGCTGGTGATGGGGACGGCGGCGCGACGCGTAGGGGACCAGAGGACGATGGGGATGGACGGATCCGGGGACAGGGGTTCCAGATCCGGTGACGGAGGTGGGAACTAGGTGGGGTTTGTGGGCTGTGTAGGAGGGTTAGGCTGAGAGGTGAGGGGAAAGATGCAGCCCGGCACGGTTTCTGGAGACCGAAAACGTCCGACGAAAAGACCGGCTACTATTGCCGCTATATTTATCCGTTGGGGCATCCAACGGACTCCGAATGCGATGAAGCTTGGCAGGCGGCCTACCTACAACATAACAAGACCACACACCAACTCTCAACCCATTCCGAGAACATTTTTCGGCCACTTATAAACTAATATTTTGGACGTGCCGCGGGCGCGTGCAAGTGTGTCTGGGCTTAGAACGGACAACGGACGGGACTGGGGGAACCCGAACAGATGCAAGTTTTGAAAATATGATGATGCAATGCACATGATGACATGACAAGATGAAACATGCAAGTGAATGACATGGGAATGACGGCGAATAACTGGGAGACACCTGGCATGTTGCTCTCAGGGCGTCACAGCGTTGCTTACTGTATACATCAAAGATGGCATCTGCTTAGTTTAGACATGCTTTGTGTCATGCCATCTGTTTAGTTTCTTTATCGTATATGTGAATCATGCAATGCCATCTTGTTTAGCCAGGCATCATATATGTGAATTTTGCAATGCCACCCTGGTTAGCCAGTCATCTCATATGTGAATTATGTCATGACATCATTTTTTTATTACGTGTTAAATTTGTCAACAATTTTAGTACATTCAATTACTCTTCCTGTGCATCAGCCATTCGACACGGTCATGGAAAAATCTGGAGTGGAAACAAGGTCTTCAGAGTAGACAATGCTATCTGACGAAGCACATGTCTTGCTAGTTACAGATAGCTCCTCAGAGGAGGATTCAGAGACAGATGACCAGTCCTATTTCCACCCCGAGGAGCATGCTCTAACTTGGCATGGTTATGTTGTTCATATCGTGCGTATGATATCTTGCAGTGCTATGGCATTTGCTTAGTTTAGACATGCTTTGTGTGAATGCCACCTCTTTAGTGTCTAATTACCATATATGTGAATTATGCAATGCCATCTTGTTGCAAGACATTATATATGTGAATTATGCAATGCTATCTTGTTGCAAGGCATTATATATGTGAATTATGCAATGCCATGTTGTTTAGCCAAGCGTCATATATGTGAATTATATCATGTCGTCCTTTTTTTGTATTTGTCATTACTTTCGTCGATAGTGTTTGTATATTCAACTGCTCTTCCTGTGCATCAGCCATTTGAATTGGTGATGGAGAAATCTAGAGTGAAAACAAGGTCTTCAGAGCAGACAATGCTACCTGCTGAAGCAGATATCTTGCTGGTTACAGATAGCTCTTCAAAGGAGGATTCAGAGGCACATGACCAGTCCTATTATCCCCCTGAGGTGTATGCTCAAACTTGGCAGGGTTATATTACTCATATCATGCATATGTTGTATTGTAATGCTTAGTTTTTACATCATATACACGATATTGAATGCCATCTCCTTAGTTGACACATCATATATGCGATTGCCCTCTGCTCACTTCCTTAGTATATAAATCATATATTTGAATTATATCATGCCATTATGTTTACATAGACAGCATGTATCTGAATTATGGCATGCCAGCCCATTTTGTAAAGACATAATATAGTTATATCATCTCATCCTGTTCACATAGTCATCATATTTTGAATCATGTCATTCTATCCGTGAATTATATCATGCCATCATGTTTCCATCGACGGCATGTTTGTGATTTATGGCATGCCAACCACTTTAATAGACACATTGTATAGTTATATCATGTCATCCTGTTTACATAGTCATCATATTTTGAAGTATGTCATTCTATCATGTTTAGTTATCCATCATACATGTGAAATTCTGTCATGCTATCCTATTTAATTAGCCACCATATATGTGAAATTATGTCCTGCTATTCTGTTTGGTTAGACAACATAAATATGAATTATTTCATGCCCTGTTTTCTTCCCTACTATCCATTGCACCTATCTATCTTACAATGTCTGTACATTCAATTACTTTTCTTGTTTATCAGCCATTTCAATTCGAGGGGGTGATGGCAGTATCTGTGGGAGTAAAAACATGGTCTTCAAAAAAGATCGTGCTACCTGTCGATGGAGATAGAACCATGGTTCTACTTGCCCAAGAACCAGCCCCACCACACATAACCCAGACTCACGCAGATTGTACCCCTACCCAGTTGGACAGAGAACCAGCTACACCCCTTCTAACCCCAACCCCAACAGACAGTAACCTAGTTCCCATTGACACAGCACCGTCTCCACCATAGAGCACCCAAACACGAGCAGTTAGTAAGGCAACTGCAGTGCCCAAAGCACGAGGACCACCACTCCGAACCCCAAGTCAACGCTTAAAGCAGAAGAAGAATTGTTCTCAGGTCAGGTTCCGTAGCTATGGTTCATACTACTTTGCTCTTGCATCACTGTATTTACTCATACCAACTAATTTCAAATTTGAAGGATGCAATAGAAACTCCAATGGCGCAACAGGTATGTTTTAAACCTGTTTCTTTAACGTGTTTGCTGTTGTAACTTGCTCTATGTTGATTTCAGTTTAAATTGAATAGACAGTTATGTTCTCATGCCATGCACATTACAAGTGTTGTTATTGATGTGTAGTTTCCCACACTTATATTTTGTCTATGTTGCTTTGTCTTAAATAGATATGATTCAAACTGTATCTATCTTGATTTGGCAACATAAACTAGAATGATATAGACCATACAGTGACCATACTACATAGATATATGTTTGTTTCATGCTGTTATCCTGTCCACCTTACTACTAAACTGGTTTACCAAAATGAGTTTCATATACTACATTGTAAATCTGTGATGTGTTTGTTTGTTTCTCTTTTAGAACGCGGATAAAATATTGGAGAAGAGTACCCCGTTATGCAATGGTAAAGGAAGTAATGCAGATAAGGTTCAAGATAGTGAGACATCCCTGTTGGTCTCCAAGAAAGCTGATAAAAACTATATTGAAGACACTGAGACAACCCCAAAGTCATGTCTTCATGTAGTGTTCGAGTTACTGGCTACTACTGCTGGCACCAGCTCTTCGAACTCGGTGCCTGAATCAATTCGGCTTCTTGAGTCTGAACTTCAAGTTGAAAGACATCAATCAGATGTTATGCGACAGGAAGCCGAAGGACTGAGGAAGTCCCTGCAGAATTCAGATGCATACTTTCTGGTGCAATAGCAAGTGCTGGAGGATTTAAGCGCCAAACAAGAGAAAGTTAATAAGCTTGCTAAGCATCTTGCCAGCATTATGGGTACCCAGGATATTGTTTCTTGAGCTCTTCTTAAGTGGTTTCAGTTCTGGACTTGTTTTGTTGCGGCATTTATATGCTGCTTTGTTCCCTATATTTGCGCTGGTAGCAAACTTTGATGCCTAGTGGATGTAATATGTGTAATAGCCGTGATAGCCTAGCGTAAGTTGCTTGATTATTTATTTCCTTATTGTCTTGTTTATTTGTTTTCTTGTAGTCAGTGCAGTTCTTTTTCCGCGGTTTGCTAGTGGCCGCAATAACCTATTTTTTAAAACTCGGCCACATTAGCCATGGGCTACATATTTGCTGTAGTTAACATGGGCCTCCTATGGGTCGTAGAAACAATGGGCCTTCTAAGGGCCGTAGAAACAATGGGCCTTCTACGGGGCGTAGAAACAATGGGCCTTATACGGGTCGTAGACACAATGGTCCTTCTACGGGTCGTATCATCAATGGGCCTTCTACGGGCCGTATGATCGGTTGGCCAAACATGGGCCAATAACAGACCACATTATGGCCGTAAATGGGCTAGAGTTGAAATCGTCCGTTCATGGGCGACCATAACGGGTCGTTGTTAATCCGCTGTATTTGATGACACTATGAAAATGACCCAACATATTAACGGGCCACAAACGAGCTGACTGTAACCACATGCTGAATTTGGCCCACAAGCAGAAAATGACAGTAACGGGCCGAAAGTAAACGAATGCTGGAAATGAGCCCAAGAATAAATGGGCCCTGAGAAGGCCGAAAGATAACATGGGCTGGAAACGGCCCAGCGGAATAATGGGTCGTTAATGGGTATAAAGTGATACACTGTTCATTACGGGCCATTTTTACCACGGGCCGTTAATGGGCCGAGGGTTACTAAGGGCCTCATATGGGATGAAATACGTCATGGTCCATACATGGGGCAAAAGTTAAAATGGGCTGGAATTATATTGGACGGCCTAGATGACGCTACTGGGCCTAATTCGGATAGGCCGTAAATGGGCCCTGGGTTAGCGGGCTGTAAATGGGCTATATGCGAACATGCCGTTAACAGGTTTGCCGTGGGCCAGCCCGCCACCTTTTGACCAAGTCAAATGGGCTGGCCTTTTCACAGGAATGGGCCTCTGTTGGGTCGTGCTACGTGTCGATGTATCATAGGGGCTTTGGGTCCAATGAGTGGATGACATTTGTCCCAACGGTGAGCCAACACGTGTTTCCTCCAGCCAATGATGATTTTACACGTGGAAAATCCCCATTGGTCGGGGCTGTTATCGGGTTATCGGATCCAAAACTGGACCCGATAGCTTAACGGTGTTCTGTTACGGTGGATGCCACGTGTCGGTCACCCTTGACAAAAGTACTTCTGTGACACGCTATTTATTGTCATGGAAGTGGACACTTCCGTGATGATAATTTTGGTAATGTCATGGAACACTTCTACGACAGCATAGGTATGACTATCTTGATTCTGTCATAAATTTGTCATGGATGTACATGCATGACAGAAAACGTGACCTACTGTGACAAACACATATCATCATGGAAGTGCATTTTTTTGTAGTGTCTCCTCCTGCTGCTTTGCACTTCCGACGATCTTCGCCCTCAGTACGTTGCGCTTGGCCCAGAGCCTCTCATTGCCCACCCTTAGTTGCCGGATGATGCCGGTATCCTGTTCAAACGAGGCTTTCATGTCATCCTCCAACCTCGTCCAGCCGGAGATCTGATCCATCTGGCTATGGACGATCGCATGCATGCGCCTGTAAGAGTCATCGCCTGCCCGCAAGACATTTTCCCAAGCCGCCGCGGTGCGGCGGGACATCTCTCATGCATTCGCCGCGCGGCAGGACTTCTCTGCTGGTTCCACGGCGCGGCCAGACCAGTCTCCTGCATCGACGGTGCGGCGGGACCTCCGTGCTGCTTGGCGGCGCGGCAGGACCTCTGTGCTGCTACTTCCACGCAGCGGGACATGTCGGTTGCTTTCGCGGTGAGGCGGGACATCTCTCGTGCTTCCGCTTCCATGCTCGCCTCTCCCTGGTGGTAATCTCTTGACCCAGAACTCAAGCTGGCCATGGCAGACGCAAGGGAAGGATGCTGAATGACTTGTTTGTTTTTGTGGATGAGGAGTTGAGGAGGAATGTGTAGTCATCTTGTCATAGTAGTATTTATAACCGAGTACTAATACGCTCCTAAGTGGGAAACCGTTTAGGTTGTGATCGGTGTGCATAGGTTTGCAATTAAATATAGCATGGTAGTACTACCTCCTTTCCGGTTTATAGGGCTCAATTCAAAAATCCAACCAACCAAGGTAGATGATGAGTGGTGGAGTAATTTTTGTAGTTTGCAAAAGCACTCAATTTATGTGCCCATTTTCTTCACAAAATTGTGTTTCCAATGCATTAATTGCAATGCATGCATGAATAAAGTACATGCATTGGTCAACTTTCTCTTAATCCTTGCATGCAATGATTTAATGCACCTTGAAATCTGAACATGTGATGGGAAACAATCAAATTGAGACTTATAAAACGGGAAATCTAAAATTTTGAGATAATCCCTATAAACCAGAAAGGAGGGAGTAGTAATTGGAATGTGACGAGACGCAAGCTCAAAATTTATTGACGGTTCTAGTTCCGAAGTGCGGCATTATTCCCGGATGGCGTAACGTGGGCACGTGTTCTCGGCCATGGTGTAGCATATGCCATGGTAGTTCTTTTTCTACTGCTGTGTACGTGCAATAACTGGCATCGTCAGATACATATCTTATAGTTATTGGGGCGTTCGACAGGAATAGCCTCGTGGCGAGCTATAGACTAGTCTTTTTCAAACGCATTAGATGTATCTCTCGGGACTTCTCGCACGCGCCATCTCTAGCTCCCTAGGTCGATGCCACCCACATACACTTGTACTCTGAGTTTAGTACGTTATACAGGAAGAGAAGAGGTGCACGCACGCACTCGTCCTCTCTCACACACGCATTTGTAGCTACGAATTGTAGTGTTCTCAACCACCCGATTGGCTCTACCATAGGTTTCACATTGCTCCTTGGCCTTGAGATTGAGAATTTTAAAACGCGGAGGCTAAGCTAGAGCGCGAGGTTTTGGTTAATGTGCAGGCCGCACACGGCACCAACACGACACGAGCTTCGTCTGCCTGGTGCGTAGTCGGGTGAGTTGTCCAAGTATAGACACAACCAGGCCCTCCTTGGTATATGCGCCTCGACTTATGCGCAGAGAAAATAGGATCGGAGGGAATACTACTAGTAGTAGTACTACTTTGATGTGTCGCGTCAACTCGCACAAGTATGCAACACTTCCTGAACAAACAAGCATATAAGTTGTTATACTTCTTAACCAAAGGATCATTATATCCAACAGACACAAAATATCCGTTCGACTGTTGGAAATTACTTTAACTGCTGATCTGATGTCGAAGTAATTGCTGCATTGCCACCAAAACCCACCATCTCTTCAGCTAAAGTAGACTGAGCTAACCACTATATTAGCATATTACTAAGATAAACAGAAGGCACTGTAGAATCATTTAGGAGGTGAGCTTGTCAATCTGAATGTGGAGGGACACCGTCCTCGACAACCCAGCCCCGGCCAGTAGCTTGGGTGGAACTGTGAAGAAGGTCAGCTCCTACATGGCGACGTCGCCGGGATCCTTGCTACTTGTCACCTCCATTTCCACCTTGACGGTGTCGGTTCTGCCTTTGGGCTCCCCTGACGGGTCGTTCGCCTACAGCTTGGCCACATAGTGCGGCAGTGGGGACGCCCCCGCTCTGATGGAGACGACCGACACGGCGATAGGCGCGCCGATGTCGAGCACGCCGCCGACCAAGAAAAATGCGCGGTCGTCCTCCTCCGCTAACAACAAGAGTCGTGGCTCCGACAGTGGCACTTGCAGCTGGAGCACCTTGTTGTACTGGATCATGTGCACGGGCATGGGATGCACGGTGCTGATATGGTGGGAGAGCAGCGGCGGAGGGCCTTCGTATCCGCAGATGGGTACGGGGCATTTGCAGGGCGCGAGCGGACACACGCTCTGGTGATCGGCGAGCTTGTGGTAAGTGACGTAGAGCCCACAACCTTCGTGCGACACTCCACCCTCACCGGGGAGAGGACGGCGTCCACCGCCATGTTCAGCACATTGAAGCCACTACCGCGCTCGCACTGCTGCTGGTTCCCGGGGCGCTCGACGCGGCAGTCCGCGCAAGCCAGGTGCCCTCCCTTGCACTGCACAAATCAATCGAACAACACATCAATAAAAAAACCTGCACCTTGCTTGATCAGCCAAACGGACGAGGTGTATTCGAACCTCATACACTGGAGGCTTCAAGAGGCAGAGGCACAAGGGGCAGTGGAGCAAGGTGAGGTCCATCGAGACCATAGAGAGCTCCATCGTTGTAATTAAGTGAACACATGCAAGTATCAAAAGGAAAGTCACGACATGCATGCATGCATTGTAATTAATGCATCGGTAAATGCAAATTATTGAAATATATCGAGTGTAGTGCTTTGATGTGTCATGTCAACTCGTACAACAATGAGAAGTTTGATTACAACACCCTCTCCCTCGCGGACTGAGCTCTGATGCCTTAACTGCACCTGCCTTTGGTTGTATGACAGGTGGGCCACCCACCTGTTGTGCCCACCTGTCATAGACGCAAAGGCAGGAGAAGTAAGTCAATGAAGCAGCGTCCCTCCCTCGCCCATGAGCATGGTGGCTAGTAGGACTAGGAGAAGCTTTTGCTACACTCTCTCCCTCCCGCACACGGTGGACATGCATCAGTTCATTCAGTGTCAGATGGCCAGAAGCATACTGCAGTAGTACTCCATCATTGTTTGACTTCCTGAAGAGCTGAAGAGCCAAGCACAGCCCGGATGCTTGTGTGGCAGTTTCATGAGTAGTCTAGGATAGTGTGTACCGTGCCTCTAAGCTTAAAATCGTCGGGGTCAGCTCCATGCTATGAGGTCGTCTTGAAGCATTTTTTGATTAAAATAATCTTACGGCCCTACCTGTCATCCTGGTGATTGTAGTTTGCACGCTCATCTGGTCAAGACATGAATATATATTTTAATTTGTGGTGGGGTAAATGTTAGAGGTTGCAGCAAATATATTGTACATTGCGGGTCTTTTAGCCAAGTTTAGAGGCAAGCATGTGGGGCCAGTTCTATTATGTGTCGCGTCAACTCGTACAACAAGGAGAAGCTTAATTTTACTACTACACGCCTTCTCCCTCGCGCATGCGCGCGGTGGCTCATAGACACGGACAGGCTTTTGCTTATACTACAACAAGCTACCCCTCCCGCATGCGGTGGATGGACATGCAGCAGTGGATTCGATATTGTAGAAGTAGTAGTAGTAGTAACATCATTGTTCGTCTTCTCGAAGTGGCGAATAGCCAAGCGCAACCCGAACGTGGCAGTTGTGAATGCTCGCGTGGCAGTCTTTGTGTGGGGGTCGGGCTTGGTGCGGAGCCTTGGAGCACGCATATAGCCAGGCTCTTGCATGAGACAAAATTGCTATGTGAGCCCTGATACGTCTCCAACGTATCCATAATTTTTGATTGTTCCATGCTATTATATTATCAACCTTGGATGTTTTATATGCATTTATATGCTATTTTATATGATTTTTGGGACTAACCTATTAACCTAGAGCCCAGTGCCAGTTTCTGTTTTTTTCCTTGTTTTTGAGTTTTACAGAAAAGTAAAATCAAACGGAGTCCAATTGACTTGAAACTTCACGAAACTTATTTTTGGACCAGAAGAAGGCCATGGAGTAAAAGAGTTGGGCCAGAAGAGACCCGGGCTGCCCACGAGGGTGGGGGGCGCGCCTCCATACCTCGTGGACAGCCCGGATACCCCCCTGACTTGTTCTCGACGTCAAAACCTCTTATATATACTAAAACTTCCAGAAAGAAACCTAGATCAGGAGTTCCGCCGCCGCAAGCCTCCGTAGCCACCAAAAACAAATCTAGACCCGTTCCGACACCTTGCCGTAGGGGGGAATCCCTCTCCGGCGGCCATCTTCATCATCTCGGCGCTCTCCATGACAAGGAGGGAGTAGTTCTCCCTCGGGGCTGAGGGTATGTACCAATAGCTATGTGTTTGAACTCTCTCTCTCTCTCATGTTCTTAATTCACACGATCTTGATGTATCGCAAGCTTTGCTATTATAGTTGGATCTTATGATGTTTCTCCCCCTCTACTCTCTTGTAATGGATTGAGTTTTCCCTTTGAAGTTATCTTATTAGATTGAGTCATTAAGGATTTGAGAACACTTGATGTATGTATTGCATGTGCTTATGTGTGGTGATACTGGGATATCACGTGATTCACTTGACGTATGTTTTGGTGATCAACTTGCAAGTTCCGTGACCTCGTGAACTTATGCATAGGGGTTGGCACACATTTTCGTCTTGACTCTCCATTAGAAACTTTGGGGCACTCTTTGAAGTTCTTTGAATTGGTTGAATAGTTGAATCTGAGATTGTGTGATGCATATCGTATAATCATACCCATGGATACTTGAGGTGACATTGGAGTATCTAGGTGACATTAGGGTTTTGGTTGATTTGTGTCTTAAGGTGTTATTCTAGTACGAACTCTAGGATAGATTGAACGGAAAGAATAGCTTCATGTTATTTTACTAAGGACTCTTGAATAGATCGATGAGAAAGAATAACTTTGAGGTGGCTTCGTACGCTACAATAATCTCTTCATTTGTTCTCCACTATTAGTGACTTTGGAGTGACTCTTTGTTGCATATTGAGGGATAGTTATATGATCCAATTATGTTATTATTGTTGAGAGAACTTGCACTAGTGAAAGTATGAACCCTAGGCCTTATTTCCTAGCATTGCAATACCGTTTATGCTCACTTTTATCATTAGTTACCTTGCTCTTTTTATATTTTCAGATTACAAAAACCTATATCTACCATCCATTATTGCACTTGTATCACCATCTCTTCGTCGAACTAGTGCACCTATACAATTTACCATTGTATTGGGTGTGTTGGGGACACAAGAGACTCTTTGTTATTTGGTTGCGGGGTTGTTTGAGAGAGACCATCTTCATCCTACGCCTCCCACGAATTGATAAACCTTAGGTCATCCACTTGAGGGAAATTTTCTACTGTCCTACAAACCTCTGTACTTGGAGGCCCAACAACGTCTACAAGAAGAAGGTTGTGTAGTAGACATCAAGCTCTTTTCTGGTACCGTTGCTGGGGAGGTTAGCGCTTGAAGGTATATCTTTAGATCTTGCAATCAAATCTTTTAGTTTCTTGTTTTATCAGTAGTTTAGTCTATAAAAAAACTACAAAAAATGGAATTGAGGGTGCCTCATATGCTTCATCTTTTTAATATCTTTCATGAAAATAAGGATTCCGATAATTGTGCCAAAGTGTTAGAAGAAGAATGCATTAGAATGTTTGGCACTAAATCTTTGTATGATGAGCATGATTGTAATGTCGTTAGTATGAACTCCTTGAATATCCATGATGCTAATGATATGCAAAGCCATAAGCTTGGGGAAGCTATGTTTGATGAAGATGATATTTTTTGTCACCCAAGTTTTGATGAGCAAATTTATTATGATGATAGCATGCCTCCTATTTATGATGATTATATTGATGAAAGTGGGTTTGCAAGAGTGTCAACTTTAGGAAGTGATGATCCCACTATTTTGGAGGATGTTGAATCTTATTGTGATAATTATAAAAGTGGATTTGGAGAGGTCATGACTCTTTTTAGTAATGATTCCACTATTTTGGAAGAGGTTCCAATTGATTATGAGACCAAAGTTGCTATCTATGATGATTATTGTGATTACTTGTATGCTATTAAGAATAATGATAACCATGAAACTTGTCATCATGATTTTAGTTTTCAATTGGATTATGCCTCACATGATAGCTATTTTGTTGAATTTGCTCCCACCATTATGAATGAGAAGAATTTTGCTTATGTGGAGAGTAGTAAATTTTCTATGCTTATGAATCATGAAAAGAATGTTTTATGTGATGGTTATATTGTTGAATTCATTCATTATGCTACTGAAAATTATTATGAGGAAGGAATATATGCTTGTAGTAAATGCAATAATATCAAGTTTCCTCTCTATGTGCTTAAAGTTTTGAAGTTTTGCTTGCTTTACCTACCTATGCAAGTTGATTATTGTTCCCATAAATTGTTTGCTAAAAAATCCCTATGCATAGGAAGTGGGTTAGACTTAAATGTGCTAGTCATAATCTTCATGATGCTCTCTTTATGTTTCAATTATTATCTTTTATGTGAGCATCATTGAAATCATCATGCCTAGCTAGGGGCGTTAAACGTTAGCGCTTGTTGGGAGGCAACCCAATTTTTATTTTTGTTCCTTGCTTTTTGTTACTGTTCACTAATAAATAATTCATCTAGCCTCTGTTTAGATGTGGTTTTATGTTTTAATTAGTGTTTGTGCCAAGTAGAACCTTTGGGAAGACTTTGGTGAAGTCTTTGCGATCTTGCTGTAAAAAACAGAAAATTTTGCGCTCACAAGATTAGCTGCCATTTTTTACTGGAGTGCGGTTAGGTTGATTCTTTTTGAAGATGATTAATAGACAAATTCCTCAGGTCCACCAATTTATTTCAGAATTTTTGGAGTGACAGAAGTATTCGAAACCTTCAGATTGCTATAGACTGTTTTGTTTTTGACAGATTCTGTTTTCTTTGTGTTCTTTGCATATTTTGATTGATGTATGAGTAGTATCGAAGGGTATGAACCATAGAGAAGTTGGAATACAGTAGATATTACACCAACATGAATTTAGAATGAGTTCACAATAGTACCTAAGTGGTGATTTATTTTCTTATACTAACGGAGCTCATGAGATTTTCTGTTGAGTTTTGTGTTGTGAAGTTTTCAAGTTTTGGGTAAAAATTCGATGGAGTACAGAATAAGGAGTGGCAAGAGACTAAGCTTGGGGATGCCCAAAGCACCCCAAGGTAATATTCAAGTACAACCAAGAGCCTAAGCTTGGGGATGCCCCGGATGGCATCCCCTCTTTTGTCTTCGTTCATCGGTAACTTTACTTGAAGCTATATTTTTATTCACCACATGATATGTGTTTTGCTTGGAGCATTATTTTATTTTATTTAGTTTTGCTTGCTGTTTGATATTATCCTAAGATCTGAAAGTCTTAAATGTTAGAGAGTCTTCACATAGTTACATAATTATTCGACTACTCATTGATCTTCACTTATATCTTTCAGAGTAGTTTGTCATTTGCTCTAGTGCTTCACTTATATCTTTTTAGAGCACAACGGTAGTTTTATTTTGGAGAAATAGATGAACTCTCGTGCTTCACTTATATTATTTTGAGAGTCTTTAGAACAGCATGGTAGTTTACTTTGGTTATGAAACTAGTCCTAATATGACGGGCATCCAAGATGGGTATAATAAAAACTTTCATATAGAGTGCATTGAATACTATGAGAAGTTTGATACTTGATGATTGTTTTGAGATATGAAGATGGTGATATCAGAGTCATGCTAGTTAAGTAGTTGTGAATTTGAGAAATACTTGTGTTGAGGTTTGCAAGTCCCGTAGCATGCACGTATGGTAACCATTATGTAACAAATTTGAAACATGAGGTGTTCTTTGATTGTCTTCCTTATGAGTGGCGGTCGGGGACGAGCGATGGTCTTTTCCTACCAATCTATCCCCCTAGGAGCATGCGCGTAATGCTTGATTTTTGATGACTTGTAGATTTTTCCAATAAGTTTTGAGTTCTTTATGACTAATGTTGAGTCCATGGATTATACGCACTCTCACTCTTCCATCATTGCTAGCCTCCTCGGTATCATGCATTGCCCTTTTCTCACCTCGAGAGTTAGTGCAAACTTCACCGGTGCATCCAAACCCCGTGATATGATACGCTCTATCACATATAAACCTCCTTATATCTTCCTCAAAACAGCCACCATACCTACCTATTATGGCATTTCCATAGCCATTCCAAGATATATTGCCATGCAACTTTCCAGCGTTCCGTTCATCATGACACACATCATCATTCTCATATTGCCTTGCATGATCATGTAGTTGACATCATATTTGTGGCAAGGCCACCATGCATAATTTATCATACATGTCACTCTTGATTCATTGCCCATCCAGGTACACCGCCGGAGGCATTCATATAGTGTCATATTTTGTTCTAGTATTGAGTTGTAATCTTTGAGTTGTAAATAAATAGAAGTGTGATGATCATCATTAATAGAGCATTGTCCCAAAAAAGAAAGAAAAAAGAAAGTCCAAATAAAAAAAGGGAAAGGCCAAATAAAAAATAAATAAAAGGGGACAATGCTACTATCCTTTTTCCACACTTGTGCTTCAAAGTAGCACCATGATCTTTATGATAGAGAGTCCCTTGTTTTGTCACTTTCATATACTAGTGGGATTTTTTCATTGTAGAACTTGGCTTATATACTCCAACAATGAGCTTCCTCAAATGCCCTAGGTCTTCGTGAGCAAGCAAGTTGGATGCACACCCACTTAGTTTCTTTTTGTTGAGCTTTCATACATTTATAACTCTAGTGCATCTGTTGCATGGCAATTCCTACTCCTTGCATTGACATCAATTGATGGGAATCTCCATAGCCCGTTGATTAGCCGCGTCAATATGAGACTTTCTCATTTTTGTCTTCTCCACACAACCCCCATCATTATATTCTATTCCACCCATAGTGCTATGTTCATGGCTCACACTCATTTATTGCGTGAAAGTTAAAAAAAGTTTGAGATTACTAAAGTACGAAACAATTGCTTGGCTTGCCATCGGGGTTGTGCATGATGAGAGCATTTTTGTATGACGAAAATGAAGCATAGCCAAACTATATGATTCTGTAGGGATAACCTTTCTTTGGCCATATTATTTTGAGAAGACATAATTGCTTAGTTAGTATGCTTGAAGTAATATTACTTTTATGTCAATATTAAAATTTTGTCTTCAATCTTATGGATCTGAATATTCTTGCGACAATAAATAGAATTACATGGATAAATATGTTAGGTAGCATTCCACATCAAAAATTCTGTTTTTATCATTTACCTACTCGAGGACTAGCAGGAATTAAGCTTGGGGATGCTTGATACGTCTCCAACGTATCTATAATTTTTGAATGTTCCATGCCATTATATTATCAACCTTGGATGTTTTATATGCACTAGCACAAATGCTCGTGCGTTGCAACGGGAAAAACAAATCCTTCCTATCTAGCTAATATAATATGAAAAATGATAGGGGAGGGAGCGCGAGGAAGGGTTGTATATTTGGTAATATTGCTAAATAACCAATTTTAAAAAAAGACCAGATTTGACCCTTTAAAAAAATCAAGTTCGCATTGCAATAAATTATGCACCACAAAAAGATATGTTGTACCTCCACTGATGATGGTCGTGTACTACCATTTTTTTCTAATCACATTACCAGTTTTCAAGATACGTAGGATATGTTATTATAAGAGCACTTGTGACTAACTTATCCCATCATTTCTGCTCTATACAATAAGTCTCTTCCTAATCTCTCTCTAATATATATATATATATATATCCCTAATAATAAAGCATGGATTGACTCCGTAAATTCACTGTCACAATACGTTTCTTCACGTGAATTTATGCTTTCAGTTTTTTTGTCCGTCCGTCTCATCTATCTTTTTCTATCTGACAAGGTGGTATTAATCTTACTGCATCCCCAACTAGCTCTGGTGTTTGAATCGTTATCCCTGCTGCGTCGCCCAGCTGGGCCTAAATCCACGTGATATGGGCCTATTTTTTAAATAAAGTTATATGGGCCAGCTGGTCCTGTGGGGGTAGTGGTTAGCTTAAAATAAAAATAGGTTTCGTATACGTCAACAGCTAGCTAGCGCTTCTCTGTATGTACGTCGTCGATTGGTCCCGGGTAATTTTCGTACGTCTGTCGCCAAGCTGGGCCTCGCCAGTGTGTTATGGGCCAACTGGTCCTGATGTGCTGATGTAACAACTTTTAAGAATGCCACCAACTGAGCTATTTGTCTTTGTGCAAAAAAGTATAAGGCCAGTATTGTAAGTCATAGTCCCACATTGCTTTTTGATATCAAATCACACCTATTTATATACACGTGAGTTACCACAATCAACAAGCCATGGCATCAATAAATAAACAGGGGGTTCGCTTAAGAGAAACGAGGAAATTAACTAAGCCTCGGAAAGAAGCATGGGGTGCCGGGCATGGACATGCATGTGCGATCAAAATGCGACGCTGCCGGAAAGATGAGTAAATCTTTGAGAATAAACTTGGGCACCTGCGTGTAACCTGATCACACTCGAAATCCAATTAATATGAGTGACACATTTAAAATGTGTTTATATGCCTATTGAAAATGTTATATAATTTTTAAAAATCGTTCATGCATTTAAAATTGTTAGTGTGGTTTTAAGAAAAGTTTTCACGTATTAAAATAATGTTCATATAAATTGAAAAATGTTCACCCTTTCTCAAAAAATGTTCATGTAATTCTAAAAGGTGTTCACATACATACAAATATCCGTAATTTAAAAAATATTTATGCTCTTTAAAAAGGTCCATGTGATTTAAAAAGTCTTTTTGTGTTTCAAATGGAAGGCTGATGCATTTTGAAAAACAATATGTACAATTTAAAAATGAGTGGGTATATGAGGAACGAGCGTATGGACTAGGTGTAAGCCGTAGAACGGGAAGGGCGACTCTCACGTCCAACTTGAGGAGATTAGTTTTAAAAGTACTCCTTCCAGTCCTTTTTAGTTCGCATATAAGATTTGCCTGAAGTCAAGCCTCGTAAAATTTGACCAACTTTACAGAAAAAAGTACCAACATTCACAATCTGAAATCAATATCAATAAATGTGTCATGACTTAAAGTTTCATATTATATAACTTTAGCACAACAGATGTTGATATTTTTCCATATAAATATGGTCAAACTTTGTAAAGTTTGACTTCAGAGAATTCTAATATACAGAGTAAAAAGGACCAGAGGGAGTATTAGACATTCACTTATGATGGCGTGGTTCAATGTCAACTGCGAGCGGAGTAGTCGAGATCATCATCATGGGATCAACCACGTTGAAGGCATTGCATTCTAACAGATTAAAATACTCTTCAAAATATTTAACTATCAGACACTAACTCAAAATATAACATGTTATATATGAAAAATTCCTGAGAAAAAATGTGTATAAATTTTAAATATATATATATATACATGCATACCTGAAAAATTCTTTCAACGGACTATTTTTTTACGTTGCATTCATTCGAGTAAGGCACTCTGAGTAAAACAGATCGAGGCTCCAGTCAATAAGATGGCACTTAAAGTAGCCTTTAACCTCCACCTCTCATTTCTAACTGGCATTTGCTTAGTATGATGATGAAAACCACAAGCTCGTGTACATAATAAAACTTGCAAAAGGGCGAAAGGATGAATAGGTCGATGACAATGAGGGGACGGAGCAATTGTGATAACTGGTGAAATATAATTTTTGTTACCCCGTTGCAGCGCACGGGCTCTTTTGCTAGTTTATCCCTAATTTTAATAATAAAGCACGGATTGACTCTGTGGGTTCACCGTCACAATACGCTTTCGCCAATACGTTTTTACGATTTGTATAGACAAAATCGTAATATAAACGAGGTGGTACTAATTAGCTCTAGCTAGATTGGTTGGTTGATTCGTGTCAACAGGCGCTCTCTTCCGAAAGTCCACCGATTACGTGGCCTCGACCTCGTTGCTATCAGCAGCGGCAGCAAGCATGCAGCGGCAAGGGGAGTCCGGCGAGGACATCGTGATCGTGGGAGCCGGGCTCACCGGGCTCGCCGCCGCGCTCAGGCTGCACGGGAAAGGGGTGAGGAGTGTGGTGCTGGAGTCGTCCCCGGCGCTCCGGGCCTCGGGGTTCGCCTTCGCCACCTGGCCCAACGCCTTCCGCGCGCTCGACGCCGAACCAGATCAGGAAGCTCCACCTGCACATCCAAGGGCTGCGCGTCATGTCAGCGTCCACGGGTGAGATAGCGAAGGAAGTGGACTTCAGGGACGAGTTCCGCTGCGTCAGGCGGGACATGCTGCTGTAGGTCCTGGCGGCGGAGTTGCCGACGGGCACCATCCGCTACTCCTCCAGGATCGTGTCCATCGACGACGGCGACGGCGACGGCGCCAAGATGCTCCACTTCGCTGACGGCTCGACTCTCCGGGCAAAGGTGCTGGTCGGCTGTGACGGGATCAACTCCGTGGTGGCAAGATGGCTGGGGCTCACCAAGCCGTCGGGCGCTCGGCCACGCCGGCCCTCGCGCGTTACCCCCGACGGCCATGGTTTCCCGCCCAAGTTCTTGCTGGACGGCGTGGCCTGGGCACTTGGGCGGCAAAACGGCTCGTGGTGGCACGGCGGCACGATGGTGCGTGCAACGCGGCCTTGGCCCATTGCAGTGGTGCCAAGAACGCGATGCTCGCGGCCAGGTAGGCCAAGGCGCGTGGGCTGTTTGGGAACGCGGTTGCCGTTGATGCATGGTGGTGACGGCCAGGAGCGGTGCAGCGACTCCTGCAGGCAGACGTGTGATGCTCGCGACAGCGCACGGGAGGCGGAGGCATGCGAGTGAGAGCCGGCGATGCGCATCAGATGGCAATGGCATTGAGGCTCGGCACCGGCACACCAGCGGCAGCCAGCAACGCAGCGAGCGGCTGCATCGAGCCGTGATGCGAAAACCAGCATTCCAACAGTTGCCTAACAGCTCGAGCATGCACTGCTGCGGAGCCAAAGCACGGCGGCGACTGCAACCTGTTCGGGAACGGCTGCACGCTGGCTAACACTCGAGGCAGCTCCCAAACAGTAATATTTCTACATACACATATTCTATTTATTTCTCTTCACAATTTTTTAATTTCATCGTACATATAGCAATGTATGGATATGCACAGTGCCAATGCATCTGATAACAACGCAAGTCCCTCCCATTGCATGTTGTATTTTTTATATGGATTACATAGTTCTGCAAGTGCACATATATATGCCAACAAAGCTAGCTTATACTGGATTTTATTACTATTGTGCTCAAGCTATAGTATGAAGCTTTAATTAGCACTTAATTACTCTTCTTGCTATGCTTGCAAAGGTAGAGGGATCATGCCTCATATGCAGAGTTACGCCACATATGCAGAGTTACGTATACTTAAGAATCAGGTGCAATTTCATCGTATTTTTATTTACTTTCTACGGCTTCTTCTCCGAGTGCATATTTAGTGTATATATGTAGAGCAATGACATCTATGCTGATATGTGTATGCAACTCTCCTTATTTTGTTAGTTTCTACAAGGGTCTATCACAATTTTGTTTTTTTTGTCTGGGGTGATTTATTTCCCACTGCTTGTAATTTGTGGTAGAGAAATTGAGAGGGAGGCCCCACTGTGAGAGTTTGCAGTTTGTGTGTTGATGTTGCTTGCGGTGGTGAATGGAAAGCCGGCCGTGTAGCCGTCTGTTGCGTAGTTATGTGCCGATGTTGCTCGCAGTGGTGAATCGGAAGGCCGGCCGTGTAGCCGCCTGTTGCGTACCATGGTGGCAGTGGTCAGCCTTGTGAGGAGGAAAGAGAAGATTGTCATGTAGATCAGTGGGTAGCAAGAGTTTCGCTCTGATCATGTGCCCCTCAAGCACAGGCACGCGAAGATGGACGACAATAAGATTGATCATACGGTTACGGCTAAAAGTGTAAGTGGTCAGGGGGAGGGGGGATTGAGGAGAGATGGCATGGAACTGACCAAAGTAAATGGGAGGGAACCGATGAGTGGGGGAGGGATGCATCGGTGATGGAAGATGTGACTGGTTGCTGAATTGCTAGCTAGGAGAGCAAATCGGCCAGTTGTGGTTCATGAAATTTGTGTTCGCTCCGTAGAAAAGCACGAGCATAGAATATGTATACCCGTTGCAACGCACGGGCTCTTTCCCTAGTCTATCCCTAATATATCTCTCCCTAATAATAAAGCACGGATTGGGTCTCCGGGTTCACCGTCACAATACGCTTTCACGCGAGCACGTATTTGACGCAGGGAGCTCCTGCTCGGCACATTCAGCCTCGCTTAGCCCTTTTGGCGCTCGCGCGCGCAGCCTAACGGGCCGGCCCAGCAGCTACTTCTAAAAGTAGAAGTGAAAAGGAAAATTAACAATAGAAAATATACACTAGAGCTGGGATTCGAACCCACATGTTTTTGTTAAAATTGCTTCTCTCCACACAACAACCACTGCGCCAAAGGCCACTGTGTGTTGTAGGATACGAAAACAACTCTATTTAATACTTCACATATTGTACCCATATAAAGAACTCGCTACCTGCACTACCTACGTGTGTTTAGCTAACCACTAGGGCCGGCCCATTTTTTTTTGAGAGAACATATGATTTTTTTAAGAAAATGAAACCTCACAAATTTCGGAAAAAGTTCATGAACATGCATAAAAACATCGCCCTATTCAAGAGAAGCCCAATGATTTTAAAAAAAGTTCATCAATTTACAAAAGTAGTTCACAAATTTTTTAAAAAAGTTCATCAAAAATTTGAAAAAAAAGTTCACCAATTTGAAAAAAGTTCATCAACTTAAGAAAGTAGTTCACAAATAATTAAAAAATGTTAATCAATTTGCAAAAATAGTTCATCCAATTTGAAAAAAAGTTCATTGAATTTGAAAAGAGTTCAAAGATTTTGAAAAGGGTTCATCGAATTTGAAAAAAAATCATCAATTTTGAAACAAAATAATCAATTTTTAAAAGTAGTTCACAAAAATTATTAAAAGTTCATAGATTTGAAAAGAAAAGTTCATCAAATTTAGAAAAATCATTGAATTTGAGAATGTTCACGTATTTAAGAAAAAACGAAGTCAGTGAGGGAAAGAAACCAGGAAGAAGAAGAAACAAAAAACACAAAAAAGAAAAGAAAAAGGAAAAAAGAAAAGGGAAAAGGAAAAAGGAAAAGAAACGAATAAAGCAAAGAAAGAGTTGAATATTATCAGATCGTATTGTGTGTCGTGGTGGTTATACTATCGAACATCAATCCGACAGGTCTGTGGTTCGAGTTGCAACGACGGCTCCCTTCTTTTTTGCGGAATAGAGTATGCAGTAATGGGCTGGCCCAGTACGGGGTGCTGCAGACGCCCGTTTGCAGAATACACGTTAACAGGCTACAGCGCCAAATAGAATTTGCCTTTGACGCATTCTACGTCAAAAAGACATCCGTTCGCATAGGAATCGCGTGACTGGGCCGACCCATTTGGATTGACCTCTCGCTAGAGGTCGGGTGGCAAATGCATAAAAAGAAAGAGTTGAATATTATCAGATCATATTGTGTGTCGTGGTGGTTATACTATCGAACATCAATCCAACAGGTCTGTGGTTCGAGTCGCAACGACGGCTCCCTTCTTTCTTGCGGAATGGAGTACGCAGTAACGGGCCGGCCCAATACGGGGTGCTGTAGGCGCACGTTTGCAGAATACACGTTAACGGGCGTCTGCAATGCCAAATAAGATTTGCTTTTGACGCATTCTGCGTCAAAAAGACGTCCATTCGCATAGGAATCGAGCGACTGGGCCGGCCCATTTGGATTGACCTCGCGCGAGAGGTCGGGCGAAAAATGCATAAAAAGATAAAAGCGAGCCACCTGAGATTCAAACTGTGGACCTCCACTTTATTCATCCGACAAGCTAGCCACCACACCAACTAAAGCTTTTGTGACATACCTGTGGGGCGAATACAAATGAACTGAAAATCGAAATACATGCATATTTTTTCTACAGTATATATTTTCATGGCAGCCGATTTCAAAGAGTTTATTCATCCCATCATGCCTGGCGTTGTGTCGTAGAATGAGAGGGGGTCTTGAGCAATTGGGTTAGGAAAGTGTGGGTTTTTTCACCCGATGCAGCGCACGGGCGCTTGTGCTAGTATATTATATATATATATATATATATATATATATATATATATATATATATATTATTTATAATAATAAAACACGGATTGAGTCTCCGGGTTCACCGTCGCGGCCTTTTTACACAAAGATCCCAATTCTTTTTTAAATCAACCCGCGGTGCACATCATAGCTATCTGTAATCTGTAAGTCAACATACCGCTTCGGCCCTCGCCTATCCCCCAACGACGATCCCCAATTTCAGGCGTCGCCCATCGCTGGGTGCTTCTCCGCCATCGCCCGTATAACCCCACCCAATCCCTCGCTCGCTCGCCGGGATCCAAGGCGGCCGCGGCGGCCGGGAGCAGACGTGCACGGGAGGAGTAGTTTGGGTCCGCGCCGCTGCCCTTTGCCTCTGCCACCAACGCCGCCTGCGCCGCCGCCCTTTGCCACCGCCACCATCGCCATCCGCGCCGCCGCCCTTTGTCGTCGCCACCACCGCCGTCCCCTTTGCCGCCACCACCACCGTCCAAACCGCTCTCGGCCGTTGCCGGGGATCCCGGCCGCGCAGCAAATCCAGCGCAAAGGATCTCCAGGCCTGCCGCCCTGCCCGGCGCACCCATCCAGAGGCACATGTTCTCCACAGATCCATTAGATCCCTTGCCGCCTCTCCTCTTTCCCTCGCTGGAGAAGCCTTTTTCATCGTGGCTTGCCCTGGATGCTAGATTCTGCAATTCCTCACCTGCAGTATGGAAGTGCATCTGCACCTGGGGCGCTAGCTGCTGATGGCCATAGATAACAGCGACGTGTACGAGGTGAGAGGATTTTCTTGAGTAGACAGCAATCTACTTTGATTCTTTACCATCAGGCATCTTTTCATAATCAATTCTGCTCAATTTTGACAATCACACGACAACCCCTAGCAAGCCTTTTGTGGAAACATCGAGTACTGTTTAAGATATGTTGTCCACAGGAAACTAATTAATGTATTTGGTCGATGTACAGGGCTACGTAGTGGTTGCAGTCTTGTATTGGCAAGTGAACAATTTAGTGTTCATTGGCAACAAAAAGAAGTGAATAATATCATGCCATAACTTTGTGTTGCTTCCCGGTCCTGGGTAGACGATGTATTGTACTTCTGCATGGAAATCTATAAATGATTATCTGCATATTATTTGTTTGTACTTCTCCAAGATCTCAGCATATACCATCTTAGTAACTTCTGAAACTTTCAGGGGTATAATTTATCATTGTACAAGTGCGTACTAAACGTTAATAACAAGGGGATTCTGTTATTTCTTTTTCAATTTACTTGCACTCGTCAGAAATCTGGTGTATAGAGCAGCACTATTCGGTCTACGCGGTCATATTATTCTGAATTTCAAGGAACAAAAATGATGTATATTTGGAGACGTAGGGGTTGAGGAACCTAATGTTCTTGAAAATTTTAAATATTGAAATGGTTGTTTTGATGCAGCAGAAGGCTTTTTCCTGAAGGGATTGAGATTACCAGGATTCAGATTGGATCCCTGCTGTGTCAGTGCAGGAGAACTTCTCGAACACGTAGGCATGACATGACCGATGTTGATTACGCCTGAACTGCTTTGACATAAAAGATTCCCGGGCCCCTTGACTGAAATCCTGACTAAATTGCAAGTTTCCCTTCTTGAACCCTTGACTGAAATCCTGACTAAATTGCAAGTTTCCCTTCTTGAAATTACTGCGTCTGAAGCTTCCAATCTCACCAACTTCGCTGGAGCACCGTGCGCCCGTGCTCGAGCAGAGGTACCAATTTTCAGTACTGTTTTTAGGGGCTTCTACGTGAATCCCATGCATGGCTTTGTGGCATGCAAGACTTTCCTGCTAGACAAGCAAGAAAACAGAGCCATCACGCTTGCCCTACTGTAGCAACCTTCAAAGCACCACAGAACCTGGGCTCTCTCAATGTCAGTTCATTAGCTGAGCTGATCTCACATGCTAACGCCATGTAATCTTTTTTCTACATTCCACATTTATCAGTTGGATTATATCGTAGATTGAAGTTCAGATCATTATCATGTATGTTGCTCCTTTGAAAGTTAGACTTCATAAAGAAGCAATTTGATCCGACCAGAATACCTCTGAATAGATGCATCATGGATTTGTGGGTTCACCTTGGAAGGTGCAATTCTGGTGATGGTGTCATAACTGATAAATATATACATTGCTTCATATGTTGGATAGTTTTGGCGGCCTTCTTTGTGAGGTAGACTTGACTGATGAGGGCTTAAAAAGGGGCCTTGGTTGTCTGTCAACTGAAAACTCTGTTTATGCACAACCTATATCCTCTATGAGAAGGAACTGGATGGAGCAAGGTCTACATGCCTCAAATTGCTTAAAGATATGCTATGCTCGGCAAGGAGATGGAGAGCGAGAAGTATGGCAGGGTCCTTGAGTGGTATTCACTAAAGAAATACTTGGAGATCAAAATCATTAGAGAGTGAGGCTGCAATCTTAGTGGCAGGCAGAAACAAAGGATTCAGATAGCCCGAGCATTGTATCAGTATGCTGACAACTATTTGTTCCATGATCCGTTCAACGCAGTTGATGCTCATACATGATCCCAATTTTCCAAGGTAAAATACAATCTCTTTTTGTTACCGAACCTTTTTCCTACAATATTCGTATTTGTTCCGCTTGAAAAAGCTAGGACTGATCTTTTGATAATGTTATGTAGAATCTTTGTTGAACTCCCTTGGTGTTAGTTGTTCTTGAACCGAAGAAACATGTGGTCTGGAATTGACATCATTCAGTTCCTTGATGAAAACAAAGTTGCATGTCCTTCTAGTCTAAACGTAATATTATGCCTTGGAGCATATGATGGGGGATAAATCGCAGTTATGAACTGCATTCCACGTGCATGAAGGCGAATGATTTTTCTGGATGCCATTGCCATCTGGTACATTGTGTTTATCAGTGAGTAATTGTACAAAGTTCAGATTATCAGTTTATGTTTGTCTTGGCAGATCGATGGTTTCGCCGCGGTCGTCGGGAGAAATATCATCAATGGTAGGGGAAAAGCAGGTAGGCTGAGGCGGGCAACCACACCAAGCGGCCGACCCAGGAAGGCAGCCCTGCAGCTCCGCCTCGTGCCACTCCCCATCTCTATGTTTGTGCCAGACCCAGCGCAAGGTAGAGGCAGGAGAGGAGGCCGGGAAGAGAAGCTGCAAGGTAGGAGGCTTTTGATCTGAAGGCAAGAGTTGGACGATCTGCTCACAAAGACACACCTCTATTCTGAATTTCTACTTGAAAAGATTGATCAGGTCACAAATGTACCTTGGCTATGTCTCTCACTGTGTGCTGAACAATGTTTTGCTTATTTTCATCTTGGTTGCTGACATCGGTGGTGTTTTCTGTCGGAGAAAGTAGCTGAAGTGGAAGAAGAAGATGAACCTGTAGAAGAGCTGAAAAAAGGACGTGGTAGAAAGAAGGAAGCGAAGCCTAAACAGTATAATGATGTGAGTTCAGATTTCCTATGTTTTCTTCCCTTCTTCATCAATATGATAGCATAGTTGTCTTCTAGATTATGCGAATGTCTTTGGTTGTCATATACTGTGGATGCATTGTAGTTTGATGTATCGTCTGTATTAACTGCTCAACAGACTTTCCTTGAATAATTACACAGAGACTGTTCTATCTCTTATTGTTTCATAAAATTCTGATTAACCGCTCAACCTGTGACAGTACTACCTCGCCCAGCCGCGCATCCAAGATGTGACGCTTGCTGGAAAGCTGGTCAAGTAGGCCCTCGACTGCGAGTTTTAGCTGATTGATCCTGCACATTAGCCTAATTGTTACAATAAACGGACTTACAACAATGATGCTTTCTATATTGAATTTTTATGTTCGACCTCACCATTGCTTAGTTTCCTTTCCTGATGCCAAGACACAAAGAATTTGAGATTCAATTTATCTTTTTTAGTTTTTACACTAGAGTGCTTCATTTATATGTATTACTGTAGACACATGGGAATCCTCAAGGTGTCAGGCTTGTTCTTATTATTGCTCATGCAACCCTAAACTTCAGTTAAATGTACTACTTCAGGTTTTAGTGTTTGGATCATCAGTACAAAACAGAGTTGATGGTATATGTCAATTCTGTATTGGTTCTAGGCAAGTAGGTTGACATGTTCATCTGTTATCATGAGTGTCGTGTTTACACTTGCAGTTCAGATATTAAGCTTAAGCTAAAGATCTCACTGTACTGTCTAGAGGTGGAACCGGGGAATGTTGACGCTTTATTGGTTTTGGTCACAAAAATGTTAGCTGTACATGCTTTCATCTTGATTATATGGACTTCTCAAGTAATACTACTTCTCAGTTAATTCATTGAAGTAATGATACAATCAATTGGATGTTTTTCTACGATTATGGATCTAGAGGAAAAAATGTTGTTTTCACATCATTGTTTTAATCCAATGTTCAGCTTTCATGCTATAAGCTTTACTGCTTTAGACTGAACATTCGTATCAATTGAATCAATGTGGCCTTACATGTAGTGCCGATACTGTTAAATTTGTAGATATCCTATTTTATTCAGCAGTAACTTTATTTTCTTTTCACTTCTTTTTTATAAATGTCATGCTCAATAGGTAATGTCATAGCAGCTGAATTTCTTCATAACTGGCATAGGCAGTTATCTTCTTATGTGCTGTTATTTCTAGAGGTAACCCCTAATCAAATAAAATTTTGGCATCTCATTCATCATACAGTATTTTAGCTTGGCAGAATAAACTTCTAAGATGACTTTCTATACTTTGTTAGGCGAATGGTATGTATAGCATGCCTGTACCATCAAATACATCTAGCCTGCCCGTAAGTGCAGTAAGAAATAATGATATGATGAGCTAGGTTGAGAATTTCAAAGTGTTGAAGACAGAATCAGGCTTTTATTTTCTTGAATTGTTTGAAGTGGATCATATATGTAAAACTTCAAATAATTTCTGAACCCACCAGATGTTGCAGCGTAGAACTACTACTTCTTCAACTTGAAAAGGGTCCATGATTTTTTCATAGCTGCGTTGTTAGCTTATCTATTGATTGTGGTTTTCTTCTTGGTAATCATAACTAAGTTTTCGCTTTACTGTAAACTGCACATATGCAATTGTGAAGGGCATTGAGTTTTTTCTTCAGAAGCAAAGATAGTAAGCTTCTCTTATTCCCAGTAAAGCTCTCTACTTTATTTAGACTGTAGAGTAGAGGGGCAAGAGACAATTTATGAGCAGGATGGTAGTGAAGAGAGGAGCTGCACAGTGGCTTCTCGTCGTGACAACTATTTTCTTAACCTTTTTTACCTCTACCGTTTTGCAATAGTTGACTTGATGTTTTGCTTTGGCTGCTTTGCTGTGTACAATGGGTGGTTGTAGCTGCTGCATGTAGCATTGTATGGTTGATGTGTTTTGTCTTTGATGCAATCCAAATTTTGGCAGCAATTGTTTTGGAGACACGGGAGAAGACTTGGGGCGACGTAGCAATGTGTGGGGCGGGTGGAGCATCGGGAAAGGCCACAGCAACACCCGCGCTTTAATCAATTACGATGGCCTCTGATCGAACCATACTAAGCAAGTGTAAAGGAATTGACAAAGTGCAAAATTGTTCAAAGAAATATGACTTGGGACGACGTAGCAGTGTGTGGGGCGGGCAGAGCGCCGGGAAAGGCCACAGCAACACCTACGCTTCAATCGATTACGATGGCCTCTGACCGAACCATACTAAGCCAATGTAAAGGAATTGACAAAGTGCAAAAGTGTTCAAAGAAATATGGCGGGTGGTCCTACTTCTCAAAATAGAGGGAGAACTCAGTTGTGCCATTTTATCCAACTATATTCAAACATGCGCCTTTTTTGTCAAAGACAAAGAAAAGTGTACTATGAAAGGAAATGTGTGCCATTTTTATCAAATGCCTCCTATCCCACCCCCACCCATGTGTTTCTCCTAAGTCATCTGCTCTTCCCATGCTGCCTTTGCCTCCTTCCTGAATCACCAGATCATCATCGATGTCGGCCGCACCCGCACCATTGTCCCATCCACTTCTTCATCCTCCTCTCCTACTCCCTGCAAGTGCCGCAAGCAACGGCCAACGATGACCCGAGCTATTTTTCTATCTCCCGTTGCAACGCACGAGCATTTTTGCTAGTATAACTAAACTGTATCAAGCAAAATATAGTAAAATAACTTGAAGATATTATTGTTAAAGGTTTTTTTTGAAATGTTTATTGTTAAAGGTTAAGACAATACAAACACTTACCTATCACAGGCTGGGAATGAGTAACTCAACAATTGTCAAAACAAACATATGTGATGTTGGAAATTTTAACTTTACCAAAGAAAAAATAATTATTTCAAGCATAATCCATAAAAAGTTAAGCTTCAGTTACCTATACTTATTTCCGACATTCAAAAGGTGTTGTCTAATCTCAAACATTCGATCAAACTTTTCTTTTTGATAATTAACACTCCATCAGACTTAGCGAATACCATGGGCAATATACACCTTGTGAACAGTCGGGAGAAAGACTGGCAAATTAAGAAGAAACCTTAGTTATACATTTCTGTTTGAGGTATACAACCAATACACACAATTTCATTATATACTTTTGAAACTGATTCAAGAAATGAGAAAAACTAAATCTCAATCATATTAAGTTTTTTTTGGAGATGGAGGCATCCCCGGCCTCTGCATCATGAAGATGCATGCAGCCAAGCAGAAAATTAAATCTAGGAATGCTTTGGTACACCGTACCCTTTAAATAGTTGTACGGATGTCAATGAAGATTAGTGATAACAATACCTCTGTTCATGTGTTTGCCACCAACGCTGCATGCTGGCCGCCGGTTAACCCTGCCCTGAGAAACACGAGTGTGCCAGTCGATACGGCGCCGACCAACGGACTCCCATGGCGACAAAAACAGAGCATTGATGTAGAGGAGCACACCGAGGTGACGAACCGGAAGTTATCTCTGCCCGACGAGGTTCTGCTGGCAGTCGCTCGTGCTCCCTGGAGCCAAGCATGGTGTTTCACTACAGCAGGTTGACCATGATGCACTTGATTCCTTTAAAGGCCAACGCACACCACACTTATGTGGAGATCTTCTTGAGCGCATCGGCCTCCAGCCGCATTGCTGTCGTTGCCATCCCGGACGGTGAGGTCCCTATGAGGCCTGACACTAGGGTTGTGGGG